>NC_081411.1:395797765-396135265 GCF_030272615.1 Cryptomeria japonica | reverse complement strand
TTGTGGTTGAAGGTGGTTATACTAATTATGCCTTTTGCACTCCTAACGAACTAGTTATTATTATGCAAAGAGGATATCCCACCAAGAGTCCTTATGAGTATGCTAAACAAATTACTCAAGAGATATAATTCAGTTTCCCACACATATAATATATGGAACAATAGGCAACCTAATCCTCCTCTGGTTATCCCTTCTTCACTTCATGCTTCTCAAACTATCATCTTATTGAACAACTTAAAGCTACTCTTGCCAAGATATCTATTTGGGATTTGATTCAAACTTCATCCACGCATCATGAATGATACAAGATGCTTTAAATAACTTATATGTCCTACTTGCAGTGACAACTAATAATATGGCTTCTTTGATTAATCCTATGAAAGAACCCAAAGCTCAAATTGTGTTCACACAAGATGAGTTACCATCTCATGAGATCCAACATCAATATGATCCTCTTATTATTTTTGTTCTTAGCTATGGTAATGCTATAGGAAGAACCTCAATGGACAATGGATCTGACCTTAATATTTGTAGCATCAATTTATTACATAATATTAATGTGGATCCTTCCCTCATTCAACCTGATTCTCTTTCTATTCGTGGATTTGACAATGTTGCTAAACAATCTTGAGGTAATATAACCTTGCCTATTAAGGTTGAACCTATTATTTTACCGACACCTACTGAAGTCATTCTATATAGTCTTACTTATAATCTTCTATTAGGATGACCTTGGCTTCATAATATGTAAGTTGTCCCTTCTACTCTTCATCGTAATGTCAAATTCATTTATAACAATAAGATGTATACTTTTCTTGTTGATACTAATTTACAATCTTATTTGAAAACTTTATTTGGTTCTAAATCTTCTTCACCTTCTTCTAATTCTTCTACCACTCAAGTTGAAATGACATCTCCTCCTAAAGATACATCCTCATCTAAAGAGGTACTCTTAGAAGACGATTGGGGGTCCTTAGATTTTACACCTACCTTTATAGGAGAATATAAAATACCCCCAAGAGAGTCTAATACTAACAAGGAATATGATATGGTGGAAACTAAGAAGCAACCTACTTTGTCTAAATAACTTAGTAACAATTTTGTGGTTCCTTCTTATTCAAACAATTCTTCAAAAAAAAAATCTAATTCATCTAATAATGACATTGAGATCTATGAGGCCTTACTATCTCTTTCTGATATGTCATCCCTTTATGGTCCAAGATTTTGCATTTTAGCTAAAAGTGTATATAATGGCAATGGTGGTGGCATAAATGAACAAGGGATTAAAGTTCCTTTATAAAATAACATATGTGGAGCCTCATTTCAATTTGGATATAATCCTTCAAAGCCCACCAAAGTATCTAAAAGACCATCTCTCAATATGAATGCCATATTTAGTAGTGATGATGACTCCATCTCAACTAGATAATCCTCTACATCTCTCAACACTCATCCCACTCATAAGGAAATTATGATGATTGACAAGTCTCTTTATGAATCTCCTCAATAAATGTTGAAATGAGGCCCTAATGAATTATACTTGTCCCTCTCCTAAGGTTTATTTTATGTATGATAAAATTAGTCTGCAAGAGGAACATGACTTAGAGGCCTATTCTTCTCCTCGAAACTACTTTCTTGATTAAGACATTTCAATACTTATCATGTACATTTTTTTATTTTCATTGATTGAAGAGAATTTAACATGTCGTATTCAAATTCTTTATCCAATCTATCATATATTTAAAAAATATTAGTGGCTATTATGTTGCTCTTTACCATGTGACATTGGTAGCTTACCTATTAGGGGCTCATTGATGGTACAATTTCACATGCAATCATACTTTGGAAGCAACATAATAGCCTATTTTTGTACCATCTCTTATCTATATGTAAGGGGACAAGAATGATTTCTAATATATCTACTTATTGAGATTGAAACTTTCCCTTTTGTGAAGTAGTGTCTTCTATAAGATCTCTTATTGATTGTGGAGGGATTTCCTTCCTCTTATTGGAACAATTATCCCTAATGATGATCTTAAGTACATCTCTTTAATTAGGATCTCTTCCTTAGTGTTGAAGGTATATAATCATTCATCAAATCCTTTTCTTTATTGAGTGGTATCTTTTATAATGAACACTTCTATATTGTGGACGTGTGTATCCCCGTTGAGGAACCCATCCCTCTTGTAGGAAAATGAATCTTTGATGAGGACCTCTTTCCTTATTTTAGAAGAGTATTTATAAATACAAATGATCTCTCTTTGATTTCCTTGTCTCCATGTTTGGGGGCAAGAATGATATATAAAACTTCTCTTTTTCCAACGATTCACCTTTCCTTTGTTGAGTTGTATTTTTATTTGATGTTATTTCTTGTATAGAATATGTGTGTTCCTTATTTAGGACCTATCCTATGTTTGAAATGACACATATTTCATGAACAATCTCTCCTTAGTGAAAGTTTTCAATCCTTCTCTAAGAATCCACTTTTTCCTAAATATTGGAGAGGGTGTATTCTTATTTTCCTTCTCCTCCTTTTAAAGATGTTATCTTTATCAAAGATTCCCTCTATTATTGAAGGTGGATGTCTCTAGATAATGATATCTTTCTCTTTTTATCTATCAAATGGAACCCTTTACACTTGTAATTGTTTAAAAAAGTAGTTTATTTTCCAAACCCTAAATTTTGCATTTTGCACTTAATCTTTCAAAGCCTGAGATAGGGAGCTCTGATTGTCACACTGTTGGTTGTGTTAGAATTGTGTTTCAGTTCTCTTTCTTACCAAATGATCCTAAATTATTTTTTATCTTGTTTCAGATATTATTGTGAGCATTTGTAATCAAATTCCTTCGCAATTTGACGTGGTAAACATGATACCTTATTTTAACTCACTAATTAGCAAGCTGAAATAGGGGGGCATAGAACTACTCTCAAATTTCATCACTTTTGGTAAGCATTTAAGGCAATTTTATGATTTCAACTAACAATGTGGTTTTGTAGGATGTGGTTCCCAACGTTGTACTACACATACCACTGGGGACTTTGTTTGACATTTTATGGATATATCCTTTTTTCCCATGAATTTTTACTTTTTTATACTTTAGCTTACACATGCACGTAGTGTCATATGACTGCTAAAGTGGGGACTAAATGTAGTGTCATAAATTTTACACCTTTAATTAGGGTTATCCAATTCCACTCTTGGGTTAGCACTCACCTTAGTGTGTTCCATCATATTTTGCATTTTCAAGGTTCCTTTAAGAATTTAATTAAATCTTAATCCCTCTCTCATAAATTCATATATTATAACCAATTGTATCTGTGCCATATTGAGATCAAGACCCAACATCACCGACATCTTGCCCAACATCTATTCTTTTTCAAGAGACATTACCTCGCTAGGCATCCTTTACGATTTGAGAGCAGGGTGGGTGGGAATAAATAGCATACCTTTTTTTATGTTGTTGTTATTGTTGTTCAAAAGGAAGCTGAAGATCCATAGCCTTTTCCAGTTCACCCATTGTTGGATCCAGATTCATATGTGAAGCCTGTACCATCTCGCCCCTCTTAATGTATATTTCATCTCGGATCCGACCCCATAGCTAGTTATCAAACCTGTTAAAGTCATATCCATATGCTTCAAGTGCAGATAAATATCTAGGTCCTACAATAAAAGAGTCCCCAGTGGTGGATCCCCCAAAAGCATAAGTAGTTTGTTTTGTTGACCAAGAAGTAGTCCTAGTTTGAGTACCATAGCCCATTCAAAAGTAAGTAATAGATTCGCTATCAGATCAATAAAATTGGGCCCTTAACCCTAAGTGTACTCCTTTTTATTCTCTTTTCATTAATCCTAATAATATCCTAATTACCATCTTCAAAGAGCATTTTCACATATCTAAACAACTTGGATTGACCTATTTTGTTGGATTTCACTTAAATTTGGAAAAAAGTCAATCGGACTAGAATGGTACCATTCTAGTCTCGACTTTTTCTCCCCAAATTTTGGGAGCTTAATTTGGTGGTATTATAATGTTTAAATCCCACTTTGTGCCAATTTTAATCAGTTCTAAGTCAGCCTATTATCAAAATTAAAGTTTGGGTTTCATATATATAACCTTTTCTTTCCCTCATTTGAGGATCAAAAATCAAGCAATTGAAGGTGACTTTTATGAAGTGAAAGTACAAGTTTTATGTGAAGTCTATAATCAACAAATTCATCATTCATCAAGACTTCATTAACCTTTTTCATCATCCATGGAAGCTTAGGAGATATTGAAGAATAATAAGGAGATCACCAACTATTGATTGACTTGTACCTCTCCCTTAGGGTTTGGTATTGTTTCATGTTATTTTCATATCTCTATGTGAGTTTTTAGATCTATACATAATTAATTTTCAGATTTAAATTATTGCTTTAGATCTACATTGCATTTGTGATTTGAAGCATTTACATTACATTCATTTTGGGGTTTTTACTCAAAACATAAGGTAGAACTCTAATTTGCACTTTAGTTCATAGGAATCTTACAAACACATGAGATTCTAGGGCACACACACTTTTCAATACATTATTGCCTATTTGTGGAAGTGGAAATCACCAAAACAAGGGGTTTGACTAAGGCAAAACCCTATACAGCCGCAAACACACCATTTTTTAGATTGCAGGTGCAAGAACAGGTTTTTGTCAAAGTCAACAATTTCTAGGAGGTCTCAATCAGCAATCACAAATCCATTTGCAAAATCAAGACCTAGAACTCTAGGACTAGAGTGCCTAGTTCCCTGGTCCTCCCCAATCAAGTGTAGATTTTGGTAGATGAAATTAAAATCAGATCAATTTACAAAAATATAGTTTTTAGCTCAATACAGTCACTAGGACTAGAGCGCCCAATGCTCATGTCCAGTCACATCAAGCTCAGTTTTCAGTATAAGACTTGCACATAAGAATTCCATCCTTAGATATGTACTTGTTTCAGTTTGGTTCAATTATTAGTCTATTATTACTGTTGTTATAGTCACATTTTCTCATCCTATTAGCATATATTTGCATTCTCCTACATTTTGCATATTCCCTTTCATATTAGTGAATGAATAGAAACCCTAAAAGTATTCCTTGACTCTCTTTCACAAGATTTAGTCAAAGTGAATCACTTCCTTAGGCACTTTCATATTCTAGTGTATGGATAAAAGTGGGATTAGGTCCTTAACTACCTGATCCCATTTTCCCCATCATAGATACAACCAAATATAATCTTCAATGCATGTCTTAACATTCTTCAAGTAGGATTTTAATCTATGATGTGCTTTGCACATTTCCAAATCATCTTAATATGCAAATTCTTCATTGCCACATCTTCGTTAGTAAGTTTATTTTCCTCACTCTTCTTTATATCTCTAGAACCAGTATCTTTTGAAGCCATATGTTGAATTATAATTTCTACAAAGACTTCCAAAAGCAAATCAACAACATCATTAGAAGTCAATTTGTTCCAAATCAGATAAGTAACAAACTCATGTTCAATGATCACCTGATCATAAGTTGGTACCCTAAGGTACAAATCACTTGTAGCTTTAAGTCCACTATGGTTCTCAATTTGTTAGGTCCCGGAGATAACTAAGAGGGGGGGGTGAATCAGTTGTCAAATAAATTCAAACCAAAAACAACTTAACTAATCTTAATGCTTAATACCAGTAAACCAAACTTTATGTCAATAGATAGTTTATTAGTTAATTGCAGTACTGGTAAAGATTAATGCATGAAACAGAAAGACAATAACATCCACAACACACAACACCAATATTTGTACGTGGAAACCCTATAAGGGGAAAAACAACAGTGGGAAAACTTACCCACAATCAAATGATACTACTGTAGATAGTATGTGTATATAATAGGGGTCTGCACATGCAGAAAGGCCAAGCACCTAGAGCTCACTGCTCAAACACAAATAGGAGTCACACTGACTACAATTGGATGGTTAAATCCAATAATGATGTACTGCTCAAAATAGCATCTTCATATGCTGGATTCAGTACCGGTTCAGTTCTGATATGGCTTCACAGAAACCTTCCTTCAACCTTCAAATGATGTTTGCGTGTATAGCTCTACTGATATTAGCATATACCAAATTACAATCCTTTTCAGATTCGTATAGTGATCTCACAAATAAGATCTTACATTTATACCGAAGCCTAAGACCAATTGAGTAGGTCGGCTCTAAAAGATATTACAATAAAACAATTTACAAGTAAAACAATAATCGATGTAATATCCAATTCAACATGTCAGCTTAATACATTTACAACAATAATAAATCATCTCCTTAGCATGTCATGTTGATCTGGAATAGATAAGCTTGTCGGTGCTTATCCTGGACCTATTTGCTAGTAACAGCAAATATGCAATAAAAAATATACCAATGAACAAATCTCCAAGACAAAGTGTCTAAATGATGTCCTCGATATAACTAGGTGTTTTCCATGTCATTCCAAGTGTCGGTGAACAATATATCATGCCGGTGAACAAGATATCGGTGACTATGCATAAGTCACTTGCTTGCTGGTGAACATTGCCAATTCTCCAAGTGCTAGAGTTGATAAGTGTTAATAGGTGTTGACATCAATGACAAAACCATATCAACATATCCAAAATACCAACAATCTCCCCCTTTGGCATTGATGGCAACACAAGATGGAAAAACCATCAAAGTGCCAAAATAGAAATGCCAAATATCAAAAACCAACAATCTCCCAAAAGAGATCATAACCAGAAATCCAAATTCAGATACAAAGAGTAATCAATCTCTCCCAAAATAACAATCTCTCCCCCTAGGAGTAACATGTGTTTTTCCATATCAATCTCTCCCCCTTTGACATCAAATGCCAAAGCAATACAAAAACCAGGTTCAAATACAAAATACCAACTTATTCAGTATACCAACTACTCCCCCCAAGCAGTAGCTCTCCTCATCAAAGTCAGAGTAAAAGATTTCTCTCTTAGTTTTGTCGGTTGATGACAAACATCAACTATCTAAGTCTCTACTAGTGGGGGTATGACCCCAAGATATTCAAAAGTATCCTTAGGAAAAGGCTTAGTGAAAATATCTGCAATCTGCTCAATAGTATTCACATAAACCAGTTTTACTTCTTTTGCTTCAAAATTCTCTAGAAAATTCAGTTTGATAGAAACATGTTTAGTCTTAGAATGTAGTACCAGATTCTTTGATATATCAATTGCTGCAGTGTTATCACAATAGATAGTTATAGGTTCCTTACATTTTACCTTTATGTCCTTCAACATTTGTTTAAGCCATAATACCTATGTACAGTTAGTTGCTACTGCAACATATTCTGATTCTGTTGTTGATAAAGATGTGCAACTTTGTTTCTTACTCAACCAAGAAATTAATCTGCTTCCAAGAAAAAATGCTCTCCCAGTGGTTCTTTTTCTATCATCTACATCTCCTGCCCAATTTACATATATGTATGCACATAATTCAAAGTTTTCATCTTTAGGATACCATAAGCCAAGATTTGTAGTGCCTTGTAAGTACCGGAAAATCCTTTTTATTATTGATTCATGATTTTCTTTAGGATTACTCTGAAATCTTGAAACAATACATACTGCATTCATAATATCAGGTCTTGTTTGTGTCAAATACAGTAAACCTCCTATCATAGATTTGTACCTAGTCAGATTAACAGGTGTAGATTCATCCCTTAGTGATAATTTGTCATTTGTAGTCATAGGTGTGCTTACCGGTTTAGAGTTTTCCATACCAAATTTCTTTAGTAACTCCTTCAAGTACTTAGATTGACTCAAGAATATACCTTTATCAGTTTGTGAAATCTGCAATCCTAAAAAGAATTTTATCTCTCCAATCATAGACATTTCAAATTCTTGTTGCATTTCAATAGAAAAGTTTTTACATAATCCATCTTCTCCTCCAAAAATTATATCATCAATAAAAACTTCTATAACCAAGATGTCATCATTAGTTACTTTATAGTATAAGTTGTTATCAGAATTACCTTTAAAAAAACCAACCTTCAAAAGATATTTATCCAATCTAGCATACCAAGCTCTTGGAGCTTGCTTCAACCCATACAAAGCTTTCCTTAACTTGCAAACCATATCTTTGTTATCTGTCAAAGAAAATCCATTGGGTTGCTCAATGTAAACTTCTTCTTCAAGTTCTCCATTCAGAAATGCACATTTAATATACATTTGATATACTTTGTAGTTCTCGTGTGCTACAAAAGCCAAGAATAATCTGACTGCCTCAATTCTGGCTACCAGTGTAAAGGTTTCGTTATAATCAATTCCTTCTTTCTGTGAATATCCCTTACACACTAGTCTTGCTTTATTTTTTATTACCTTACCATCTTCATTAAGTTTGTTTCTGAATACCCATTTTGTTCCAATTACATTTTTGTCTTTAGGCCAGGGAAATAATGTCCATGTGTTATTCTTTTCAATTCGTTCTAATTCTTCTTCCATAGCTTTAATCCAGTGTTTATCTTCACATGCCTCATTAATTGATGCTGGTTCAATTTGAGAAATAAGACATACCTCTTCATTTGTCAATCTTCCTCTTGTCATAACTCCTTCATATTTGTTCCCAATTATCTGATCTTTAGAGTGGTTCAATCTTACATACCAAGGTGTCTTTGTTTGATGTTGTTCTTTAGTTACAGTGGGATTTTCATATGATACCGGTGTAACTGGATCTTCATTCTGTATCGGTGTGTTCAATGTAGGTTTATTTGTCAGTATCTCTGTTGCCAATTTAGAATCTATATACCTTGAAGTTCCTCTAAACTATTCATCAATTTTCACATTCGAACTCTCGACAATTTTTTGCAATCTCTTGTTAAAACATCTATATGTCTTTCTCTTAGATGAATAACCAAGAAATATTCCTTCATCACTTCTAGGATCAAATTTGCCAATATACTCATCTCTTCTAATATAGCATTTGCTTCCAAATATTTTGAAATATTTAAGAGTAGGAGTAATGGCAAACCATAGTTCATGAGGGGTCTTACCAGTTTCACCTTTGATGTGAACTTTGTTGAATGTGTAGATTATGGTGCTTACTGCCTCTCTCCAATATACACATGGTAGATTTGCTTCTGATAGCATACTTCTAGTTGCATACAAGATAGTTCTATTTTTCCTTTCTACAACTCCATTCTGTTGTGGTGTTCAGGGTGCTGATAACTATCTTCTGATTCCATTTACTTCACAGAATGTATTAAATTCCTTAGATGTGAATTCACCTCCTTGATCTAATTTCAAACATTTGATTTTCTTACTGGTTTCATTCTCTACCATCACTTTGAATAGTTTGAATTTCCCAAGTGCTTCTGATTTTTCTCTGAGAAAAGTAACCCAACACATTCTAGAATAATCATCAATGATTAGCATGAAATATCTATCACCTTGTAAGCTTTTAGTTCTAGTTGGACCACATAAATCAGTATGAATTAAGTCAAGAGCATTATTAGATTTTTCTAGAATACTTTTAAAAGATGCTCTAACTTGTTTTCCAAATTGACATTCCTTATGTACCGGATTGTGAGGTTTAACAATCTTAGGTAAATCTCTAACTACTTTAGTTGTACTGATTTTCACAATGCAATCAAAGTTTACATGATAGAGTCTCTTATGCCATAGCCAAATTTCATCAATATGTGAAATTAAGCATGTCTTTTCATTGTTATTCAAATGAAAGATATTACCTCTAGTTTGATTACCGGTTGCAATTTCCAAACCAGTTCTGTTCATAATTTTGCATTTCCCATTCTTGAATTGTAACTGAAATCCTTTTTCAACTGATTGACCAACACTCAAAAGATTATGCTTCAAACCTTCAACATAGTAAACATTTTCGGTATTATGCTTACCATCAAGAGATATAGTACCTTTTCCTTTGATCAAACAAGCTTTATCATCTCCAAATCTTACTAGACCTCCATTATATTCCTGAAAAGTCAATAATTTACCTTTATCACCAGTCATATGATGTGAACATCCTGAATCAATGATCTGTTCATCCTTAACTTAAACTTTAGCTACCAGGGCTTGTTCTACCGGTTGAACAGTAGGTGCCGATTGATCTTCTATTATAGCAAGAAAGAGCCATCCATTGTTTGTCGGATCCTCATCAGAATCATCAGTGACTCCTTCATAAGCAAGATAACAAGATTTGTCTTTATTCTTCTTAAATCTATATCTCTGATATTCAGGGTTAGGTTTGTATGTTCTTCTAGCTTCTTCTTTCAATCTGGCATGTCTATCAGGGCATCTTGAAGCCATATGACCAATCTTATTATAGTTAAAACATTTAAAGGGTGCTTTACCTTAATTCTTACTTCCAACTGGACCTTTAGGCATTTTCCCTGCAAATAGTGTTTCTAGTTCTTCAAGTTCTTCATTTTCTCTCCTGCTTTCTTCAATTTCTCTTGCATAAAAGGATTTCCAATCAAATTTGTCAAATACAGATGATGTTGATGCCTTAAAAGCTAAATCTATCTTAATAGAAGCAACAGGACCAAATTCCTCAATTTCAAAAGCTGAAAGTTTTCCAATCAATGTGTCTCTAGTTACTAATGTATTAGGCAATGTTCTTAACTCATTTATAGTAGTAACTTTCATTTTGTATGCCTATGGAAATCCTCTTAAAACTTTTGAAACAATTTCATCTTCACTTAAGGTTCCTCCAAAACATTTAATACCCAAAACATTTTCATTTACTCTTTCCATAAAAGCAAAAATCCTTTCATCTTCTTCCATTTTCAGATTTTCATACCTGACCCAGAAGCTTTCAAGTTTTGCAATTTTGACTGTGGAATCTCCTTCATTCAATGTTTCCAAATGGTCCCAAATAGCTTTAGCAGTAGATCTATCAGATAATCCCATGATTTTCTGATCTGATAATGCGCTCAAAAGTGCTTCCCTTGCTTTGCAATCATTTTCCTCATCTTTAGTCAAGTTAGGTGAATTAGGTTGACCTTGAGTAGGAGCAGTATAGCCATTCTTTTTAACTTCCCATATGTCCTTTCCAATGCAATTCAAATGGGTCTCCATCTTGATCTTCCATATGCCATAGTTGGTTCCATCAAGTTTAGGATTGTCCTTCCTGAAATAGTTAGAAGACATTGGATCTCCTCAAGTTGTTAAACTTCTGCAAAAGAGGACTAAGCTCTTATACCAATTGTTAGGTCCTGAAGACAACTAATTCACCCCACCTGACTCTCAGTTGTCTCCGAGACCTAACACAATCATATTCAATACTTTGTGTACCTCAAGAGGATCTCCCCCAAAAGATGTAGGGGAAGACATATTTTCTTCTTCCACCACTTCCTTTTGTTCATCATCTTTCTCCAGTTCATCTTATTCACTTTCCAAAATTATAATTTCTACCCTTTTCTTCCAGACAAAAGGCACTCATTCAAGTTTCATCATCTTGTAAGAGGAAGAAGCCTTTGTGGATGCAATAGATAACCTTCTTGTTCTCTTGACAATTCAATTATGTCCTTTTGAGGATATGCCTAAATATCCTTCTAATTCTATCTCTCCAATACTTGCATAAGTATCCATTATTTCATCAAAATTCCCAAACCTTTCTACACTTAGATCCTTAGGCAAATTTTTAAAAGTTCCCATAAGTGCCATGCATTCATGTTTAGAGATTTCATGTGGAAGTTTGGAAATCCATGAAGTTCGAGGCTCTACCGCTTCCATGAAGCAATTGTCCTTATCAACTATAAAAGTGATCTCACTTATATACAATTTTACAATCTTTGGTGGAACTCTATTTGTTATCATCCTATCCTTCCAAAGATCATTGAAAAACTTATAACATGCTGCATCACTATCCTTCATATTATCTAAATAGTCTTTGATTTGAGCAGTAACAATTATATCTTTTCTCCATGCAATATTATTCTTACCAGGTAGTGCATTTAAGAAATAAAATATCAGGTAAACAATAAGAGATCCATACTAGAAGGGGTACATTTCTTCCTTTGTCCTTCAAATATTCTCTAGCAACTGAAGTCTCAAGAGTTCACATAAATTGTAATCTTTGTTCTCCACCATTTGATGAGTGGTGTATACGATCATGGAGGGGGAAGATACTCCTTGTTTTCAAAGTAAACTTTGTATGAAATGCCCATAGCTACATACCTTACATAAAGATAGATAACCCTATCAATCCAGCTCTTTTGTTAGATATTACCCTAGTAAACGATGAGACTACTTCATTCTTTATCTTTTTTTAAACCAGAACCTCTTTGATGGACCATGGACCAATTACATCAATTAGGTCTTCATGGGTAATCAAGTACAATTGATCCAACCATATGGAATCTTCATGAGTTATTCTCAGTGCAACCCTTACCACTTCTTCTTCATGAAACATAGGAAAGACATTCCATGTATCCAACATCTTATACCCTAGACTAGTAAATTCAGATTTGAGCCTTTGCATATTATCAACAAGATGGGTTTTTATAAAATTATTGATATTTCTATAATCATATTCATCCAAAGGAACATGAATGTTATAATGAATATCCTCCTTATGAATGATAAATCATTTTAGGAACCATGATCTTTTATGTTTGCTTTTATATATGTTGCATTCTCTGGAAAGCTCAATCAAGGAGGCCCTAGACCCGAAAAAAAGAGGATAAGCAATCTATCCCTCTCCACCAGGTTTTTATTTATAGGCTCTATCATTAAAATTTAGCCTTATACCCCCCTCATAACATTATTTTAAATCAACCCCCTCTGCATGCCTCTCACCCTTTGGCGGTGTTTGCGAGTGGAGTGGCCCCTTCTAGATTCTTCCAACTCTAATGAAGCTTTTGTTTCTTCCCCTCATTCCTCTTCCTCTGTAACCATCATAGAGATAAGCCCCCCTACCTTTACCTCCCCCTCTACTACTAAAGAGTAGAAATATATTTTCCTTAAGGGAAAGGGTAAATCTGCTAGAAAAAGAAAACCAATTGTAATTGATAATTCTAGCTTGGAGGAAATGAATGAAGATGACCCTATTGTGGAAACTGGCGATAGGAGAAGGTGTTGAAGGATTTCCTCTAGGGTTGTTGGTGAGACAAAGGATAAGAATCATATTTTTGTAGATATTGAAGATGATCCTAAATAGGGTGAGGGTGGTGGCAATTAAAATGAACCTGAGGCGAAAGAGGTTGTCATTGAGGGCTCAAACATTGGCAATGTGGATGAATTTGGTCCCTCACCGTGCCTTCAAGATTTGAACACAAAAAATGTGCACCTTGCTAAGAATTTTGAATATGTGGCCCCAAAGAGATTCATGCAAAAAGTGTACTCAGTCATTGGGAATGAAGAGATCAAGGGTAACAATGGGGTTGTTGTGGAAGGAATGGACAAGGGTAAGAAAGGTGACAAGAAAAAGGGGAAGAAGAAAAAAGATAAGAGATGCTCTATTTTGAAAGAGGACCAATAGGAAATTCATATTGAAGAGAAAGTGAAGCCCATTGGCCACCCTAGGGATAACTAGATTCAAACCCTCAAATGTGAGATATACGAGTTGCGGAACCATCTAAACAATATTGGGGTAAATAAGGAAATACATTATTTGAAGGAGGAACTCAGGGAGATGAAGTGAAGGTGGGACACCTAAGATAAACAACTTTCCAACATCAACAAGTTTTACATTAAAGTCATGCACAACTCGGTGATGACCCTCTACCTCCTAGAGGACAAGACTGTTGAAGAGGATGCAGCTAAACAAGTCTGCAAGGAACTTTACAGGTTCCTTATTGAGGATTGAGGAAATGTCATTGATATGGTTGGGCTTCATAAGCAACCTCTTAGGTTAAGTTTGTTTGTTTTTTCTTATGTTGTGTTGGTGTTTCCAACTGATGGTTCCAAGAATCCTCTATGAGTAGCCAATCTCAATCTTCAAGGTGTTGGATCAGTGGACCAACTAACATAATAGTAACTAGAGAAAGTGATATTTGTGTGATTGCACAATTAGAATTGCGATGCCACGATGGATTGTTGAAGGATTTTTAAAAATGTCAAGTAGCATCATCACAATGGTCAAGGTTAGCCCCTTTTAGGGCTGATGAGCTTGTGATATGCTGACACGTGTCCAATCCATGAAAGAAGTTAGGATGATGGTAAAGCTTGTGAGATGTCCATGATGATTTTTGATATTTTTTTATCAATGGTCAAGATTTAAACTCCTTTTCTTCACACAAAATTTCTTATCACCCTAAGGAATCAAATAACCTTGCAAAATTATTGATTGGTCACGGACAAAGAGTAGCTTTCCAAATCCCTTTGAAAGATATGAATTGAACAAAGAGATCATACAAACTTAAATTCTCTAAGAATGCCACAAACTAGGCACCTGATCAGAAATAATATCCTTTTATGCATATCGAACTTTAATCTGATGTAATTCCCTGTGTTGACACACCCATGCCGATTACAAGTGTCAATGTGAGTCCAAACAATACTTGTTGGTGTTTTCAGCTAACAATTTCAAGAATACTCTATGAGTAGCCAAACTCAATCTTTAAGGTGTTGGATCAGTGGACCAGCTAATAGAATAATAACTAGGGATAAGGGACTAGTCACTTTTGTTGGCATTATACACTCTAATGAGAATTGAAGGTGTTGTCATTGATGGCAACCTTGCAACCTTGTGGAAACCTTCAGGCAACCTTGTGGCATTCATCTAGTAAACCACGGACACCTTCACCGATAGGCACCGGCACCGGCAGACACTTCACCGATAGCGGCAACAATGTATACCAACACCCCAGCCGATAGGAACAAACTTTTGTTTATTGTATTTAATTGTAAATATCTTTTATAAAGCCGACATGGCATATTGTAATAGACTCATATATGTATGAGATCTTGTAAATCATTTTGATATGGACATATATGGATATGGTAGAAGTGATGAGTGAATATTAAGGTAAATTTTGTATAAGGTTATGGTTATAGTATGAGCTTAAACCAGTACTGAACCTGGCATAGAAGATGTTGAATTATAGCAGTACATTATGTAGACATATAAAAATGACCATATTCCTAAATGAATATTTTATGTTCATTTCTCTATTTAATTAAATCCAATTTAATTAAATTACCCGCATTCTTCTATTTAATTAAGTAAATTACTCAATTAAATTCACTATACCATTTAATAGAATAAATTCATTTTATTCAATTAAAGCCCCTATCCACTTTTTAATTAAATTCAAAATTAATTAAAATAGTTATCCTAAATTAAATAAATCTAATTTATTTAATTGCAACCAAATTGAAATAAAGAAATTTATTTTAAATTAATTCTATTTTCCCTCACCCACTTGCAAAATCCTACACCTCCCACTTGCATCCTAACCCTCTTCCTAATTTCTTCTAGAATCCATCTAATCCTAATTAATTAACCCAAACCCAGCCATTATCCCTTTTCCCTAAATTTGAGGAGGTCACTTCTCAAAATTGAAGTAAAGTCTTCTAAAGGCATTAAAGCCTTTATCCATTCAACAAGCTAACTTGTTGAATACCCCCAAATTTGGAAGGACTCTACAAATTTATCCCCAAAGTCTTCATAACCATTAATGGTTAACTCAACCCTTTAGCATGGTTAAAGAATTTCCATAAACTCAACCTCCATGTAACCCAAGGGTCTCATCAAGCATTTATTGCTTTGACCATGGTTATCCTTAATCCTTTGCACAAGAATTTATCCTTTGGATAAAAGCTTTGTCCAATGGATAACCCTAACTTAACCTTAACCCTTAACCCCTAGGGTAACCATGAGGTCTTCTCAAGCATTTAATGCTTCTTACATCTCCTCTCAACCAACCTTATGTTGACAATTGTCACCATTTCATTGGTGCCAATTGCAAACATGGATTCCCAACTTTCAAACTCAACCCTTGATTGCCTCTTTCAATCCTGACCATCTATTGCCCTGTTTTTGCTATAAATAGAGCTCTCATTCCTCCATTTTCATAGATCCAAGTCTTTAGCATCACACTTATACTCAAATCTATGCAAGCTTAAATATATCATTTTGTGCTCATCATTTAGCCTCTCTTTTCAATAGGAATTAATCTAAATATGCATGTTTAGAGTATTTTCCTTATCATTTAGCTTAATCATAGACAAGTATATCATGCTAGGATAGTCTTGTTACTAATCTTGTCATCTTATAACTAGTTTATTGCATTTATAGGATCATGCATAGCTTAGGATGCATTTCATCTTAAAATCAACAAAAGCATCCCTCGTTCTTGCATTTGTCATCCCTAAACCACTTTGCTCAGCGATTTGAGAGAAAAAACATTGGTTTGAGGGACCTTGTGAGATAGAGAACCATGGAACCATACTTGGGAAGTTGAGCCATACTTCAAGACTCCATAGCTTGCACCAAGAAGTCTTGTGGGTGTGTGGACAAGTCTCCCTAGAGCTTCATTTTTCACATTTTGAGTTCTATCGACCCGCTTTTCCTACATACACATTATATTGGATTCTCATAATCCATTTTGTAAGTCAGTGAGACTTCCATTTTGTAGATTGAGCAGTGAGCTCTAGACAGTTGTCATTCCTGCATGTGCAGGCACCACATTGTAAGTAATATCCATTCATTGGCCAGTGAGTGAATATTGTGGGTCACAAATCCCACCGAGGTTTTTCCCGCACTGGGTTTCCTCATTAAAAATCTTGTGTTATGGTGTGTTTTCTATGTTGTCTTTATTGTTCCTATTAATTGCATTAATTCTTATTTACCGATACACTATTTTGGAATGCAAAATACTTAATAAGGTCAAATATTCTGTAAACCGGTAAGATACTAATTCACCCCCCCTCTCAGTGTCTTTGGGACTATCATTAATCCTAACAATTGGTATCAGAGCGTGGTCCTCTATTTTCAAATGTCTAACAAATTGAGGAAGATTCTGACACTGGTACAGATGGAGAGCTTAAGAAAACAATTAGAAGGAGCTCTTTTGGACTATGATGCAGAGAAGTTGAAGAATATCAAACTTGAAGATGATCTAAGAACTGTACAGGAATTCATTCAAGAACTTCAGAAGAATCTTACTATTGCTAGAAATAAAAGAAAAGAACTTCATGAGAAGATGCAGAGTGATGATGATGAAAAGGAAACTCTTAATGATCTTGTGAACAAATTGAGGCAAGAAAACAATACTACGAGGAATGAAATGCAAGATATGACTATGAGATTTTGTAAAGACAGTGAAGACAAAAAGAAGAATGAAGATGACTTGACTAGGAGACTCAATGATGCTGGAAATGAAAATATAAGACCTAGTCATGAAAATGATATGTTGAAGACAAATTTGATTCACATGAAACATGATAAAACTGAGCTTATGAGACAAAAGGAAATTCTGGAAATTGAGTTGGCTATTGCAAATCAACATAAAGAGAAATTCAAGAAAAGTTCAGAAGAACTTGATAATATGCTGAAAAGTCAGAAACCTAATGGAGATACTAATGGACTTGGATTTGAAGTTGGAGAAAGTTTCGGTACTGCAAATAATCATAATCACTGTAAACCAGTAAGACAATCTAATGCTTACAAATTTAATGGAAAATACTTTAACTGTAACAAGTATGGTCATAGAGAAAATCAATGTAGAGATAGAAACAATAAGAACATTAATGCACTCGCCGGTCAATGTTCCAAACACAACAAAATTGGTCACAATTCAGAAAACTACAGAATGAATGTAAGATGTTATGTTTGTGGAAGATTTGGGCACTTAACTAATCAATGCAAAATAAAAACCAGCATAGGATATGGAAAGGCTATTCAAAAGAATAATATGACTTGTTATGTTTGTAACAAGATTGGACACATTGCAAATTTTTGTAGAAGTAAGACTTCATAGACAAATAATAAAGGACCTAGTTTGAAAGGCAAAGAGAAGGTAGATGAAGTAAAGCAAGAATTTTCAAAACAGTGGATTAGAAAGAGAGATCAGAATGGTGATGAAACTATTCCTTCACCGGTAGAACATAGTATTACTCCACCGGCAGGAGATTCTACATCCAACTGAAAACTAACCCTTTGGGGGTATTGCAACAAGTTGAATATCATACAGTTTACCCTCGGTTGATGGTGAGAAGATGGATTTCTTCTCTACCGGCAGATGTGTTAAGTTTCACTTAACTGATGATCATTTAATGCGGTTGTTGGAAGAAAAGACATTATAAATCATCTATTTTCCCTCTTTTTTAATTCACCGAGAATTCAAACTTTTAGAGAGCACGAAATCCAAGCGAAGGCATCCAAGGTGAAGAAGTGAAGCGATTTCTTTCAAGCACTCAACCATTATTAGGCAGCTTAAGGTATTTTTCAATGGCTTCCTCCTCTACTCCAGAATTTATTGCAAACCCTACTGTTGTAGAAGTTGTGAAACGCTCTAGGCCCGTTTTTAAGATTATCCCTAAAATAGCCAAGCAAGATGATTTTGTAGGCGCATTTTCAAAAATTCCTAAAGGTGTTGCTTATGTTGAAGACCCTAGAATCTATATTCACTGTACTATTGAGGAATTAGGTTCTGAGGAAGTGTTGAAGATGTTTAAAACTGTTATCTATGATGAAAATGGAAATGTCAAACCCAAACACAAGGTAATCGAAACTTTAGGTTTTGTGGAAATCTTGGACATCCTTGAATTTCCTAAGGAGGTAGTGAGAATTGTCCTTAGCAGGGTTCAGGGAGAATTTCTTTGGCTAGATTCAGTTTGCAAAATCACTAAGGAAGCAATTAGGGTAGTGACAGGTTTACCCTTCACCGGTAGCAGGCCAGATAAGACTAAGAAGGTACCTAATAACAAAGTCATGACCTTAACAGGAGCAACATATGATAGCAAATCCCTAAGAGTAAATGACATCAAGGATGTAAATGTAAGATCCATAAGCATGATCTTAGGCTACAATACCACACATGCAAACCGACTCAATTCAGTTTCTAGTCTTTACATTAAAAGTGCTTATGATATGGTGAATAATGATGCAAAAATAGATGTATGTGAGTGGATAAAGGATGAATTAATAGACAACCTAAAAAAGATAAAAGGAGATAAGAAAGGAACATTTCGTTTTGGCAATCTTTTGGTATGTCTTATGTTATATTTCACAAAAGAAGTTCCCGGTATTGGAAAGAAAGATTTTGGATATGATATATCGGTAGGCAAAAAATTGCTATAAATCTTCATTGCCATGGGCACTGATAAAGAAAACAAAATAACTGAGTATTATAAAACCTTCCTGTAAAGCGGAAAATCGAACCCTAGTTTCTCTCCCCTCTTCCAACTCCAAGGAGAGAGAAGGGAGGTCACTAGGATTGACGGTTTTCACTTGGGGGAGACTTTACATTCAAAAGAGGGGTTGAAACCCACAAGATCCAATCCCACACAATGAAAGATTGGATTCTAGATGAGTTTCAAGGGTTAAGACAGCAAGGCTACCCTCTTTTGTAAAGAATGTAGATAGAATGATTAAGCTAGGAATGCATAGAAAGTGAGAAAGATTCACTTATAAACAGAGATAGGGATATAGGATGAAGCTGCGGACCTGGAATTAGCAGTAAAATGTCGATACGACGCTGTCCTGCAAATTTGAGCAAAAGTTGACGGGACGATGGCACCCGGCATGCACACGGTCCTCCGAAAAATCCACGAAATGAAGGGGGATTTGTTCGTCTCTGCACAAGGATTCCAGATCTTCAATTTCAGCCGCGTACCTGCAACCTACACACAGAAAAGCGAAGACGATTGGGGGTTTAGGGATTAGGGGTTTGCCCTTAGGTCAAACCCCGGTTTTGGAATTAACCAAGAAATGAGAAATGCTGTAAATGTAAATGATTGTAATGTAAAACAAGTACTAGTACCTTGTTGTAAGGATGTTTGTATCCTTATATGCGAAGGTATAGATGTTGTTGTATATTGTATGTTGTATGTTGTAAGTGATCTCCTCTTCAATGGTTGAATCCTTGACTTGAATGCAACACTTAGCCTTGAATGGAGACTTGGAATGATCAATTGCTTGAAGGAATGTTTGAATGCTTGAATGCTTGAATGTTTGAGTATCGTTTCCACACCTTGTTCCATCATACCAAAATGGGAGAGGAAATGTAGTTTATATACTTGCCAATTAGGGTTAAAAGACTGATTTTCCCGACCTTAGGTCGACCAGGAAATGTTATTTCCAATTTGCAAACAAAAAGACTCGAAGCCCCATAGGAGACCGGGCCCAAAATAGGGCCAGGGACCAGGGCGTTGGGCGCCATGGTCCCACCTCCAAGGACAACGGGGTGCAAGGAGGATCAGGCCAGGGTGCTGGAAAAATGTAGTTTTTGATGTCATGAACAAGTTTCGGGGTCTCCATTCAGGTTCCGTGTTGCGTCGCCATCGTGAAGACCGAAATGCAGTCGAAATTGCAAGTGTCACAATTTTAGGACGCTACACTTCCAAGCAAAAATGAAAACTAGGGAGAGAATACCACAAGTGTAGTAGACAAGTACAACAAAGAAACATGTTTTGTGATTAAAAAGGATGAAATATGGATGGAAGCAGTTCTTCCTAGAATTGTATGGGTAATTGAAATGGGGTATGAGGTAGATGTAAACATTATTGAAACTTATGCTAAATCCCCATTAGAAGCACCTAGAGAACCCACATAAAAGGTTTTTGGTAATGCAGAAACAATTGAAAGTGGTGTACAGACATTGAAATAAAGAAAGAAAAGAGAAAAGTGCATAAGGAGTGCAACAAAGCAAGTAAAGGAAATAAAAGAAAACATCATGAACATAACTTGAATAAAGGAAAGTGGCCTAGAAGGATTACAACAGGAGGCACACATCTCACCGATTGATACATCATCTGAAAGTGAAATACCTATTGAGTTTAAGAGAGTTGATAGGAAGAGAAAACCCTCATCGGTACCCTCTCCTTCACCAAAGAAAACAAGGCAGAAGCAACAGGCAGTAAGACCACCGGCAAAGAAGTTGACACCAAAAAAGAAATAAAAATAGGTTATACCACCTCTGGATATCTTATTGAGTGAAATCACTGATGACAACAATTTATCAAATGTGATCAAACTGTATAATACATTCATTTATGTAGAAAAGGAAAGTATTGAGAACAACATAATTCTACATCTAGATATTTACAAGAAATTATTAATAGAAGTTGTAGATGATTTGCCTAATGAATTGTATAAAAGGTTAGATGCAAAGAGGATTGCAGTTAGGGAGCTAGATAAGAAACTCAAGATTGAAAAATTTCTAGCGGTACATTTGGTTAACTCTGTAGAGGAGATTGATGAAATAATTAGTGAAGCTAACAGATCAGTTTTTGCAAGTGGTCATCGGCATGTGAGCCTAATGGCTGGTAGAGTCAATGAAATTGCAAAGGAAACAACAGATAAGTGGGATATCTTTTTTGTAGAGAAGGAAAAACAGGAGGAGTTGAACAGACCTAAGAAAACTTTCAAGGTTTATCAAAAGGACAAAGACAAAGGAAAATGTAAAGTTGGTGGATTACCAAACATAAAAGTAATTGACAACCTACCACCACCTTTGGTTACTACATTGGTAAATACTGAGGACATACTGGCTACTAAAAATGTTGACACACCACATGAGGACACTAACCCTGAGTCAGAAGTTTTATTCACCATGAACATTGATACTCAAGAAGTGAGCATTGTAGTGGACAAGGATAGCACTGAGGTGAAAAATAATATTGCTAACATTGAAAACATTGAGCAACTGATAGAAAATATTGAGGTTGGAATACAAATTGAGAAACCTACAGAGACAATGACACAAACACTGGTAGTAGATAATGCAGAGAAACCAATAGAGAAACCGATAGATACATAGGTACACATTGAGACGGTACAAACGGTAATCACTGAGATGCCCAAACCATTGCTAGTTGAAATGCAAACTCAGACTGATCCACCGGAGGTTGATTCAAGCAAATTGGTTGCTAGTACTACAAGCATTCAGATAGTAAAGGTAGTTGGTTAGACATCTAATACTTCACTAAGCGAATTCAGACCTACAAATGTGACAGAGGTACTTCTGGACTCAAAAAAGAAGATAACAGATTGTAATGCATTGGCCTATAAGGCAATTGATGACACTATTCCTATTCTTAAGATGATTGCGCCCAAATGCAATGTAGATAATGTAAAGGATTCTTTAAGTTAGTTAGACACATTGTCTAAATTTATTGCTAGAAATATTTTAACAGTTGATCAAATAAATGAGGAAACATTCAAAGAGAAAATGGAAAAGGAAAAAGAAAAATTCTTTAAGGAAACAATAAAGAAGTGCATGGAACACATTAACACACTTTTACTAGCACTGAATAAAACAATTTTGGAGTACAAGGAACTGTACATGGACACATGCAAGCCACATCTATTTTTATAGGATATTGAAAAGAAAATAAGCAAAGTACAAAAAGAGATAGATGATATAGCTGATAATATCATTGGTTCATCTAAACCTATATCAGTTATTGAGAAAGAGATAGCAATATTTGAGAAAAATATGGAGAAATTAGAGAAAGAGAAAGAAAGGATCAAGGCAAATGCCAGAGAGATTAAGCACAAACTCAGTCCTAAATTAGACAACCTTATCTCTCTGAGGAAAGAGATCTCTGAGGCATTAATTCAAGGGAAAAATTCACTGGAGGAGCATATGCATCATCTCACCAGTACAATCCAAAGAACTGAGGCAACCATGAAGGACAACAATAGATTCATATAGAGTTTAAACTTGGTTTTGGCTGACATATTTCAGATTGTAACCAACCAGTTACAAACTTCAAGGTGAAATTCTGCACTCATTTGACAATTTTTGACAACCTTTATCATTGATGTCAAAGGGAGAGTAGTGGACAAAGAAAAATGGCTAATCAGAGGAGATCATCTACTCAGGGGAAGCACACATTTTTGGTAAAATCTTGGACTTTATTTTTGGATTTTTCTCATGAGTGTTGCCATCAATGCCAAAGGGGGAGATTGTTGGCATTATACACTCTAATGAGAATTGAAGGTGTTGTCATTGATGGAAACCTTGCAACCTCATGGAAACCTTCAGGCAACCTTGTGGCATTCATCTGGTAAACCACCGACACCTTCACCAGCAGGCACCGACACCGACACTGATAGACACTTCACCGACAGTGGCAACAATGTATACCGGCACCCCAGCCGACAGGAACAAACTTTTGTTTATTGTATTTAATTGTAAATATCTTTTGTAAAGCCTACCTGGCATATTGTAATAGACTCATATATGTATGAGTTCTTGTCAATCATTTTGATATGGACATATATGGATATGGTAGAAGTGATGAGCGAATATTAAGGTAGATTTTGTATAAGGTTATGGTTATAGTATGAGCTTAAATGGGTACTGAACCTGGCATAACATATGCTAAATTATAGCAGTACATTATATTGGATTCTCATAATCCATTTTGTAAGTCGGTGAGACTTCCATTTTGTAGATTGAGAAGTGAGCTCTAGGCAGTTGGCCTTCCTGCATGTGCGGGCACCACATTGTAAGTAATATCCATTCATTGGCCAGTGAGTGAATATTGTGGGTCACAAATCCCACTGAGGTTTTTCCCACACTGGGTTTCCTCATTAAAAATCATGTGTTATGGTGTGTTTTCTATGTTGTCTTTATTGTTCCTATTTACTGCATCAATTCTTATTTACCAGTACACTGTTTTGGAATGCAAAATACTTAATAAGGTCAAATATTTTGTATATCGGTAAGATATTGATTCACACCCCCCCCACTCTTAGTATCTTTGGGACTATCATTAATCTTAACAACTTTCTCTACACTTTAGGCTCTATTGGACCTAGGTGGGTATCCCTTTTATAATACTCTTATGATTATTTCAATATCCTTTAGTACTATCACAAATATATTCTCAACCTACCGAGTGAATCAGAAAACCTTAAAACATATTGGATATGGCTTTTATCCTTGTATATTTTTCTTGAATCACTATGAGAATCAATACTTCTCCCTACTCTTGAAAACTGAAATATACAAAACAAAAAGTAAATATAAAGATTAATGAACTTTCTTGATTTTAATTTCCATAGTTAACAACATAATTATGTGACCAACGCCTCATCCATTGGGCTAGATGAACCATTATTACAATATAAAATATCTGAGCTCTGCAACACCTTCTACCTGATATGACTAATATATGATATTAATCACAACAAAAAATGAATTTCATAATTGCATCTTGGCCAAATTTGTTCTCTACTAAAATCCTTTTGACTTTAAATAAGCAATTTAATCCTCAACTTTAGAAGAAGCTTAAATCCATTTAATTCCAACACAGTGTGGAAACATAAACCAAAAATCCTTGATTCATTGATTCATATAAGATTCTAGAAAACAAATGGAGAGAACAAATTGGAAATCATTGACTTTATTTCAAGATGTTTATGTAATTGAAAAGTACTTATGCATATCCTTTGCAAAAAGACTACAAATAGGACATGAAACTTGTTATAATACTATCTTGCAAAACTATGGGCTTTTCTATATTTTTTCACCCTTGGTGAAAAAAATCTCTTACACTGTTCAAATTAAATTTCTATATGGACCTAGAGATTCAACACAAGGCCTTGAATATCCTCTTATAGAAAAATTGAGGATGCAACAAGCTTCAAGCCTTTTACAAATTCAAAAATTAGATGATTGTCTAATAGGAAAAAGACAAACAACTTTTTGAACTTCTTGACAAGGACATACATTTTTCTATCTTCCTCCGCAAGTGGTAGTTGTTGCACATAATCTAGAGCTCTCATTTTCTTTGTATAAACTTGCTTATTACCCCAAGGAATCAGATAACCTTGTAGAATTATTAAATACTCACGGATAGAGAGTAGCTTGCCAAATCCCTTCGAAAGATATAAATTAAACAGAGATGTTATAAACTTAAATTCTTTGAGAACATCACAAACTAGCTACCTAATGAGAAATAATATTGTTTTATGCATATCTAATTTTAATTTGATGTGATTCCCTATGTTGACATGCCCATGCCGATTACAAGTGTCAATGTGAGTCTGGATGGTGTAAACGCTTAGCAGGAGAAGTTTAAATCTCAACCATTGATAAAGAAAAAATATTGAATACCACCATGGACATCTCACAAGCTTTACCATAATCCTAACCTCTTTCGTGAACTAGACACGTGTTAGCACATCACAAGATTGTGGGCCCTGAAAGGGGCTAACCTTGACCATTGCGATGATGTGACTTGACATTTTTTATATCCTTCAATAGTCCATCGCGACATCGCAATTTTAACTACGCAATCACATGAAGATCTTGGTCATCGGTCTCATGGAAGATGACCAAATTATATCAACATTAGGAGGTTGGTAAAGTGGACCCACATCCTCACCATGTTGAGTGGATTCCTTCATGTCACACATCCATCAGTCCAAGTGTGTTCTATCATCAGTTAAGTGAGAAATAGATCACATGGTTTTGTTGCCCAACTTGGAGCGCACGTTGAGGTCAATGAAGTGTTGGGCGCAAGATTGCAACGACTGGAGTTAATCACCAAAGAGTGTTGCAAAGATGCAATGGAACATTAGGTACAAGTTCACAGTGCTTAAGTAAAACCATCATGAAAGGATACAAAGTGGGGATGAAACCATCAATGATAACATAAACTGACAAGTGTAGGATCGCAACTGACAAAGACTAAATGCCATAAGAAGTTGTGACTTTGCGATCTAACCTTTCTCTAATACCAATTTTTGAGCCCAAGGTAGGATTGAGAGGGGGGGTGAGTCAATCTAAAATAAAATTTAATGTAGCACATAAAAAATTAAACAACTAAACACATTGAACACATGAACACCAAGATTTTGTATGTGAAAAACCCAAACAAAGAAAAACCATGGTGAGCACCTGCCCAGAAAAATATATCCATTATGTATATCACATTACACTGAAAAGGGCTCACTGCTCTGGACTTGCAAACCAAGGCTAACTGCTCTTGGGGCAAGATACAAAAGAGGACTTGCAAACTTGAAGCTAATTGCAACATGGCAAGATACAAAAATGATATGAAAAGAAAGATCTCTTGATCATGAATTTGTCCTTGAATTCGGCATCAAGAGACCAACATCAACACACACAACTTAGACCCTAACTGCCAACACTATGTCGTGTATCTTTGTCACAGTCTTAGAACAACTTGCATATCATTCAAACACAACTTTTCTTCTCTTCTCTTCACTGAATCTCACTATCTTCATATCCCACATCTATGCTCCACACCTCATCACATACTCAACTCAATCACATTTATCCTTGTATACAAGATAGATTATCAAATCTTAAACCAAGTTGGTCTAAACAAAAATAAACCTTTCAGACCAAAAACACACAAATTGATCCACTCCAGGAGAAAGAGGGGACCAAAACACGTCTTGCAAAGATCAATTCATCAATTTGCAATCATCGGAACATAACTAACAACACACCAACATGTTATGCATCCATAAAAGCAATTAATGGTCAAAACATATCCTCTAATGCAAATAACTCTAATCTAGATCTACATAAACTATGGTGAGACCCTGATGAAAATAGGGTAGACAACTGAGAGGAGGGGTGAATCAGTTGTCACCAAATCTTGCAACAATTTACTTTAAACTCAGATCTGATAATTAACAATGAAAGCATGAAACATCAACACAACATGAACATGTTGGCATATTATGAAGTGGTGACAAAGTATGTTTTCATTGATGTTAATAAGTGTAGGTGAACTGGTATGAAGATTGGAAGAAGTTGTTATTGATGTTCAAGTAGGAGAACCAGTATGAAGGGATGAAGTGGACCGGTGTTAGGGTTTCACTAAATGTGACTCTCGGTTGGTAGTCTCAGCTCTAGGGTTTCCGGTTTGGCAATCTAGCTTGTGCGATACAACCAGTGACTTTTTTTGATGAGTTAGCTAAGAGATAAGGATGAGATCGAGATGCCACATTAGTTTTGTGCACATGAAGGATTTCCTTGAGGATCTTGCATGTGAAGATTGATTGCATTAAATGTCTACCTCGGGAATGAACATTCTTCTTAGCAGTGTGTGAAGAGAGTGTGATGAGTTATTGATTTCCTTATGCGGTGAAGAATGGATGATACAAAATGACTTGTGATTTGTTTGAGATTGTTTTATTCTATGAAAAAGTGTTTGAACAGTTAGGATTGGACCGCTTGTAATTATAAACCTAAAATCTTTAGGGTTTAGGGTTTATGCTATCGACCTAATTGTTGTCTATAAGGTCAATGATGTTTGTTATTATTTGTGTTCACAAATATTGTGTTTGTATCTAAGTGATGAGATACTTGCCAGACCAATGAGTGGAAAACTGAAGAGTGTGATTGCAGAGTAGAGGAGCTGAAAAGGATCTGCCTTATTAGATCAGAGCTTTACCTGTTGTCTTCTAACCATTTCAACAGTAGGAAAATCCCTTTACCAAGTAGCTTTAACAGGCTTATTGCAAATCCTCTAACCAGGTGACTCAAGATCATTGAGTTCTTCAAATCCTCTAGCGAAGTAACCTTTAACAGGGTATATAGCCATCCCTTAACCGAGTGATCTTTAACAGGACCGGTTCCTAATAGGACCTTATTGTAAAGTCTTTAACTAGACTAGGCTCCTAATAGAGCAAGCTTCAAAAGAGTTCAGAAACAAGCTTGTGGGTATTCATCCCCACCATGGTTTTTCCCATTTGGGTTTCCACGTGAAAAATATGTGTGTCATGAGTTGTGCATTTTTCATGTGATGATTGAGTAGTCTTTGTTTAGGTGAATATGCATGCAAAGCTAATGGTTATGGTATTATTGATACAACACATGCATGAGTATATTGGTAAAGTAGTTATCAAGTGTTGAATGTTATTTGAAGTATTTAGTTTTACTGGTTTAGCTGTTTGAAGTCTTACCGTGTTTAACCGATATTGCCATGGTTAAGTTTAGTGATGAAGACAACCGGTTAGCATTGTTTTAACTTGATATGTTGTTGAGAATTTTTTGTATGTATTGATTCACCCCCCACCCCCCTCTCAGTTTTGATTAGGGTATTTGTTGTTCATCATTATTCATCAATTGGTATTAGAGCAACTCTAGGTCCTCAGTGATATAAGCTTAACCGCTTGAGGTAAAAGATCCCGCTTTAATGATGAAGAGGGAAGGTCCTAAGTTCAATAGAGATAACTGCAAAATATGGAAGGATAGAATGAAGATTTATATAAAGAGTTTGGGTACTCAACACTGGAGCTATGTTGAGAATGTCTATGTTATCCCCACTGGCACTCTAACCGATGATCAGAAAAGAGAGATTCAAGAAAATGGGCAAGTCATGGAAGCCCTTATTAGCAGCTTCTCCGATATTGAGTTCATTGATGTACAAGATAAGGACAATCCTAAGGATGTATGGGACACTTTGGAAACCATTTATGGTGGTGATGATCATGTCAAGAAATTTAAAGAAGAAAGCCTTAGAGGAAAATTTGAAGACATGAGGATGGTTGAAGGAGAGACCATTCAACAATATGGCATAAAGATCAAAACTGTGGTTGGAGATATCAAGAGCACTGGTGGAACAATTGATGATGCCAACGTTGTCAATAAAGTTTTGAGATCATTGTTATCGGTCTATGCAATCAGAGTCGCTGCTATTCTGGAGCTAAGGTCTATCGACAAAACCAAGGTATCCTTAGACTCTATCATTGCAAAGTTGACTGCATATGAGTTGAGTAGTTATGATGGCAGTGTTCAGAAGACTGAGTCAGCCTTTAGAGCATCTGCAACACCAACTAGAAAAGGAAAAGAAGTAAGTACCAATTATGAATCTAGGTAATGCAAAGATATGTATGATGAAGAGATTCTGAAGGAATTTGAAGCTCTTCTTGCCAAGAGACTTCCAAAAGGAACCGAAAAATACAGAGGTAAGCTTCCTTTAAAATATTTTTCTTGCAATAAGATAGGACATATAGCTGTTAACTATCCTAACAATGACAATAAGGATAAATCAGAGAAATTATCTTGTTGCAGTGGATGAAGGTGTTACTAATGAAGAATATAAGGATGAAGAGAATGAGGACATAGTGTTTGTAGTTGTAAAGGAAGAAGTGTCTGACAAGAAATCCCCTATCTCTCGCATTGACAACTCTAATGAGAGGATTATTGATAGTGGGTGTTCTCACAACATGACTGGTGACCGGAGAAAGTTTATGTCTCTGGAAGAATATTATGGGGGTGTTGTTCACTTTGGAAATGATGCACCATGCTTGGTGAAAGGTAAAGGATCCATCTCACTGAATGGAAAGAGCAGTGCGAATGATGTCTACTAGGTAGAAGGTCTTAAGCATAACCTTTTTAGTGTTGCTCAGCTAAATGACAAAGGACTCATTCTGGAGTTCAAAGGTGGAGTTTGCAGTATAATTGGAAAGAGTCATGAACTTATTGCCATTGGTAAGAAGACCAGAGGTAACTTGGTTTAGTTGAATGCCAAGATTAGTCAGTGTCTGATGGCGAAGTTTGATGACAGTTGGATATGGCATAGGAGACTTTGTCATATAAACTTTGACAATATTGTAAAAGCTAGTAAGATCAAGGCAGTAAGAGGATTGCCTTTGCTGAACAAACTGGAGAATTATTTGTGCAGAGGATGCCAACTTGGGAAGATGTCCTCCTCAACTTTCAAAGGTAAGTCTTTTTCAGCAAAGAACTTACTTGATCTTGTGTACACTGATCTATGTGGTCCAATGAAAACTAGAAGTATTCAGGGAGATAGGTATTTCATGATTCTTACTGATGACTTCTTAAGAATGATGTGGGTCACATTCTTGAAAGACAAATCTGAGGCATTTGGAAAGTTCAAAGCCTTTAGAGCATTGGTAGAGAAGGAAAGTGGTCAAAGGATAAAATGCCTAAGAACTGATCAAGGAGGTGAATTCACTTTTGATAAATTCAACAAGTATTATGAAGAGAATGGTATCAAGAGGAAGTTGTTTGCCCCAAGGACACCACAACAAAATAGCATAGCAAAAAGGAATAACAAGACTATAGTTGAAGCGGCTAGAATAATGTTGATCCAAGGAAAGGTTGCTCATACTTTTTGGAGAGAAGCGGTGAGCAATGTAGTCTATACTATGAACCGGGTACTCATCAAGAAAGGTAAAAATAAAACCCCTTATGAGTACTGGACTGGGAAGACTCCCACTATGAGTTATTTTAAAGTATTTGGTAGTAAGTGTTATATCAAGAGAGGTGAGCATCTGAGCGAGTTTGATGCTAAATGTGATGGAATATTTTTGGGATACTCCACTAAGAGAAAATCTCTCAAGTGCTACAACAATAGGACTTAGAAAATTGTTGAGAACATCAATGTCAGGGTTGATGAATCCCTTGAGGAGCCCGAGGAAACCTGCAGCGAGCAAGTGGAAGATGAATTGGGTGTAGCCTTTCTGGGAATATGTTAAGAAAGAAACAAGCAAAGACCTTCATGCTCCTATACCGGTAGAAGTTTTAGTAGGTGAAGAAGAAGATGGAGAAGAAGAAGAAGAAGAAGAAGAAAAGCAAGCAGAACCAACTAGAGTCATTCCTAGATATGTGAAACTACATCATGATCTGAAGTAGATCATAGGAGATAAAGATGCAGGGATACTCACAAGAAGAAAGGTGAAAGAAAAATCTTGCATGATTTCTAAATTTGAGCCTAAGACCACTAGAGAGGCACTTACAGATGAAGACTGGATTAAGGCAATGGAAGAGGAGCTAGATCAGATAGAAAAGAATGCAACATTGCCTTTGGTACCCAGACCAGAACACAAGAATGTCATAGGTACCAAATGGGTCTTCAGGAATAAGTTGAATGAAGAAGGCACAATTGTAAGGAACAAGGAAAGACTTGTATGTAAGGGACATGCTTAGGAAGAGGGATAAGACTATGGAGAAAACTTTGCCCTAGTGGCTAGACTGGAAGGTGTTTGAATGCTACTTTCATTTGCAGCATTTAAGGGATTCAAGGTATACCAGATGGATGTGAAGTCTACATTCTTGAATGGAATCCTAGAAGAGGAAGTGTATATTGAGCAACCGGATGGGTTTGCCTTATCAGAAGATAGTAACATGGCATGTAGATTACACAAGGCCCTGTATGGATTGAAACAAGCACCAAGGGCATGGTATGAATGGTTACACTCTCATCTTGTGAAGATAGGATTTCAGAGAACAAGTGAGGACAACAACATCTACCTGAAATCTAAAGGTGATCATATTTTGATCTGTGAAGTGTTTGTAGATGACATAATCCTTGGAAGAGATGATGAATTGAGCCATGCATTTGCAGATGAAATGAAGAAAGATTTTGATGTCTCTGAGTGGAGAGATAAAGTTCTTCATTGGTCTACAAATTCAACAGATGAAAGAGGGTATCTTTATTACCCAATCCAAGTATGTCAAGGAGGTATTGAAGACCTTTGGCATGGAGGAGAGCAAACTAGTTGGTACACTGATGGTGACCGGTTGTAAATTGACTAAGGAAGATGATTCAGTGTTGGTGAATGAGAAGGAATACCGGTCAATGATCGATAAGCTGCACTATGTGGTACACAGCAGACCAGATATTGCTCATGCAGTGGGCATTGTGGCCCATTTTCAGAAAAATCCAAGAGAATCCCTCTTGGTAGCAATTAAGAGGATTCTTAGATACCTGAAAGGGACAGTTGATTATGGATTATGGTATCCATACAATGGTCATTTTAATCTCAAAATTTTTTACCGATGTAGATTGGGTAGGTAATGTGGATGATCGAAAGAGCACAACCGGTGGAGCATTCTTTCTTGGTGGAAGACTAGTCTCATAGATGAGTAAGAAGCAGAGCTATATTTCCCAGTCTATAGATAAATCAAAGTATGTGGCAGCATTTATGAACTGCATTCAAGCAATCTAGATGAAACATGTATTGGATGGTTTCAAAGTACCTATATCTGAACCGATGAGTATATTTTGTGACAACACAAGTGCAATAAATATTTCCAAGAATCTGGTATTGCATGCTAGAACTAAGCAAATTGAGCTCAAGTATCACTTCTTGAGAGAGAAGGTTCAAAACAAAGAGGTTGTATTAGAACATGTTTCCAGTAAGGAGTAGCTAGCAGACATATTCACTAAGCCCTTATCGAAAACTACATTTACCTATTTGAGAGGTGAATTAGGGGTTCTTCCCCTTCATGAAGTAAAATAAATTTTTGAGCGCCACATCAGTCAGGTACTACAGTGTCAAATCTTTTAGGATTGATGTGTTGAAGGATGCTACTCCATAGGGGGAGCAACATAGTGGAGAATGGAAGGTTGTGCCTCCACTTTGGCATTGTTGTCAAAGGGGGAGAAGATATCTGATGATGTATGGGGGAGAAGGTATCTGATGTATGGGGGAGAAGATATCTGATGACAAAGATACATGGAAGAGTACACACTGACCAGTCCAGATGGTGGTGGTTGTGATCTTTGAACCGGTATATGACAACCGGTATATGTTATTGTGTATGGTGCAAATACTGAGCAATGATACATTGAGTATTGTCATCAATGCCAAAGGGGGAGATTGTTAACATATGATGAAGCGATGACAAAGTATGTTGTCATTGGTGTCAATAAGTGCAGGTGAACCGGTATGAAGATTGGAAGAAGCTGTTATTGATGTTCAAGTACGAGAATTGGTATGAAGGGATAAAGTGGACCGGTGTCACGGTTTCACTAAGTGTGACTACCAGTTGGTAGTTTCAGCTCTAGGGTTTCCGGTTTGGCAATCTAGTTTGTGCGATGCAACCGGTGACATTTTGTGATGAGTTAGCTAAGAGATAAGGATGAGATTGAGATGCCAAGTCAGTTCTGTGCATGTGAAGGATTTCCATGAAAATCTTGCATGTGAAGATCGATTGCATTAAATGTCTACCTCGAGAATGAACATTCTTCTTGGCAGTATGTGAAGAGAGCATGATGAGTTACTGATTTCCTTATGCGGTGAAGAATAGATGATTCAGAATGACTTGTGATCTGTTTGAGATTGTTTTATTCTATGCAAAAGTGTTTGAATGGTAAGGATTGGACCGCTTGTAATGGTAAACCTAAAATGTTTAGGGTTTAGGGTTTATGCTACCGACCTAATTGTTGTCTATAAGGTCGATGATGTTTGTTATTGTTTGTGTTGCCAAATATTGTGTCTGTATCTGAGTGATGAGATACTTGTCAGACCAGTGAGTGGAAAACTATAGAGTGTAATTGCAGAGTAGAGGAGCTGAAAAGGATCTGCCTTAGCATGTAGTGTTCTTATCATATCAGAGCTTTACCTATTGTCTTCTAACCATTTCAACAATAGGAAAATCCCTTTACCGGGTAGCTTAACAGGCTTATTGCAAATCCTCTAACCAGGTGACTCAAGATCATTGAGCTCTTCAAATCCTCTAGCGAGGTAACCTTTAACAAGGTTTCAACCTTTAACAGGGTATATAGCCATCCCTTAAATGAGAGATCTTTAACAAGGTCAATTCCTAGCAGAACCTTATTGTAAAGTATTTAACCAGACTAGGCTCCTAATAGAGCGAGCTTCAAAAGAGTTCAAAAACAAGATTGTGGGTATTCATCCCCACCATGGTTTTTCCCATTTGGGTTTCCACGTGAAAAATCTGTGTGTCATGAGTTGTGCATTTTTCATGTGATGATTGAGTAGTCTTTGTTTAGGTCAATATGCATGCAAAGCTAATGGTTATGGTATTACTGATACAACACATGCATGAGTATATTGGTGAAGTAGTTATCAAGTGTTAAATATTATTTGAAGTATTCAATTTTATGAGTTTAGCTATCTGAAGTCTTATTGTGTTTAACTGGTATTCCCATGGTTAAGTTCAGTGATGAAGACAACCGGTTAGCATTGTTTTAACTTGATATGTTGTTGAGAATTTTTTGTATGTATTGATTCACCCCCCCTCTCAGTACCAATTAGGGTATTTTGTGTTCATCATTATTCATCAGAACACATATAACACAAAGATTTTTGACGTGGAAAACCCAATCAAGGGAAAAACCATGGTGGGAACCTAAGGTACACTACCTAGAGATTGCTGCAAAAAACACATAATAAGGAGGGCTACAACCCTTAGGAAGATTCATTGTTTTACAAACAAATTCAGATCATATCTGAAAAATCATGAACTAAAAAATAGCATCTTCAATGCATGGTTACAGTTCTAGTTAAGCACAAAACAACCTTCACTTAATTTCCAACACTCTTGCTCTGCTATTGAATGATGAATAAATTATTCACACACTCATGATACCTCAAACATAATTGTTACATTTATTTATACATGACATCAACCGATTGATCTTTATCTAAGGTTGACTTAACACACATCACTTAATTACAAAATATAACCATACATGACACAATATCATATGTAGACCAAAAAAATGTCGGCTAAGACATAAAATGGACCTAAATCACTACTATAGACATGAAACACCTCCAAGAATTAAGCCTTGGACATCTGCAACACACTACAATCATCATGTCATCCAAGACCATGAAGAACACCACTGAATCAAACAAATCATCAGTAATGTGCACAACGATCAATGCAAACAATCAACACAAATGACACATGATCTAGAAAAATCCACAAACACCATGAATTACTACAACAACATCCACACCAACTCAAATTACTAGAGTCATCGATGTTATCATACAGAACCTTAAGAACACCGACTTAACTGACTACCAACCTGAAAGATTCACTTGCGGACCTCCAAGTCATGAACCACTTGAATTGAGGACACACATCAATGACCCAAACATATTCCACACATCCACAGAACAAGATATTACTGTCGTGTGTGTGAAGTAGAGTACCAATAGATGCAACACAAACACTCAATAGGTCATTACAAGCATGGTTACTAAATTGAAATCAAATGAAAGATAAACCATGACAAAGTGACCTATCACCTCCTAAGAGATGCGAGTGTGGATTTTCTCTCAGATCTAGATGAGCAATCCCAATGACTTGACTACACCAAGACAGAGGATTTAAAATGATATGATGTGCAAGCTAGATGAATGTATGATTAAACTAGATTGATCCAAGAAGCTAATTATGCTAATGATATGCATTGATTGTGCTAAATGATGATGCAATTAAGCTATGGATTAGGCTATATGATTAAACAATTATGCTAGAGGATGATCAAATTAAGCTAGATCTAAGATGCAATAAATGATAACAATAATAAACTAGAATGCTAGAAATGATATTCCTATAATAACAATTCTTGAAATGAGATGAGATGGGATCCATTGTGCTCCAAAATGGGGGATATTTATAGGATTTCCAAGGCCAGGGGCAAGGTGGCAAGAATCAACAATCAAGATTGAATCTGAATATATCAAGGGTCAAAATGGAGGAGGTTGGAGAAGAGGTTGGAGGGAGGGACACTTTTCATCTTTGTGGTGACAAGTGTCAAGGAGCCTTTCTCATGAGAGGGCAAGTGTCCAAGGGAGGAGACATGTGGCATAAGTGCCATGTGTCTCAAGGGGAAAATATCCAACCCATAGGAGGTTAGGATAAGGAGGTTAGGATGTGGAATAGGATAGGGTTAGTTAGACCCTAGGATTATATGGAATGGGTTAGGTTAGGGGGTGGTTAGGTTAGGTGGTAAGAAGTTAGGAGGCATGTGGAAAATTTGAATTTAAAAATTCAAATAATAGGAAAAGGCTAATTAACTGTCAACAATTCACAAATTGATTTGTTTTAATTAATTAGGGGATTAGAAGAAATGACTTAAATGGGGGGAGGATTAATTAATTTATATTAATTAATCAAAGGGACTATTGAAATGAACTTATTAAATAAATCCTTAGATTTATTAATAAGTAGATGAATGGGGAATTTAATCAAATTGCTAATGAATTCAATTAAATTAGGAAGGGGGATTAATTAAATAATTGCTTATTTAATTAATTATCTTTAGACCATTTTTAGGTGTATACATTTTGCTCCTCTTTGAAGCGAGGTGTGATGACGCGTTGATTCAAAGAATAATCTCATTTTGATGATGTTGACGTGATATTGGTTTGATAGGATGCCCTAGACATTAATGGCTAAATTGTGATATGATGATGTCCCCTCGGGAGATCAATTGAGATAATTGACCTTTGGCTCCTTGCAAAATTGATTTTCCAATTAGAAATGATTTGAATTCTGCAACGTTGATTGATGAAAGTGTGAGTTCTTTGATCACTGTGATGTGGTTCTCAATGTGATGATTGACAGAGTTTAATTAAATTGGTAAGATTTATTAGATTGATGAGATCGAGATCAAGTCTGGTTTTAGGAATGACACCTCCTGTATAAGACAAAGATGATAAAATCGTCTAGTTTCAGGAACGATATATCCTGTATAAGACTTGATCAAAACGTTTGGTTCTAGGAAAGATACATCTTGTATAAGACATGATAGAATGGATCAAATGAGATGGATTGATAAGATTGATTAGATACAGATCTAACATTTTGTTAATATTTTGTTGTATGAAGATTCATATATGCTAATGTTGGTACATTTGAGGAAGTAGCATAAGATTCATGTTGGATTGACAACATCTAGAGAGAGATGAGTCATCGATTTGATTGTGTATACACCTATGATGATACACTGATGATTCCTATGATAGATTTGGCCTTGGATAAGATTAGATTTTTTGATCCTACACAAGAATGAAATGCAAGCTAAATGCAAATGCAAAATGCAAACGAAATGCAAAGCTACGATTGGACCAGTCACTGGGTTATTGCGTTGTCATCATTGATTTTTTTAAATGTGGGAAGTGAGTGCAAACATTGATGGTATAATTGAACCATGATGACCTGAGCACTAATTTCCTGGATTTTGATATTGCAAGTTAGCACAAGCATCGAGTTATAATTAAACCAAGATGATCGTAGTGTTCCTTGCGTAAAACGGGCAGTATTAACCATTGCTATATGCAAATCAGAAATGTCTTTGATGATACATTGATGATCATGTCCTAAGAGAAATTTGCACATATTAATGGTTAATTTATAGACAACAAACAAGAAAAATATCATGTTACTTCCTTGTTCCTCTAGTCAGAGACATCCTGGAGTCACTCAGAAATCATGATAGTGAAAATCAAGATACAAAAGTTGAATGAAAGTGTTAAAATCATTAGGCAAAAGATACCATCCATTGATATGTGTGTGTCGTGTTTAGACTGACATGTGATAGGTTTGATGGTTGCTAATTTGATCTTGCATTCAACATTGGATGTGTCTCAGTTTCACTTGACAAGAGTTGTCTAACTATTGTTCTACTTATTTGATTAAGCTCAAAACGATCAAAATTTTTGCCTCAGTTAGGTGCAGGATTTTGCCCCAAGTCTAGAAACAAATTTATTATGACATACCCAATGATCCAAACCATGGTGATAAATCATTTGCAATGCCTGTGTATATACAAAGGCTTTATTATGCATATGAACAACGTTGACAGAAAATAAAATGCAAGCAAAAGGATGCATGAACTAATAGATGGAAGAGCTAGCTGACAGATAGCGCTTGTTGCCAGGTTTTCACCATCTATTTTTATTGCACTTTTTCTCATATTTGATATTTTTCTCTGTTTTCGTTGTTTTTTATTTTTCTGCTTTTTCACTATTTTTTATTTTTCTGTTTTTCTACTATTTTTTTTATGTTTCTTCTTTTTCAGACATAAAACTTCTTTAGATGCATGTTATTGATGGGTTCCTCAAGCTGATCCCTGTCTGGCATTGATAGCTGATATGCTCTTGGTCCAAATATTGTTTTGACCACAAACGGACCTACCAGTTTGGTTCAAACTTCCCTTTCCTTTCTCGAGCTGCCTAGTTGTGTGGATTTTCCTTTAGTAATAGTTCTCCAACTTGAAAGGGTCGTGGTTTGACCTTGTGATTATAACTTTGGCACATTCTTTGTTGATACACCTTCAAATGATCAAAGGCATTTTGTCGTCGTTCATGGATCAATTCTAACTCTTGCAGTCTAGATACTCGTTGTTCTTCATCTGGGATAAGACCTTTTAATGATACTCATAGAGAAGGTATCTCTACTTCTATTGGCAGTATTGCTTCTGATCCATAGACAAGAGAGAAAGTTGTGGCACTTGTTGGTGTGCAGATACTGGTATGGTAGGCCCATAGAGAAGGGTTCAATTGAATATGTCAATCTCTACCAACATTATTCACTATCTTTTTGAGGATTTTCAGAATAGTTTTGTTTGATGCTTCTACTTGCCCATTCCCTTGTGGATAGTAGGGTGTGGAGAATCTATGCTGGATCTTAAATTTTTCACATAGCTCTTGTACATCCTGGTTCTTGAATGGTCACCCATTATCAATGATAATGGTCTTGGGTATGCCATAGTGACATATGATATAGCTCAAGATAAATGCAACAATTTGTTTTCCTGTGATATTTATGGGAGGTACTGCCTCAATCTATTTTGTGAAATATTCTACAGCTACAAGAATGAATTTGTGACCATTGGATGAAGGAGGATTTATCTTTCCTACTAGATCAAGACCCCATTGACAGAAAGGCCAAGATGATGCCAAAGCATGAATTTCTTGTGCTGGTGCATAAATTAAATTTTCATGGATCTGACATTGTTTGCATGTTTTAGCTATTTGAAAAGAATCTCATTCCATAGTTGGCCAATAACAGCCCAAGCGTATGGGTTTTTTTTGAAAGGGTAAGACCACTTGAATGAGTGCCACAAATGTCATTATGGACTTCATTTAAGGCCTTCTCAGATTCTTCCTGCTCGATACATCTTAAGAGAGTACCGTCCAGACCTCATTTAAAAAGTGTATCCGCGACAAGAGTATAATGGGAAGATTGGCGAATAAATTTTCTCTTTTGGTTCTTTGACAAGTTAGGAGGGAGGATGTTATCTTTCAGGTATGTATAAGTTTGGCCATAGCAGGAGGAATCATGTCCAACAAGGTGGCAGATAGTTTGGGAATCAACACAATTATGAGCAAGGTAAAACAACTCTTCCATTAGGAATTCGTAACGCTCTTGATTTTCTTGTGTCTGAAGTAAAGAAGCAAGTGTTGCCATGGCATCTGCTTCTTTGTTGTCATTCCTCAGAATCTGCTCAAAAGTTATTTCAACAAAGTATTTCTTGACATCAACCATAATCTTATAAGGCATTAGCTTTTCATCCTTTGTTTGATAATCATTATTGATTTGATTGATGACAAGCTGAGAGTCTCCAAAGACTCGAAGTTGTGTAATGTTCCATTCTATGGCCATTTTTATTCTTGTGACCAAAGCTTCATATTTTATTGTGTTATTGGTGCATGGAAAGCTTAATTTGTACACCTTTGGAATTGTATGACCTTGTGGTGTGATGAATAGAATGCCTGCTCCTAATCTATGTTGTGTATATGAACCATCAAAGTAAAATTTCCATGTCATTGTGGTGACCGTTAGGATATCAACATCTAGAAATTCAATGTGTAAAGGATGATCATCTTGAAGAGGTGCATCTGCTAGTTGGTCTGCAATGACTTGCCCCTTGATAGATTTTTTGTCCACATACTCAATATCAAACTCGCTTAAGATCATGATCCATTTTACTAATCTTCATGTTAGTGTTGCCTTGTTGAGAAAATACTTCAATGGATCAATTTTAGAAATCAACTTGATGGAGTGAAATGGTAGATAGTGTCTCAATTTTTGAGAAGCAAACACAACCGCCAAGCATGCTTTTTTTGTTGATGAATAGTTGAGCTCATATCCTAATAATTTTCTATTGATATAGTAGATAGCTTGTTCTTTTCCTTCATTATCCTATTGTGTGAGTAGAACTCCTAATGGTACTTCTGTGGTTGATACATATAGTAACAACAACTTTCCTAGAATTGGTGACATTAGGACTCGTGGTTGCATGAGATAGGCCTTGATCTTGTTGAATGATTCTTCACATTGATGGTCCCACTTGAAATTAACATTTTTGTGCAATAGATGAGTAAATGGTTGACATTTATTTGCTAACTAAGCAACAAATCTTCTGATTGACTATAGTCTACCTTGAAGTGATCTGAGTTGACTGATATTCCTAGGAGATACCATTTCCATGATTGCTTTGACCTTGGTTGGATCTACTTCGATACCCCTAGCTGAAACAATGTATCCCGATAGCTTGTCTCAAGTGACACCAAAGGCATGTTTCTTGGGATTGAGTCATAGCTTATATTGTTCTAATCGATCAAATATCTTTTCTAGTATTCCTATATGTTCTTCTATGTTGTATGATTTTGCCACTATGTCATCCACATAGTCTTCCATGAATGTATGCATTATGTCATGGAATATTGTTGTCATCGCTCTCTGGTATGTAGCACTTGCATTATTTAGTCCAAATGGCATGATGTTCCAGAAAAAAGTATCCCATGGACATGTGAAAGATGTCTTTTCTTGATCTTCAGGTGCTACTTTAATTTGATTGTATCCAGAGAAACCATCCATCAGAGAAAACATGGAATGTCCAACGGTTAGATCAACAATGATGTCAATATTAGGCAAACGAAAGTCATCCTTTGGACATGCATTATTAAGATCTTTGAATTTTATGCATACTCTGATACTTTTATCTGGTTTGGAAACAACAACGATGTTTGATACCCATTGAGGATATGTTACAAGTTTGATGAATCCTACATCCAATAATTTCTTTAGTTTTTCTTTGACAAGAAGAGCGATATGAGGATGCATCTTCTTTAATTTTTGTTTAACTAGTTTGGCTCCTGGATTGACATTTAGGTGATGCATAATAAGATATGGATCCAACCCTAGCATGTCTGCATTTGACCAGGCAAAATTGATTTGTCGTCGTTTGAAGAAGTCTATATATTGCTGCACTTCTAGTTTTGATAGAGAAGTTGTTGGATGTAGAATCTTTGGTTTCTCTGTTGTCCCAATGTTAACTGCCTCTGTTGATTTAATCAAAATGGATGACCTTTCTTGATAGTATTCAGGTAAGGTGTCAAATCTCCCATCTTTTCGTGCCTCGAGGAGGTTTTCATCGTTAGATGCATCCTTTCTTTTTAAATTTTTGTCGGTCTAATGTTTCCAATAAATGGTTTTCAACATTAGACCTGATATTGTTTTCTTTATTTTCACTTTTGCGTCTAGGAGATTTGGCACCCACTTGATTAGAAGATGCGTTGTTGAAATTCTTGGTGAAAGTTGTTGTGGGTTCGATTGCATTAAGATATAAGGATATGGCATGATCATTAGGAAAGGTATCAATGGTAGTATGTCTTTCATTTTCCCAGTCAATAAGTTCATAATGGATTAGAGGCAAGGGGTCCTCAGGTTGAGATGCTTCGAAGGTATTAAGGGTCATGATAGAGATGTCAAAGTTTTTGATATGTATTTCAATTTCTATAATGATACTCTCATCAGAATGACCTCTCACAAGTAGCTCCTGATTGTCCTCGATTAAGTCCAAGTCAACCGAATGTGATCTAATTCAAGTGGGCTAGTTCCTAATGTTTTCCCCGCATACGCATGAACTACATCAACACCTACATCTTCTTCAAAGCAAGTTTATTCAACTGATTGTTTAGAATGATAGGAATCACATTCCTATTCATTAGAATTTGTCTCACTTGTAGCTTGCAATTTGCAGATTTGTTCATATAGCGTTTGAGTTGTTTCTTCTATTTTTCTTGCTATATCTTTTCTTCTATTGTATCCAACTTCCTCTTGGCTTAAATTGAGTTATGTCAACCTTGCTATCAAATCTCCTTGATTTGTACTAGCTTCTTGTGTATTTTGATTAGGAGTTAACTTGGCTTGGGAAGTGCCTTTAGTTTGTTTTTCCTATTGATTAGAAGCTTTCTTCCTTTGTCATTTCATGTTTGTTTGTTCTTGTTGTTTGGTAGTTTTTCTTCCCTTTCAATTGCAAGTTGTTCTTGTCTGTTATCATGTTCATCTTATTGTTGGATAGAAGATATGTCCTCTTGTAGAGTAACTTGTCCATACCCTAAGCCTAATTTGTTTGTAGCCTGCTGAGTATGACCTATTGGATAGGTTCTGAAATACCTTCTTTTCTTTTTCCTACAAAACCCATTCCAGTGTATCCCATTTTTTGAAGGATGTTAAATCCTTTTTTCATATTTTTCTGTGGGTATTATGACATTGTTGATCTTTTGTTGGACTTCTTCATCCTTGTATAGCCATTGTAGCACATCTTTGTCTTTTGTTTCCTATGATAAGGTCCCAACACTAACAAATGCTCCATCAAATATTGGAAGATGTTTCACAGTTGATTGTTGTTTAGAGTTTGATGGTTTTCCATAGGATTTAGGAGAAAGTGGTAATTGTGATAGTGAATATTCTCCATTCCCTCGATCTCTTAGTTGCATTTGTTTTTCCGTACTTGACAAAATTGAGGCAAATGATTTTTCCTTGGATTGTGTGTTTGAAGATGATGCCTCCCTATTATGAGGAACAATGACCTCTTGAGATGGTTTTAGATTACTACAGTACTCGAATGGATTTTAATCTGCTGAGATCATGATTTCCTACCCATTGTAGGGAAATTTCAGGCACTGATGATATGTTGATGGAATAGCTTGTATGTCATGTATCCAGGGTCTTCCCAAGAGTATGTTGTATGATAAATCCAAGTCTAGAACTTGGCATGTTGTGTCTTTCTGCAAAGGTCCCACTTTGATGGGTAATACCACAATTCCTTTGGAGGAATGCTCTTCTTCATCATATGCTTTGATTGTGATCTTTTTTGGGGGATCAACTACATCTTTAAAATAACCTAGAGCACGAACAAGACTTAATGAGAAAATGTTTAAGCCAGCTCCCCCATCTATTAGGACACATTTAAAGCACGTCTTATGAATGAGGACTTCAATATGCAAGCGAGAATTATGGGGACGTTGCAAGGACATGTCGTCGTCTTTAATGAATGATAAGCAATGAGGGGTTGTGAGGTATCCCACCAAGGTTTGGAATTGATCTACATACAAATCTTTGGACACTGTTTGTATCTACTAATGCTCTTTCTAGAATTTCTTTGTGTGCAGGTGAAAGCCTTAAAAGTTCTAAGATGGATATTTGCACGGGAGTTTTCTATAGTTGAATCACTAGACTATATTGTTTTGAAGTGGATAACGTGTTAGTTGTAGGACCCGACAAAACAAATTTTGCTTTGCTTGTTGTGATAGCATGAGCAGGTTCTTGATGTTGTTTCTCTTTAACCACAATCACATTTACCACATTGTCACATGCATAAGCATAGTTCACCTTTCCTTTACCTTTACCATTATGTGTTGCTAATGGTTCACCCTTCTCATAGTTAGGAAGCAAAGTTTTGAAAGTTGTATGAGATTCATTTGTCATATGTCCATCCACAGTTATCACTCCATTATCAATCAAATCTTGGATGACATGTTTCAACAGTTGACAATTATCCGTGTGGTGTCCCTTGTTTCGATGAAAATCACAATAATGGTTGTTGTTCCACCAAGAGGTTTTCACTTGAGGTTCGAAGTTTCTTCCTTCTGGCAAAGTAATCAACTTGTTTGCGAGAAGTGTCTTTAATGTTGACCCAAGTGGTTCACCAATGTTCGTAAATTTCCTTCGAAAGAAATTGTTGAAAGTTGATTTTTGGTGATTGTTGTTTTGTTGAGGCGTCGCTGAGTGATTCGATAAATTGAAAACCGGTTGCTTTGGTTTTACATTATTGTTATCCACTATCCCATAGTTGACAACATTTTTATTTCTATTCCAAAATTTGGGCTTATCATTGTTGTTAGGAGGATTAACTCCTTCTTTGTATAGCTTCAACTCACCCTTCTTTACCATGGCTTCCTCCATTCTAATTCCATTATCAATCATCTTTTCAAAATTTTGATGGCATTGCATTTTTAGATGATATCTCATTTATATGTTTAGGTTGTCGATAAATATGTCCATTTTCTCATATTCTGGCACCGTATGGGGATATCGTGAATTTAACCATCTCCATCTCTTTAGAAATGTCATGAAAGGTTCTTCACTCTTTTGTTTAGTATTACATAGGTCGAGCATTGTGACCTCATTTTGAATATTGTAAGAGTATTGTGAAACAAACTTATCCACCAATTATGCGAATGATCTAATTCTGGGTGGAATTTTGGAGATCCATTCCATAGCTAGTCCACTTAATCACTTTGGAAATAATCTCATCAGGTATGTATCCTCATGTGCAAACTCCATACTCATTTTGAAAAATTCTTGTATATGATCCTGGGGATCAATGCTTTCATTATATTTATCATATCTAGGAGTTTCACAACATGTAAGAAATGGTATCATGTTTAGATTTATGTCGAATGGGTAAGGACAAATTTCTTGAAGCGAATATCTTCTAACAGTTCCTCTATGCATTTCTTGAATCTGTGTTTGCAGCTTTTGTATTTGTAGCGTAAGGGTGTGAGAGGATTATCAACATGATTTATTCTTGTATAATCATGAGTTTGTTTTCTATTATGATCTTGATTTCTTCTTATATCATCTTGACTCTTTCTTGTGTCCTCATTAGATTTGGCATTGTTGAGAATTTCTACATAATCCTTTTTGGGAATGAAAGTTTCCTCATTAATTCTTGTGTTATCAAGAATTGATGTGTCATCCTTTTGTGACCAAAATTCTCCTCATGTCATTTGTTATCATGGAAAGGGTCACTTCTCCTTTTTCCTAAATTGCTCACATCAAAATCTTGGGGGAGTGTAGCACTAGATTTTGCTAACATTAGGAAGTATTTTTCCTTTTCTCCCTCCAATATTTTCTCCAAAAATTTATCAAATTTAGGATCTTTTTCCATTTCTCTAATATGTTGATATGTTATGTCTTATTCTTGTATTTGTCTTTGGTATGCCATGTTTCTATAATCTTTAGTCATTTCAAATGTGTCTATTTTTGTTTCTGCGATCTTATGTCTCTATGCTCTAGTTAAAACAGGCATGCAAGGATTCAATTGTCTAAAAGGTGTTTTGGTAAGTGGCCAACTGTCAATGTAGATATGATAGACTGATATGACATGAAAAGATAAATCAAGTATTTGTAAGTTTGTAAGTTTTTTGATCTTCGATTGGAGTGCAATGATGATGATTTTGATAAGACCAAGTCCAATAGGAATGATATATCCTATGATATGGGACAAGGTTATCCTGACCAAACATTATAGTTTCGTGATAGAGGATGATAGATCCTGATGAGAAACTATGTTTTGAGTTATCAGTTTATCAAAGAAGGTGATAATGCACTTTGAGATGTTAGATCTTAAACTTTTTGAAGGTGAATACTTGAAAATCTTGGGGTGTCTAGTTCTAGAATCCGTTTTGACAGATGATAACTTGACCGAGCTAACCAAGAAGACAACCTAAGCTGAGGATGACATATATTAGGTGTGTATGCTCACTATAAATTGACCAAGCAAACATGACAGATCCAAAAAAGACATGCAAGAAGGCAACTTTGGACTGACAGAGACATAAATTCGTACGATAGTTTACACAGTCCCAGATGATAATTCATATAGACCCATACGACAAACATAAAATCTTGTACAACAATTCCCATAGAACCAAACAACAACTGATAACAAATAATCTTCTGCTGATCTGACTCATATGACAATTAACACAAAACAAGATGGTAAACTAGCTTTCTTGTACGACAAACTAGAAAAATCATACGACTGAGGACAGAGCATAGACAAAATTTTGACTTTGACAAATTTTTGACCAATGATGTTTGATGTTTTGGTTATGTTTTTCAGTTTTAGATGTTTTAGTTTCACTGTCAAGGATGAAAACACAACAAACAAGTGATATGATAAGTGACCTCAAGCACATCATGCTAAATCCTAAGCAAGTTGGCTGAGAGTGAAAACCTTTGCTTGCAAACTTAGGTACACACCCAATAGCTAATCAAAATACGATCACTAAGTCTCACGCAATGGATTCTCAACATCATATTATCCAACTCTGAATGCTAATGGGGGCACAATATGGAAAGTGTCTTGGGAGAGTTACTATCTCTCTTGCACAAAGATTTGTTGGCAATTGACACTCAATTGGTTGGTTTCACTATGTTGTCATTGATGGCAACATGATATCTTGTTCTGACTTCATATTTTGGGTCAGTTGTGTGTCGGCAGGCACTTCACCGACACTGACACGGGCAGGATAAAAGGATTTCTTTGGTTACTGGCAATGCAGACTGACATGGTTTAGAATCAGGTTATCAATATTGGAGGCCGACATCTTTTGGATTTGGCATCGGCAATTGTTTTTGATATTCATGTATTTATGTTATGTAAATATCTTTGTAAGGAGACATAGGGCATGATAAATTATATAGGGTATATAGGTCAGCTAGATTAGATAATTTGTGATATCATGATGTGAATATGTAATTGGAAGGAAATAATGAAGGAGATGTGAAATATATCAGAGAGATCATGTATGTGAGGATATTATTGTAAAGGGTTATTCCAGTAAAGGGTTTAGGGTTTCAGACTGGAATAGACAAAGCTTAACCGGAACTGTATCCTAGCATAGAAGATGCTATCTTAGAAGTTCACATACTTCTCTAGATTTTAGTCTGGATTTATATGTAGTTAGTGAGGCTCCTTTTGTGATTGAGCAGTGTGCTCTAGGCTGTAAGCCTTCTTGCAAGTGTAGGGCCCTTATATTTTGTAATATCTCTTCATATGACTAGTGAATTGATATTGTGGGTCATAAATCCCATTATGGTTTTTCCTCTTTGAGGTTTTTCACGTATAATTTTGTGTGTTATGGTGCTCATTTATGTGATTGGCTTATTGGTTGCTCTACTTCTTTCAATTCTTTATGTACTGGTATATCTATTGGTGTATGCATGTTTTAATAAGGTTAAAATTGATCATATTGGTAGAACACTAATTCACCCCCCGCCCCCTCTCAGTGTTCTTGGATTCCAACAATTGGTATCAGATCCTTGTGCCTCAGAGGAAGTTTAACAACTTGAGGGAGATCCCGAATCTGGAATCCATGTATATGGGTTTGGAGAAGCAACTTGAGATTGCACTTGAAGATTATGATGTTGAAAGGATAAAGAACTTAAAGCTACAAGATGAATTGAATTCTGTAAGAAATTCATTCTTGTCCTACAAGAGAGGCTGTCATCTATTGAGGCTAGGAGGAAGGAACTTTTGGAAAATCAGGATGATGAAGAGAAATATGCACTTAAGGAATAGTGTCAGAAGCTGAGTTGGGAGAATATGGTCATGAAAAAATGAAATGCAAGCTATAACCATGAGAATTTCTAAAGAGATTGAGGACCGGAAGAAAAAGGAAGAAAATCTTGTTGTATCTTTGAAGAACGAATTTGAAGAATGTGGTAGGTTGGTTCATGAGAATGATATGTTGAGAACTAATTTAGTACAATCCTAGAGTAATGAACAAGATCTTGAGAGACAAATGATAATTATAAGAGATGATCTGACTATTGCAAGTGAGTATAAAGAAAAATTCAAGATTAGTTCAGCACAACTAGATGAGTTGTTGAAGAGACAAAGGCAGAATGAAGATTCCAATGAACTTGGATTTGAGCAAGGACAGAGTTATGGTACTGCTAATGAAGATCAAAACTATAAGGCACCAGTAAGGCAGTTTAATGCTTATAAATTTAATGGTAGATGTTTTGTTTGCAATAAATTTGGTAACATGGCTAGGCAATGTAGAAATGGGGCAAATCAGAACTCTGATTCTGCTCCCGATCAATTTTCTAAATGTAATAAGTATGGCTATAAGACAAAAGATTGCAGAATGAATGTAAAATACTATGCATGTGGAAAATTTGGGCATATGGCTAATCAATGCAGATCAAACAATTATACCAATTTTAGCAAAGCAATTCAAAGGAACAATGTTACATGTTATGCATATAATGAGGTTGGACATACTGCTAAATTCTGTAGAAGCAGAAATCCACCAGTTGGTAATGGAGGATCAAATGAGAAAGGGAAAGAGAAGGTTAATAAAATCCGACAAGATCATACCCAGAGATGGGTTAGGAAGACTAAAGATCAATCTACAGATGGGAATGCACTGATTAATTATCCAGTAGAGGAGGTTGCTCCTGCATCGACAGGTAGCTCATCCAGTAACTGAGGAAGATGCCTTAGGGGTAGGAAAAATTCATGAAGATGCTACATATGCCTCGGGAAGAGGTTTTGGAAGATGTTCCAGACATCAGAGATGCTTATCCGACATGGAGATATTCAATAGAGATTTAATATCTTTCATCGGAAGTCATTGATGTTAATGAAAGATTAGGGTTTTTCTTAGAGAATAAAAGGTTGAATCTACTTCATTTTTTATCACCTTGCATTCAGTGCGATTAAGAGTGATTAAGAGTGATTAAAGGCGATTCAGTGCGATCAGATATCTTCTTGAGCAATTTCATTGATGACTGAAAGAGTTTGTTAGGGTTTCATAGGCAATGATTAACAGGTACTTATCTTTAATCATGGAAGCAAGATCATCATCTATTCCTATCTTTGTTGCAAACCTGACTGTTGTTGAGGTCAAGGACTGTCCCAGGCCAACTTTCAAGCGATATCTGCATGTGGCTACTTTGGATGACTTGGTTGGAGCATTTTCCCATGTTTGAGAAGGTTTTGTTTATGTTTAAGATGTTAGGGCATACATACATTATCATATTGAGGATTTGGGGGCATCTGATATAAAGGGAATGTACATGAGTGAGCTTATGGGAAATTCTGGAAAGATCAAACCTGAATACAAGCACATTGAAGACTTAGGGTTTACCGACATTCTAGACATTCCAGAATTCAAAGATGAAATAGTTAGGTATTCTTTAAGCAGAGTACATGGGGAGTTTATCTGGTTGGACAAACCATACAAGATCACCAAGGAAGCCATCAGGGCACTCAGGGGTTTACCACAAGTTGGGCAACATCCAGATAAGAAGGTTTCCAATGATTATGTAAAAAAAATCATTGGCGCTACATCAAATAGGAGATCAATGAGAATCAACACTATTACCACCACAAACATCAGATTAGGTAGCATGGCCATCAGTTATAAGGTAACTCAGTCAAACCAAATCTATTTTTAGCTCTTTCATTTTTGCAGCTTACAAGATGATGAGAGAAAATGAGAAATTGGATCTATGTGGTTGGATGTTAGATGAATTATTGATAAACCTAGGAAAGATTAAAGGATAAAAGAAAGGAACTTTTCGGTATGGAAACTTAATTGTCTTTTTAATGCTATTTTTCATAAATGAGACTCTCGGTTTTGGGAAGAGGCAATGGGCATTTGATATCCTAGTAGGGAGGCAATTGAAACAACCAATTGCTACACTAGGCAGTCAAAGAGATGATAAAGTATGGGGATATTTTAAAGCATTCCAGAAGTCTATGAAATCTAGAGAAAGGGTTCCAAAGCATATTGTTGAAAAATAATCAACTGACATATGCTTCATGGTGAAGAAAGATGAAACACTTATGGAAGCGGTTAAGCCCCTAAAGATCTGGATAGAGGAAATGGGCTATGAAGTCGATGGACAGATTTTAGATGCTTATGCAAAAATGTTGATTGATGCTCCTATTGATGAAGCTAAGAAGCCTTGTGGTACTACGAAGCAAAAGATACAAGAGGTTGAAAAAAAGTTCAACCGGAAGAAAAGAGAGAAGTAGGAAGGAAAGGCAAGTAAGTTTGTTGAGAAGGTCTCACAGGACATCAAAGTATTAATTGATGTTGTCCCAGAGAAAGGTAGGAAGAGAAAGGAACCAAAAGTGTTCATTGAGCCTATTGCAACAAAGTTTGAATCTGAGGATGACACACCCTTGGCTTTCAAAAACGTTATAAGGAAGAAAACAGAGGAAATCAAGGTAGAGGCTAAAAAGCAACCGGTTAGGAAAGTTGTATTCAAGTTACCGACACAAAAGCAAGCACCAAAAGTAACACCTTCAGCTCCATCCGGTATTGCAAGAAGGAAGAAGAAGATTGACATTGATATGGTAATTGAATATGGTAATGTAACTATCATTCCACCAAAAACTTGTGTAGAATTAGTTGATGAGATCACTAAAGATGGTATGTTAAAAAATATATAGTTTTATTATGAAAATTTAGAGGATGATGAACAAAGAGAGATATAGGAAGCAATTTTGTTATATTTGGATATTTATAAGAAAGCCTTAACAGAGATTGAAAACCAAATACTGGCAGAATTATATAATATGTTAGATGCTAGGAGACTATCAAAAATTGAAGAAGACGAGCATATAAAGATACAAGAGTTGTTATCTATTTGTGTTTCTATTACTCTAGAGGAAATGGATAAGACACTTGAGGTGGCAGATAGAAAAGTCTTTAACAACAAACATAGAATAACCAGTCTGATGCTAGGTAGGGTAAATGAGATAATAAAGGAAACCCACAACGCATGGGTTAAGTTATTTGAAGAGAACCAAGGTTTCTTTACTTCACCGGAATCAAGGACAGACACTGCAGACATCCTGGTTGAAGGGAAAGGAAAGGGTAATATGGGTACTTCACCCTCAATTTTGAAAAATATTAAGATAGTGGAAATTAAGCCCCCGATAGATATAAATGTATAGGCAAATGTTGAGATACCAACAAATACAGAGAGTATAGAGGATGATAATGTACAAGATATTAATTTTGAGGATAGAAGTCCTCCAGATACAGATTTATTGGATGAGGTTACACTTCCTACGGAGGAACCGATAGTTACTGAGACTGCACCAAGTGGCGAAGCCACCGGTGCAAGTGAGGAATCTATAAAGGATAAATCATCAAAGGAGAAGAAAGGGGAATCTGACAGGGAACCGGTAGTGAGTCCATCATTGTTGTCAATTAACACCTCACAGATTGTAAAGAAAAACATAACCGAGATGAGTTCTACTGAACTCATGATGATGACTACACAAAAATTAATGAAGGAGGGATCTATGGATAAAGGAATTATTGATCTGTTTATCACTATTTTGCACAGAGTATTCTTGGATTGCAAGTTTGACAGAGAAGCGAGCCCATCCAGCATGCTTAAGACAATTACGAAGCACATTTCAAAGGATTTTCAATCCTTGCAATAGATTTCAAACTAACAAGCACTGGAGAGGTTCACACAGGCTAAAAGAGTTGCATTTGATTAGATGATTGAGTCTGAGAGAAAGGAAATTGATGAGAAATTGATATTGATAGATAATTATTTGAAGCAGTGTACAAATATATACAAAGTATGTTGTAATATAGATTCTCTTACATTTAATTTGGATAAGAAGATTAAGGAATTCTAGGAGAAAATTGCAAGTATAGCTAATTCTTTTGATGGATCGACTTCATTAACTACATCCATTGATGGTCAAATTTTGGGTTTGGAAGCCCAAATTTCTATTCTTGAGAAAGAAAAAAGACAAAATCATAAGAAGAGATAGAAGTCTGAGAGGTTTGGTGAGTCCCTGGTTGGATTTACTCAATGTACATAAAAAGGAATGTATGGATATGGTTGGAAAGCCCACACCGACAGAGTTAAGTGAGAAAGAGTCCTTTTCCCATATGCTAAATGGACTTGCATCTATTTCAGGCACTTTCAAATCTAGTTGGGAAACTTATCTTGAGCTTTTGGAGAAAGCATACCCAGATATTTTCAAATATATTAAGCTCTAGTAAGATATTTTTGGGATATTCATTGTATAGTATCTTTCATTCTTTGTCTTGGTTTTGGATCTTTGGCATCCTTTTTGAAAATTTTGATGGCATTGATGTCAAAGGGGGAGTGATATAAATGTGAAAAAGAAAAAAGGGAGTTGTATACATTAGGGGGAGTATGGCATATTTTGTATTGATGAATATTCAGCTCAGGGGGAGTAGGTAGGATGAAACCGACAAATGAAACCATGATCATTTTTCACATGAGTGTTGCCATCAATGCCAAAGGGGGAGATTGTTGGCAATTGACACTCATTTGGTTGGTTTCACTATGTTGTCATTGATGGCAGCATGATATCTTGTTGTGGCTTCATATTTTGGGTCAGTTGTGTGCCGACAAGCACTTCATCGACACCGACACCAGCATAGGCAGGATAAAAGGATTTCTTTAGTTACTGACAATGCAGACCAACTTGGTTTAGAATTAGGTTATTGGTATTGGAGGCCGACATCTTTTGGATCCGGCATCGATAATTATTTTTTATATTCATGTATTTATGTTATCTAGCCGACATGTATATTCATATTGTAAATATCTTTGTAAGCCGACATAAGGCATGATAAATTGTATAGGGTATATAGGTCAGTTGGATTAGATCATTTGTGATATCATGATGTGAATATGTAATTGGAAGGAAATAATGAAGGAGATATGAAATATATTAGAGAGATCATGTATGTGAGGATATTATTGCAAAGGGTTATTCTAGTAAAGGGTTTAGGGTTTCAGACCAGAACAGACAAAGCTTAACCGAAACTGTATCCTAGCATAGAAGATGTTATCTCAGTAGTTCACACACTTCTTCGGATTGTAGTCTGGATTTATATGTAATCAATGAGGCTCCTTTTGTGATTGATCAGTGTGCTCTAGGCTGTAAGCCTTCCTACAAGTGCAGGCCCCTTATATTTTGTAATATCTCTTTATATGGCCAGTGAATTGATATTGTGGGTCACAAATCCCACTGTGGTTTTTTCTCATTGAGGTTGTCCATGTATAATTTTGTGTGTTATGGTGTTCATTTATGTGATTGGCTTATTGGTTGCTTTACTTCTTTCAATTCTTTATGTATCGGTATACTGGTTGGTGTATGCATGTTTTAATAAGGTTAAAATTGGTCATACCGATAGAACACTTATTCACCCCCCCCTTCTCCGTGTTCTTGGATTCCAACAAGATTATCCCCCTTTCAAAGGTGAACTAGGTAGCTTCAATCTTAGGGTTCGTAGTAAGGATTTCCATTTGGAATTACCCCTTGCAGTCGCATAAGCATGATTGAGGCCTATAGCCCAACAAGGTACCAAAACAAGAAGTAGTCACACAAGCGTGATTGAGACCATGAGGCCCTACTAAGTGTTCGATATGAGAGATCTTAAAAGAGAAAACTCAAATAATCCCATCCTCTGAGACTTTAATCCTGAGAGGCCTATTTTTTAGAGTGAGTCGGAAAGCTTAGGTCTAGTTGTACTCACTTGGGTCGTTCTCACAGGGTAATTACTTTTTCTCACAATGACAGGCCTGCTAAAGGTATTCAAATCTCAAACATAGAAGCGCTTCAAGGGTCAATATTTTTGATTGTCCATACGGACAAGAGAATACTCTCCAACCTTTTAGACAACTTCTCAAGCATAGAAAACAAGATTGTTCATTTACCAATAGCAAATTAAGTGTGCCTAGAAAACTTTAAGAAGACACAAAGTTTGGTTGAGTTCCCTTAGGCAACCTACAAAACAAATACATTAGTAATCATTTTTTTTTGGAGTAATTGATTCTTTGGCAAGCATAATCTTCGATAGTCATCTTGTAAAACTAGTTAGGTTGTTAGAAAAATCACAAACAGACTAGGGTTATCATTAGTGATATCAAATTTTAAGCACAAAAACCCTAAAATGCAATATGTTCTGAAATGATAGAAGCAATAAATCATATGAGTTTTCTCACCTGATAGTACGAGTATTCCAACATACCTGCACGAGTGCACAAAGAAACTCGTACGGTTCTGTAAAGGTACTCGTACGAGATTCTGAAGCAGATACAACCGGAAACCCATGAGATTGAAGATTTTGATGATGCAAGAGGCCAAAAATGATATTTTAGGCCCCACGATGGGCGCCAAAATGTCGTGTGTGTGAAGTAGAGTACCTGCAACGAGAACAAAAACACTCAATAGATCATTACAAGCATGGTTATCAAATTGAAATCAAATGAAAGATAAACCATGACAAAGCGACCTATTGCCTCCTAAGAGATGCGAGTGTGGATTTTCTCTCAAATCTAGATGAGCAATCCCAGTGACTTGACTACACCAAGACAAAGAATTTAAAATGATATGATATGCAAGCTAGATGAATGTATGATTAAACTAGATTGATGCAAGAAGCTAATTATGCTAATGATATGCATTGATTGTGCTAAATGATGATGCAATTAAGCTAGTTGAGAGATGGATTAGGCTATATGATTAAACAATTATGCTAGAGGATGATCAAATTAAGCTAGATCTAAGATGAAATAAATGATAGCAATACGAAACTAGAATGATAGAAATGATATGCCTATAATAACAATGCTTGAGATGAGATGAGATGGGATCCATTGTGCTCCAAAATGGGAGATATTTATAGGATTTCCAAGGCTAGGGTGAGGTGGTAGGAATCAACGATCAAGATTGAGTCTGAATATATCAAGAGTCAAAATGGAGGAGATTGGAGAAGAGGTTGGAGAGAGGGACACTTGTCATCTCTGTGGTGACAAGTGTCAAGGAGCCTTTCTCATGAGAGGGCAAGTGTCCAAGGGAGGAGACATGTGGCATAAGTGCCATGTGTCTCAAGGGTAGAATATCCAACCCATAGGAGGTTAGGATAAGGCGGTTAGGATTTGCAAGAGGATAGGGTTAGTTAGACCCTAGGATTATATGTAATGGGTTAAGTTAGGGGGTGGTTAGGTTAGGTGGTTAGAAGTTAGGAGGCATGTGAGAAATTTGAATTTAAAAATTCAAATAATAGGAAAAGGCTAATTAACTTTCAACAATTCATAAATTGATTTGTTTTAATTAATTAGGGGATTAGAAGAAATGAATTAAATGGGGGGAAGATTAATTAATCAAAGGGACTATTGAAATGAACTTATTAAATAAATCCTTAGATTTATTAATAAATAGATGAATGAGGAATCTAATCAAATTGCTATTGAATTCAATTAAATTGGGAAGGGGGATTAATTAAATAATTGATTATTTAATTAATTATCTTCAGACCATTTTTTAGGCATATACAATTACAATGCAGAGCAATGCAAATCAAAATACAAAACACTGGTATCATTGAACAACTGAAGAACTGGTCACAACACAGATACTTAATTAATCATGTGGACCTCTACAAATTGAAATGAATCAACTATAGTCATCCCACTTAAAACCCTTTAATATGCAACAACAGATCATCAATATATAGCAAAACCAACTAACTGAATACCACTGCATTACTGTACCAGACCGAGAAATATGTTGACATCAATGTCAACACATCTCTCAATCATCCTCAAATATCTCATAAGCACATACTTGCAACACTCATTCAACAATATCCAACAATCTCCCGGTTTGGCATTGATGGCAACATGTGATGTGAAAAACAATCAATGACAAAGAAAGATTCTCTCTCTCCCAAATTATGAAGAAGGAAGGATTAGTAACTCCCCCTTTGACCTTGCATATTACATTATGTTTTTTCACATGATTCTCTCCCCCTTTGACATCAATGGAAAAGACACATATTTTCAACAAACGACAAAACTCACAAATCTGAGCATCTGACTACTCCACCTGAGTAGCAACCACCTCATCAATCTGGATCACAAGATAGACTATGAAATGCATCAAACCGATGCATACTAATGCACCTTAGTTCTGATCAGGAGGGGGAATCACCCCTAACTTCTTTATGAGATACTCAAAAGTATCCTTAGGCAAAGGCTTTGTAAAAATATCTACAATTTGTTCCTTTGTGGATACATATTCCAACTTGATTTCCTTCTCATTTATCTTGTCTCTTAGAAAGTGAAACTTGATAGATATATGCTTAGTCTTAGAATGCAACACCAAATTCTTAGAAATGTTAATAACACTTGAATTATCACAATAGATAGCAATAGGCTCATCATACACTACTTTGATATCCTTCAACATTTGCTTCATCCAAACTACCTGAGTACAATTGTTAGCAACAACAATATACTCTGCCTTTGTAGTAGATAATGAAATAGAATTCTGCTTCTTACTCAACCAAGAAACCAATCTCTTACCTAAGAAAAATGCACCACGACTAGTACTCTTCTGCTCATCAACATCACATGTCCAATCAACATAAGTAAAAGAACTCAAAGTAAAATCATCATCTTTAGGATATCATAAACCAAAATCAACTATGCCCTTCAAATATTTGAAAATTCTTTTCATAGAAACAACATGATATTCCTTAGGATCAACTTGAAATCTAGCAACAAGACATACAATATTCATGATATCAGGTCTAGTCCAAGTCAAATAAAGTAATCCACCAATCATTGATCTGTATCTAGCCTGATTTGATTTAGGTGAATCATCATCCTTAGTCAAATTGCATTAGATCACCATAGAAGTACCAACTAGCTTTGAATCATCTAATCCAAACTTCTTCAACAATTCCTTCACATACTTGGACTAAGATATGAAAATACCTTTTTCTGACTGTATAATTTGCAATCCTAGAAATAATTTCATCTCACCAATCATAGACATGATAAATTCATTCTGCATCTCATCAATAAGCTTCTTGCACAAACTATCATTTCCTCCAAAAATAATATCATCAACAAAAACTTCAACAATAAAAATGTTATCATGATCAATCTTGAAATATAAATTACTATCAACAATACCTTTGTTGAATCCTAGCTTTAGCAAATACTTATCTAATCTGGCATACCATGCTCTTGGGGCTTGCTTCAATCCATACAATGCTTTCCTCAATTGGAAAACCATGTCTTCTTGATCAATCGGTTGAAATCCATCTGGTTTCTCAATGTACACCTCTTCTTCCAATTCACCATTTAGGAATGTTGACTTGGCATCCATTTGATTGACTTTGAAATCTTTGTAAGCAGCATAAGCAAGAAATAATATCACAACTTCAATCCTTTCCACCGAAGAAAAAGTCTCCTCAAAATCAATTCCTTCCATCTGAGAATAACCTTTACGAACAAGTCTTGCCTTATTCCTAACAAATCCACCTTGCTCATTCAATTTGTTCTGGAAGACCCATTTTGTTCCAATTACATTTTTGTCCTTAGGTCTAGGAAAAAGATCCCATGTGTTGTTCTTCTCAATTTGATTCAATTCCTCTTCCATAGCTTTTACCCAATGTTCATCTTTACAATCTTCATTCACATCTATAGTTTCAATCTTAGAAATCAAACAATACTCAACTTTATCTTCTACAATTCTTCTCCTAGTTTGAACACCTTTATTCTTATCACCTATAATCTGATTTTCTAAATGATTCAATCTTACATACCTATGAGTCTTGGGATTTTCTTGATTTTTAGACTCTTGTGTTCTTTCTTTTGCACTTGCACTAGCTCCTTGATTCTTTGGATTCACCAAAACTATCCGAACTTGATTTTGATTCTAAGTTTGCTTCCCATTGCTTTAACTATCATTTTGATCATCAGAATCATATCCGCAAGATCTAGGTTGATACTCATTACCTTCATCAATCTTGACATTTGCACTTTCAACTATCTTTCTCAATCTCTTATTGTAACATAGGTAGGCTTTTATTTTAGTAGAGTAACCAAGAAATATTCCTTCATCACATCTAGTATCAAACTTCCCTAAATCTTCGTCTCTTTTGATATAGCATTTATTTTCAAAAATTCTGAAATATCTAATAGTAGCAGTATGACCATAACAAAATTCATAAGGAGTCTTACCAGTATCACCTTTGATATGTACTCAGTTAAGAGTGTAAACAATAGTACTCACAACTTCTCTCCAATAGACATGCAAAACATTTCCTTCAATCATCATTGTCCTAGAAGCTTCCTGAATTGTTCTATTCTTCATTTCCACCACTCCATTCTATTGATGGGTTCTCAAAACAGATATTTGTCTCTTTATCCCATGATGTTCACAATATGTATTGAACTCACTAGAAGTGAATTTACCACCTTTGTTAGATCTTAGACACTTCAACTTCAAACCTATCTCAGTCTCAACCATATCTTTGAAGATCTTGAATTTCTCTAAGGCTTCAAACTTTTCCCTTAAGAAAGTAACCCACATCATCCTAGAATAGTCATCAATAAGCAACATGAAATATCTATCTCCTTGCAAGATTCTGACTCTAGATGGACCACATAAATCAGTATGCACAAGATCTAGTAATGCATTAGAAAAATATTTTTTTACTCTTGAAAGAAACTTTGGATTACTTCCCTAATTGACATTCCTTGCATATAGAGTTAGTAGGTTTCATCAACTTAGGAAGATCTCTCACGGCCTGAGTATAAATTATCTTAACCATACTATCAAAATTCACATGACACATCCTTCTATGCCATAACCAACTTTCATCAATCTGACCAATCAAACATCTTTTACCAACACTATTCAAATGAAAGATATACCTGATGCAATCTCAATATCGGTACTACCCAAGATTCTACACTTGTCATTCTTAAATTGAAGATCATATCCCTTGTCAACCATCTGACCAACACTTAAAATATTATGCTTTAGACCTTCTACATATAAGACATCATTAGTATTATGCTTACCATCAAGAGAAATAGAAGCTCTACCACATATTATACCAGCTTTGTCATCACCAAACCTAACAAAACCACCATCATAATTTTCCAAGCTCACAAACCTATTTTTATAACCTCTCATATGATGAGAGCATCTACTATCAATCACCCATTCATCTTTCTCTTCAACTTGTGCAGCCAAATCTTTTTCCATATTCATGCAACTAGTAGGATCACTAGGTTTTGGATCATCTTCCTTGATATCAATAAACACCCATTCATTATCACTTGAATTCCCTTTGTCAGATTCATCATCCGTCACACCTTCATTAGCAACATAATAGCATTTCTTCTGAAATTTAGGACACCTTGAAGTAAACTGCCCTATCTTATTACATGAAAAATATTTAAGAGGCAGCTTTCCTTCATACTTATCGGTTCCCTTAGGTAATCTTCTGGCAATAAGGAGTTCAAGCTCCTCAAGCTCTTTCTCTTCTTCCTCAAGTTCCTTCATCTCTTCCTCAAGTCAGGATATCCTCCTTAAATAAATTTCACCTAGATCATATCTTTGCTTATCCTTTCTAGAAATAGAGGCTTTGAATGTAGATTCTACCTTAGGAAGAGATTCACCAAATTCACTTAACTCAAAGGCTGAGAGCTTACCAATCGACATATCCCTAGTCACATTAGTCACAGTCTGAATCTCCTCAATAGAAGCAGCTTTGTGTTTGTATGATGCGGGTAAGGATATGAGCACTTTAGCAATAATATTTGATTCTTCCAATATTCCACTAGCACATCTGATATTGCACACAAGATCATTCACTTTTTGCATAAAAGAAGTGATATTCTCATCTTTAAGTTCTCATATTTACTCTTAAGACTCTATAACTTGGCAATCTTCGCATAGTTGTCTCCTTCATACAAGGTTTCCAACTTCTTCTAGATCTCATCAGCAATCTGCAAATCCATAACATTTGTCATTCTTGAATCAGTCAGAGCATTCAACAAAGCTTCTTTAGCCCTGATGTTATATTCAACTTCCTTTATCTCATTCGAAGTTGAAGGATCATTTGCAGGAACAATATATTTGTCTTTGGTAATTTTTCGGCAATCTTCGCCAATGCATCTCAGACTATCCTTCTTAAAGGTCCCCATCCCAAATCACCTCAAGCTATTAAACTTCACTGGAGGAACCTGCTCTGATACCAATTGATGAAATCAGGGTAGACAACTAAGAGGGGGGGGGGTGAATAGGTTGTCACCATATCTTTTAGCAATTTACTTTAAACTCAGATTTGATAAATAACAATGAAAGCATGAAACATCAACACAACATGAACACACATAACACCAAGATTTTTGACATGGAAAACCCAATTAAGGGAAAAAACACAATGGGAACCTTCCCACAATATGATGATACCCTGTTAGAAGTATATAAAATATTGCAATGGGGAATGCACATGCATTCAGGCACACTACCTAAAGTTCACTGCTCAAAACACATAATAAGGAGGGCTACAACCCTTAGGAAGACTCACTGTCTTACAAATAGATTCGAATAACATCCAAAAAATCATGAATCGAGAAATAACATCTTCAATGCCTGGTTACAATTCCGGTTAAGCACAAAACAACCTTCACTTACTTTCCAACACTCCTGCTCTGCTACCAAATGACTAATACATTATTCACACACTCATGATACCTCACACATGATTGTTACATTTATTTATACATTACATCAACCGATTAATCTTTATCTAAGGTCAACTCAACACACATCACCTAATTATAAAATATAACTATACACGACACAATATCATATGCGAACCAAAACAATGTCGGCTAAGACATAGCATGGACCTAAATCACCACCATGAACACGAAACACCTCCAAGAATTAAGCCTCGTACATTGGCAACATGCTACAATCATCATGTTGGCCAAGAACATGAAGAACACCACCGGATCGAAGAAATCATCAATAACATGCACAACAATCAAGGTGGACCACCAACACGAATGACACATGATCTAGAAACATCCACAGGCACCATGAATTGCTACAACAACATCCACACGAACTCAAATCACTAGAGTCATCGATATCATCATACCGGACCTCAAGAACACCAACTGAATTGACTGTCAACTTGAAATATTCACTTGTGGACCTCCAAATCATGAACCACTTTAATTGAGGACACACATCAACGTCCCAAACATATTCCACACATCTGCATAACAAGATATTACAATGCAGATCAATGCAGATCAAAATATCGAACAATTGAAGAACTGGCCACAACACAAATACTCAAATAATTATGTGAACCTCTGCAAATTGAAATGAATCAACTACAGACATCCCACTAAAAAACCTTTAATCTGCAACAACATATCATCAAAATATAGCACAAACCAACTAACTGAACACCACTACATTACTGCACCAACCAGAGAAATATGTTGACATCAATGACAACACATCTCTCAATTATCCTCAAATATCTCACAAGCACATATTTACAACACTCATCCAACAATATCCTACAGACCCCATAACACATCAAACAATATTCCACAAATCATATCTAGACCTAATGATAGGTCTGGCATAGAATATCACAACCAGCTATGAATAATGCCACAACACCTGGAGAACACAACGAAATTTCTGAACCACAAAATTATCATATCCACGATACCAAAACTATATCCAAAGAAGATAATTATAACAAACAACATTAGCAACACTTTCCAGATTTGAACACTTCCAAAACAACCAATAGAATAACCGCAACACCAACAAAATAAGATATCTTTGCACCACAGGCATTCCAAACCTTCCAAACCAACACCAATTTGGAACACCAAGTTTGACATCAATGAAAACCACAACAACACATATTTCCAATAGATGAAAACTATCATTTCAACTTATTTGATTCTATTTATTTCATTCTTTATTTACAATTTGCATAGTCATAGTCCTCCACAACGAAGGACGACTGAATCCACTTTGTGCTTAAATCATCCCGAGCCTAGTGGATCATTCTCCTTCCAATGTAACTAGTAGTATGAAATAGATTCCTAGTTTGCATGCATACACTTGTGAAGCCTATTTCCCCCACCTCATAATATGATGGTAGTAGGCTTAGAAGAAGTTTATAATTGGCGCAATCTATCCTAGAACCTTAACTAGTATGAAGCTAAATGGTCCCATAGGTTGCTCCATATGTAGAAAAACTCGATATAACCCCAAAAAATTTGGTTTCTCATTCACATAAAAAATGTTGTTGGACATGTATTGCATAAATATGATTTATCTACAAGAACTTGCGACCTTTGTGATATTCCTAAAACTTTTGAACATTATTTTTTTAATTGCAAATATGCCATTAATATTTGGTCTTTACTTTTTGGTCAGCCTGTGAATTGGAATGATAAGCTTGGTTTCTCTTGCCATGAGATTCTTGTTGGGCATGTTGATGCTTTCAACTTTGAATTGAATAAATTTTGGCTCGTTCTTACTAATAAGATTTTGTGGTTGATATAGAAGAGAGGAATGATGAGGTCTTCAAGGGAAAAATGGGGCATCTTAATGAGTTCTATGGTGAACTTACCTATCTCACTATCATGTTTCAAGTCTCTACAACATTGGAGATTCCAAAAGACCATTTCATGATCTTGTTGATAGAGGGCATCACAATAGTTTACAAAACAAAAATCTTCACACATTTCTTTGTGTAGGGTAGAAACAACTTGAATGAAGAGATTGAGTTGTTGAATAAGCACTTGGAGGAGAAAAAGATCAACAAACTAGTTCTTGAAGACAAACTTAAGAAGCAAAAAATAAGATTCTAATTTGAACCCAAAGATAGTGATCCTAACTTGATTGTGCCACCTATTAACACATACAAGTCATTTATTGGCTAAGTTTACTTGATATACTCTTGTACTAGATGTAAAAATAATAATTGTATTTTGTCTCATTTTGATCAATGATCATTGATGATACTATCTGAGCAACATCTCCTTATAATGTATTTCTATTTTGATAAGCTATACTCAAAAAACACAAAACATATCTTTCATCTTATTATAGTTTTATATCTTTGGTGAATTTAATACCAAGTCATCATCATAGTACCCACTCTTGATTTTCTTTCATGTCACCATCATTCTTTTGATTTCTTAGATATTCTTAAACTTTGTCTCTTTGCGATTCTCTGTCTATCAGAATAATTTAATCTAGGCCGGTTTATGTTGTACATAATTTATTTAATTAATATAAATTATATTTAAATTTAATTTCCAATTTATTTAATTATTTAATTATTAATATGACTTATATGTAAAAATATTTTCTAATTTATTTATTTATCCTATTAAGTTTAGTTATAGCGATTCTTATCTAAATTAACTATCATATTAATATCTTTTGCATTTAAGTCATTTTTTAATGTTTTTGTTCATCCAGTGTTTAGTGGAGCATGATTTAATAGCTTTTATCAAAATTAGAGCACACAATGCTAAATGTATATATGTTAGCTATGTTGTTGGTGTGAAAGGGTATAAGCTTTAGGATCTTATAGATGAGAAATTTCTACATAACATAAATGCAATTTTAAAGATATCAAGTCTTCTCTTATTATTTTGCAAATAAAGGAGGATAATAAGAAATATGTGGTCCAAATAAGCTCTGAGATTAATGAAGTTTATCTATAATCTCATGAAGGACCTAAAGAGGATAAGAAGTTCTCATATAGTTCAAATAATTTCAAACCAAAGGTAGAACCTTCACGCCATCTCATGAGGATGTCCACTTGATACAAACAACAACTAGACATGTGTACTCCTCTTGATTGGAGATGCATTTTTTCTTCGATTGCTAACATAAATGAGATTATAAATTTACGAAGAAGATATTAAGTATGGATGATTTAGAGTCTTGAAGAATGGTTATGGATGTGAAGATGGATACATTGAAGAAAAATAACATGTATGACTTAGTACATTGCCTTAATGTTTAATTTTTTTTAGTTGTAAATAGATGTTTGAAGGGAAGATCAATTCTATGTGAATTTTGATAGATATAAGGTTAAAATTGTTGCAATGAGATATTCCTAAGTTGAGGGAATTGACTATAGTGATATTTTTCTTTCAATCATTAAGCTAAAATCCACTTGGTTCTTATTATCCTTTACAACATCCTTTGATTTTAAGATTGCGAAAGTGGATGTGAAGAGAGCTTTCCTTCATGATGATTTTGAAGGAAGATTTGTTTATGCGACACAACCAAAACACTATGGAAAGAAGAGAAATATCATTTAGTATGTAAGTTAAAAATATTTATATGCTCTCAAACAATTTCCTAGGATGTGGTAGGTTAGAATCTTGATTCATTTGTGTTGGGTTAATTTGTGGGATGCAAATAAAATAAGTGTATCTATTATAAGATGGATGGTGATTAATTTTTTGTTATTGCATTGTATTTTGATGATGTAGTCACATAAATCTGTCCATTTTAAATTAAACGAATATTTCATATTTATTTGATTAAAAATCCACTAGCCACCAATTAATTAAATTAATATTTAATTAATTCATCCCCAAACATTCTTCTATTAATTAAATAAATTATTCAATTTATTTTAATTAATTCATTAAATCAAATTCCCATCAATTAAATAAATAAAATCAATTTATTTAATTAAATCCCCTTATTCCTCTTTTAAATAAATTAAATAAAACATTTATTTAAATCATTATCCCCACCCCACTTGCATTTTCCTACAAATGCAACTTGCACACATTATTGAAATAAATGAATTTTTATTTTAATAAAATCCTATTTTCCCTCACCCACCAAATCCACTTGCAAAACCTAATCCCCTTCTAGATTCTTCTAACCCCTTCCTAATTAGCCTAAAACCATCTTCTAAACTTTGTCACATTCCTAAGCAAAATGGAGTCACTTCTCAAAGACCCCAAAGTCTTTGAAAACCATTAAAGGCTTCCAACTTTCAACCACTTAATTCCCCAAAGTCTCCAATAACCATTAATGGTTAATTCAACCCTCCCACATGGTTAAAACATTTGTTTGACTCAACCTCTATCCAACCACAAAGGTCTCATCAAGCATTTAATACTTTGACCATGATTATCTCTTAATCATTTGCACAAAGGTTTATCCTTGGATTAACTCCTAATCCAGTGGGTAATCCTAATTTAGGCTTGACCCTTAGCCTTTAGATAACCATGAGGTCTTCTCAGGCCTTTAATGCCTCCAACCTCTTCTTTCAACCCAATCCTGTGTTGACACTTGTCATTATTTTATTGGTGCCAATTGTGCACATGGATCCCCAACTTTCAAGCTTGACCCTTGATTAAACCATTCAATCCTGGCCATCCATTGCTCCATTTTTCCTATAAATAGAGCCCATTCCTTCATAATCCAGATCCTGAAAACTTGTATGCATTTAGACTATAGCCATTTTAGAGAGCATTTTAGCATAAACAAACTAAATCTTGTCTTTTGGTAAAATACATCATTTTAGCATTAAAATAGCTTTTTATTTCATGTTTAGAGCTATTCTACAATCTCAATCCTCCATAAGCATCCATAGTGCAAAAAGCTGCTGAGAGCTACACTATTTTGGAACTTGGAGAGGAGAGGAACAAGGGAGAAAGAACTAATATCATGTTAAGAGATAGTTGGAGATATCTCATTGTCTTACTTTTTTAGTTAGATATATTTAGCATGTTTTTAGTGTCTCCTTTGGAATGCCTTCATTGTGTTTGGTTTTTAGATTGATTAACTCTAACATCTTGTGTGTTTTATGTTGTTTGATCTTAGACTAACATTGTGTCATTTAGGAGGGCATCATTTGGTGAACCCGACGTGAATCGAACACGCAACCTTCTGATCTTTTGTTTTTAAAAATTAACATTTTTGCTTGTTGAAACTGCCACACAGGTCGCGCTTCGGCGCTATTGAACGCGTTCTAGCGCTATTGCAACATTTTCTTTTAGCGCTATTGTCCATATAATAGCGCTAATGAAAAAGTTTTAGCGCTATTGATTCCATTCTGGCGCCTTTGTCACATTTCTAGCGCTATTGCAACTGTTTTAGCGCTTTTGACTTTCCGGATTTTTCTATTATTTCAGCGCTACTGTGTAAAATAGCGCTTCTGCGACCGCAGACTAGCGCTATTGTATTAATTAGCGCTTTTGTAAAAAAAAGGCAGAATAGCGCTATTGCGACAGAGTGTTGTCCAATTCGCTTTGTAACCCAAAATCAGCATTTAGGCTTGTGTAAGCCCACACTAACGCTTTGACTATTGACCAGGTGCAGGTTCTAATCTTTTTGTGTGCAGGGAAAGGAGTTAGTAGATGCTCTAAAAAAAAAAATCTTTCTTTTTACTTTCTTTAAAAAAATTGGCTAAAAAGAATTCATTTTTCCCTTATTGCATAAGTTAAAATAAACCTCACATCTCATTTTGGAGTGCATAAAATGAACCTCAAATTTGTTTTTGGTGCTTAAAACAAATTCATCTTTCTTTATTTGCAAGGTAAAAAGAACAACAAAATTCAAACATTTGTTTTCTTGCAAGTTAGGAAACGCACTTTATTTGGTGCTTAAAACCAAACAATTCCATTTTCTTGCATCAAATCTAAAAATCACAAGCCACACTTCAAATTTTGGTGCAAATAAAATACACAATCCACTTGTCTTCATTTTGGCAAAAACAAATTTTCCTTCATGCAATCGTGTTTTTCATTAAGTTGACCAGGACTTTCAACTTCTAGATTACAAAACATATTGCTTTGAAGTTAAAAAGAACACCATGGCTGTTGGAGCAACATCTCCAAATAGTTAGATCACATTTGCAAATGCTGGATTAAAAGGAACAAGTGTTTTACGTGTTTGGCACGCTTGTGCACAAAAAGTCAGTCGAGTGGTCCTACTTCTAACACACACTATCCTCTCCCTTGGCTCTCGTGGTCCTAGGTGCAAGAGAAAAGTGTTAGTAACGCTCAAAATTTTATCTTTTTAAGAGAGGCCTGCCAAGGGATCGATACTCTTGGGAACGACCTCGAGCGGTAAATCCTTCGAGCCGCTATAGAAATCAGGTGAGAGCGAAAGCTGTAGCCTTGGGTATAGCTGTTCCTACAGTGTAACTGGCCGAAAGGACAAATGGGCCCCACCACCAGTTACAAGGCTCTTAAGTGAGTCACTGCAGAATGAACTTATGTCCAAAGCCATCGAACATGACTAAACACTTTTAAGTAGTAGCCCACCTGTTCTATTGATTGAGGATATTTGAGGTATAATTTAGTGCAAGAGCATAGAAGGTTTTGCTCCCAAGATACTCACCATACATATTTCCTTGAGTAGAAACATAGCTTTTTGAAAAGTCACTTGTGGCTTGATAAAAGTGGTGACTCCCCCATCATAGGGATCATCTATTTGTTATGCTCGTGCAAGACTTAGTATATCACATCCTTACCTGCCACGGCGGGATTCATAAGGTATGTAGTACCAAAGTCGAAGAAATATCAAGATGTGGGCTAAATTTATCACAACTGGCCATTTGACCTTAGGGATAAAGAGTGTTTGAAGTGTGTTCGTTTTACAGACCTAGAGCAAATTGAGCCGACTTCAGGCTTTGGAATTACACCTTAAAATACATCTAAAGGAAGGGTCAAAAACAAAGTCCAAGGATTGGGTTGATCTAGACCCATACTCATTTGTGCCTTTGAGGCTACAATTTTGTGTTTGTGTGCTTGCTTTGTTTTCTTGTCAAAGAAAAATCAGAAAATCAATCCCAAAAACAAAGTATTCATCCAACATCTGTCAACACAACCAAAAACATCAAAAACAAAGTGCAAACAAACAAAGAGTCAAAAAATTTATGACCATTCTTCACATCTTGCGAAAGAAGAAGTGTCATCAGAATATTACCTTGAAAAGAAGACCATTGAGCTCAAAGGCTTTAATCAAAAGGAGGAAATTCTTCTATATCAATCGACAAATCTTTGTCTCCCATAGAGTCTTTCTACATCGCATGCGTCTATACCTTCAAGGTAAAACAAACGAGTTTTATTCAGAATCATTGAACCACAGAGCTTTTATGCAATATAGAGCTCTGAGTTATCACAAAAATCAAGGAGGAAAGATTAATCCCAATTTCTTCCCAAACATCTGTATCACCTACAACACAGCTCGAGAAGTGCCACCAACGTCTGAAAGGGAAGAAGAAGAGTTTGTCCCATTTGTGACACAAAGTTTTTATTGAAAGTTGAAAACATTTTCATCCATCATCTCATTCATACATAATTATTCCATCATCAATTCATCCCAAAACTCTCAAAACATTAAGAGGTTCTTGTCCCAAGTTCTCTTTTAGATATTGCTTGAAATCAAACACATCACATCACTTTTAGATTGTTTCTACATCTAGGATAAGCTCATCCTAAGAGACACATCTACGCAGGTTAAAACTAGTTCATGAGTGAATCCTCTCATTACTAGGTAGTCAAAATCTGTAACACATCTCAGATTTCTCTACACCTTATCACATCAAAACTTATCAAAACAAGCAAGCAATTCAAAGAAGGAATTTTGGTTACATCTATCTTAAAGTGCTAGAGACCTACATACCACCAATCCACTAAAAACATCCATCCTTCATCACCAACTCATCATCATCTTCAATCAACTTCAAAAACAAACTTGCAAACAAAATGGCTCAAACCCGATCACGATCAAGGCAGCGAGAAATAGAAATTGAGGAAGAAGAGGACAACCTCAATGAATTTCAAGAAGCACTTGGAGGAACTGGGAATGATGAAAACCCAAGTACACCCACTCCTTCCACAATCGAAAGGGTTCAGCATAACCCTCATTTTAACAGATTATTCGATGAAATACTAAGGAGCAATGCGGATGCTCACTTCTTAAGACTGGCTCAAGAAGGAGCCAAACTCCCCTCAGACTTTGATCTTGCCCAATTAAGACAAGCATCAGAAAGACAAAGTCGCCATGAGGAGGAAAGGCGTAGAGACCACATCAGATATAACATCCCTCGAGGTAACCCACCACCTCCTCCTCCTAACGAAATAGAGATGTTGCGGCAACAAGTTGAGAATCTCGCCCAGCAACTTCATAGTGGTGTTAAAACCAATCAATTCTCACTTAACGACATCTGTCCCTATCCGTTTGACAGGAATCTTTATATGCCACCCTTTCCACGCGGGTTCGAAACACCAAAATTCGAAAAATATAGAGGAAAGGGAGATCCCCGCGATCATGTCCGAGAATTTCATTCCGCTTGTCTCGAAGTTGCATATGAAGACACATACTTAATGCGCCTTTTTCCCCAAAGCTTGGGAGGAACAACCACATCATGGTTTTCCCGACTACCAGGTGGCATAAGAACATTTGAGGAACTCATCCAGAAGTTCCTATCTCATTACTCTTATAATATTGAACGTGACATCACCATGGCTGATCTATGCAACACCAAACAAAAACCAGGTGAATTATTCTCAGTATTCCTGCAACGATGGCGCCAAATGTCTAGCAGACGTTCTCTTCAGTTACCTGAACGAGAACTAGTGGAAATTTTCATTTCCAACTTAAACGAAGAAATGGAATTTCACCTGGATGTCAAAGACACAGATTCTTTTAACGATATGATCACCAAGGGTATAAAATGTGAGCGGGCACTCATCAAAAAAGGACTCATCAAAATCTTTAATGAACCCAAAGATGGTCCTCACCCGCGCTTCAATAGCGATAAACCGAACTTCTGGAACAAGAATAAGAATATCGTCAATGATGGGGTTGTGGATGCTCGGACTGTCCAAAATGCACAACCTGTGGTTCGGTTTGCAGGACAAAATCCTCCACCTCAAAATAACACAAATGTTCTTCCTAATCAAGGTCGCATCACATCTCAGGATGAACCAAGACCTCGTCCACAAAAACAAAAACGCACATACACTCCCTTAGGGGAACCCATTGAAACAGTGATGCGACAACTCATTTCTCAGAATTTGATCACGCTACCTAAGTTATCAAATTATGAGCCTCAAGTCAAACCGGCATGGTGGAGAGATACTGAACATTGTGAGTTCCATCAAGGAAGAGGACATAAGACAAGTAATTGTCATCGATTGAAAGATCTCATTCAAGATCTTATTGATCGAGGAGAAATTGAAATTGAAGGGCATGACCCAAAAATGACCAATAATGATCATCAGATGTTCAAGAATCCACTTCCATCGCAAGATCAAAGGGGTCCTTCCACGTCCAGACGAGGTCCTGATACCACTGATTATACACAAGCTGCGTATAATTACACTGTCAATCACCTGTATGATGCCAGTGAACAAATTGCAACTATCACCTTCAAAAATCCCACCTCAAATTGCAATGTTGTTACACGTCGTGGCAAGGTCACCATAAAGGCAGCTCCACAAGGCACCACCTCCATCCCAAAGCAGTACAATCTTGTGGAACAATTAGACAAAACCCCTGCGCTTATATCCATCTTGGAGCTTTTGCGTCTGTCACCCTCTCATAAAACAATCTTGGATCAAGCACTCCAAGAGGCGTCAGTCCCTGCAAACCTGAATACGGACCAATTTCAAGCCATGGTTGGAAATCTAAAGTCATCACCTTGTCTCACTTTTTCTGAAAGTGACAACTCTTCCTTCCAACAACCTCATAACGCTTCGCTACACATTGAAGGCTTTGTCAACCAACACAGGATCAAGCGAGTCTTGATTGATAATGGAGCAGGCCTAAACATTTGCACACTACAATTGGTCACAGCATTGGGATATGCAATAGAATCAGTGGATCCTCGCAAGAAGATCACCATCAAGGCCTATGATGATGCAGAGCGTTCATCCAAAGGAGCTGTGGTACTACCAATCCGAGTAGGCCCCGTGGTAAAACACATAATCTGTCAGGTTCTGGACCTTCCTCTGCCATATAATCTATTATTAGGGAGACCTTGGATACATGCCATGCAAGCTGTTCCATCTACCTACCATCAATGTATCAAGTTCCCACATAATGGTGCAGAGATCACAATCCTGGGCGATGCAAATCCCTTTGCATTTTGCCATAATATCAGCCATCAACCAGAAATTACTGTTCCTAATAATAGGGAAGCCATTTCCTCCACATCATATGTAAATCCCGCCTCTCTTGCCAGTTCAAACACCCCTATACCCAAGCAAGAAAAGCTTAAGATGAAAATTGCAGAGGAAGGTCCTGGAGAATACAACTTGAGTCAGCTCTTTTGTGTGGGACAAATGCCCACTTCTCCTAGAACACATGGTAAACCACAGCAGTTGCTCCAGCAACCACTAATCACGCCTGCATGTGCCTTAACGCCTTTCATTCTTGGAAAGAGTCAAGAGGAAGAAACACAAGATGAGGACCTAGCGGACTGGATCTATAAGGATCCCATCACCACTGATAAACCACAAGTTACACTTCCTACGGAACAGTATGGTAAAGGCCTCCTCATTATGCAAAGAATGGGGTATGATGGTCAGAGTGCTTTGGGATACTGCAAACAAGGACGACATGAACCACTACTGCCAGAGTTCAAGCCCAAAGGTAATACAGGCCTAGGCTTTGAAAAAGAGATCCTTCCTAAACTCAGATTTAAAGGAAAACCTAGCAAACCATTTTGCCCACCTACTGTAAAGAGGACACCTTTCATAATCAAAGCACCATCAAGCAATATTGCCATTGCCCCATTGAGGCTCACAACCCCACCGCAACCATCACCAATGTCACTCATCCCATCAAACGAACCAGTAATCCTATCAGCAACACCATTTGTAGCAGCAACTATATTGGAACCCGCAGCAGCATCTATGGCACCAGTAGTTCCAGCAGAAGCCACTGAGTCACCATTACCGATACTTCCAGTGACAAATCCATTAAACCCCATCACAATTCCTGCAGCACCGATCACTACAAGGATACATAAACCAATCACACCTGCCGTGTTTAACTCCAAAGACATCCCAATATGGTATAGCAATCGGATGCTGGAAAGTGATTCAGAGACCGACTCACATGAGTGGGAATTTGATTCTGTACAGCTTAACACTTCAGATGAGGAAGACACATCACCACCTCCACCCCACAAAGACATCCCTGTTTATGGAGAAGCACAGATAAAGACCACTTGGGTACCTGAGCTGGAAACATCTTCCACAGACCCTACGTCTCATCCTACGCCTGATTCTGACAGGGAGAGTACCATCAACGACCTTCACCACACTGTCTTAACCCTCACTGATACATCTCCCGCACTTAACTTAATCGATGAAGTAATGCCCATTATCCACCCTGAACTCATCGAATGGAACCAACCAAATCCCCCATGTCTTGACCTCTTCCAAAATGATGAGGCTATCATTGACTTTTTGGAATTAAGGGATAATCTACCAAGCGGGGATCACAAAGCTGGATTCGCCATTGAACTTAATAGCGCAGCATACTTCGGGGCGGATGCCAAACCCTTCAGCTGCAAAAATATAACATTAAAACATGGATCTTCTAGTGAAAACCACACTGTGGCACTGTTTGATCCAACAAAAGTAAAAAGAAAGAGCGTATCCAACGGTGAAAACCTCTCTGAGGCGCCTGAGGATGAAGGGTTTGACATTCTCCCTGCTAATACACAACAGGAACGATCAACGATCCTCATTGAGGAGACCAAAGAATACAATGTGGGGACTCCTGAAAACCCTCATATCATACATCTGGCATCTCTTCTCACTCCAGAGGAACAGCCTCAATTTATAGAGTTCTTCCAACAGCGTCAGATCAACTTTGCATGGTCATATGCAGACATGCCTGGGCTTGATCCTGATTTAGTCATGCATCATCTCACAGTAGCAAAAGGAGCCAAACCTGTCAAGCAGAAGCTTCGTAAGATGCATCCTCAGATTGCAGTGCTAGTCAAAACAGAACTCAAGAAACTCCTGGATGTTGGTTTCATTAGACCAATTGATTATGCAGAATGGATCTCCAACATTGTACCAGTTGGCAAACCAAAAGGGGGCATCCGCATTTGTACAGACTTTAGAGATCTGAATAAGGCATGTCCTAAGGATGACTTCCCTCTACCAAATATTGACATCATAGTGGATTTGACAGCAGGACATGCCATGCTTTCACTCATGGATGGCTTTTCAGGATATAATCAAATAAAGATCGCACCAGAGGACCAACATAAGACAGCCTTCACATGTCCATGGGGCACATACTGCTGGAATGTAATGCCTTTTGGTCTAAAGAATGCAGGAGCGACCTATCAAAGAGCAATGACCACCATCTTCCATGACATGATGCATACTATAATGGAAGATTATGTGGATGATTTACTAGCAAAATCACTTACTAGAGAAGGACATCTTCACATCTTAGATAAAATCTTTGATAGACTGGAACAATACCATGTTCGACTCAACCCAAAGAAATGTGTCTTCGGAGTGACCTCCGGGAAGCTTCTAGGATACATTGTCTCAAGCAAAGGTATTGAGGTCGATCCAGCAAAGGTTAAGGCAATAATGGACATGCCACCTCCAAAGAATATCAGTCAGCTAAGAACACTACAAGGACGGCTTCAATCTATCCGCAGATTCATTGCACAATTGGCTGATAAGTGTCACCCATTCACACACCTGCTACACAAGAACATCCGCTTTCAGTGGGATGACAGATGCCAGCAATCATTTCAGGCGCTTAAAGACTATCTCATGAATCCACCATTGCTGATGCCACCAGATCCAAGTAGACCGTTGTTACTTTACATCTCAGCAACAAGTACAGCATTGGGTATACTACTGGCACAACATAATGCAGAAGGAAAAGAGTGTGCTATTTACTACATCTCTCGCACACTGGTTGGCTATGAACTCAATTACACACCTATTGAGCGAGCTTGCCTAGCAGTAATCTTGGCAGCCACTAAACTGCGGCACTATCTATTAACACACAAGGTACAACTCATTGCAAAGATTGATCCACTCAAGTACTTACTCAGCAAAGCAGCATTGACAGGTCGCTTAGCTAAATGGGTAATGATTCTAAGTGAATTCGACATCGAGTATGTGGACCGTAAAGCTATCAAAGGTCAGGTCATTGCAGATCAATTGGCCGATGTGCCTCTCATAGGTGATCATCCTCTCATTTCCAATTTTCCAGATGAAGAGATATTCATGATTACAGAAGCACAGTCATGGAAACTATATTTTGATGGTTCATACACTAAGCATGGCTCGGGGGCAGGCATTCTGTTTATCACACCTCAAGGTGATAGCATCCCGAAGTCTTACAGGCTCACATTTCCATGCACAAACAACATAGCAGAATATGAGGCTTTGATCACAGGACTCAGGCTAGCCATACAATGGAAATTAAAAGAACTTCAAGTATATGGCGACTCACAACTGGTCATTCGACAAGCAACAGATGAATATCAGACCAAAGATGATAAACTCATGCCATACAAACAAATGGTGGACAGTCTAAAGACATCATTCACTACTATTACTTTTGAGCAGATACCAAGAGAGCAGAATCGAGCTGCTGACGCTATGGCTACTATCGCATCTCTCTTAGATCTTCCACAGAATTCAACACGCTACGAGTTCTTGGTAGAACAGCTTTGGATTCCCGCTTATGATATCCCCGAATCTGAAATCATATGTCGCCTTGTCGGTTCCGAATCCCCATGGTACGGTGAGTTCTACACCTATCTTCGCGATCACACCCTTCCTCCCAACCAATCGAATAACCAACGAAAAACCTTCATTCGCCAAACTGCTCGATATACCATTATTGCCGAAACCCTATACCGACGTAGTCTTGATGGTACTCTCCTTCGATGTCTGGAACAAGATGAGATAACAAAGGCTTTGGAAGAGGTACATGAAGGAATTTGCGGGACTCACTCAAGTGGTCCATCACTAGCCAAGAAGATCATGCGAGCTGGATACTATTGGCCATCTATGGAAAAGGATTCCTACTACTTTGTTAGGAAGTGCAAAAAATGTCAAGTTCATGGCGACCTAATACATGCACCAGCTCAAGAACTGCAACCAATCACAACACCATGGCCTTTTTGTCAATGGGGTCTTGATCTTGTGGGTAAAATCCATCCATCTTCATCCAATGGCCATAAATTCATTATTACCGCCACCGAATATTTCACCAAGTGGATCGAAGCTGTTCCACTTACCCAAGTCACCGGCAAGCAGATCACCTCATTCATCCTCAATTACATCATCTGCCGGTATGGTGTGCCCATGTCCATTGTCACAGATAACGGTCTTCCTTTCAAAAATCAGGATGTCCGTGAGCTTTGTGAGAAATTTCATATCCAACACCGCTTTTCCACTCCCTATTACCCACAAGGCAATGGTCAGGCCGAAGCATCCAATAAAAACATATTGAGAATCCTAAAGAAGACAGTCAATGATGCCGGTCGTAATTGGCATGTTCAATTGAATCCAGCATTATGGGCATATCGAACTAGCATTCGAACCCCTACAGGTGCAACTCCTTATTCATTGGTCTATGGTGCAGAAGCTATCTTACCTATTGAGGTTGAGATACCATCATTACGAGTTTCCTTGCATAATCTCATCGATGATGAAGCATACAGAGTCTCACGTCTTCAGGACTTAGAGTTACTTGATGAGAAGCGACAAGCTGCATACAATCACCTAAAAGCCTATCAGCAGCGCATGAGTAGAAGCTACAATCACCGAGTTAGACCTCGTACATTTGAGGTAGGTGATCTTGTTCTTCGAGAGAATCCTCGCAACCAACCAAACAGAGAACATCAAGGCAAGTTTGAATCAAATTGGCTAGGCCCATATGTTGTCACTGCTGTATTTGGGTCCGGGGCATATCAGTTGGCTACACCAGAAGGAGAACCGCTCGCAAATCCAATCAACAGCATGCACCTCAAAAGGTTTTATACCTAAGGTGTACAAGGCATCAGGCTCCCCTACATATCAGAAAATACAAAAACATTCAAAAAAAGTAAAGAAAAATCATGCATCCAAACGGTGAACAACCACTCCGGTGGCACCTTGGGTAAGTGCGATGGTGAAAACCTGGCAAACAGGCGCCACTCGTAAAGGCAATGGCTCCAGTATCTTTCAGGCTCGTTGCGATCACATTCATGCACACACCCATCCATCCATCCCAACCATGGCTCGTTATTTGATCTGCAATTAAGAAAGTACTCCATACATCTAGCATTTCACCTTTTCATAGTCAGGTCTACAAACTGGGGGCAATACCCTTACCCTCGTAATGGAAGTGGATTCTACATTGTCTTATATATCATTACGCTCTTCATTCAAGCAATCATCAAGAAAATACAAAAACATTCAGAAAATGTCCTGAAGAAAATACAAAAACATTCAAAAATGTCTCACAAAATACAAAAACATTCAAAAATGTCTCACAAAATACAAAAACATTCAAAAATGACTCACAAAATCCAAAAACATCGCAAAACCCATCAAAAATCACACACAAACATGACAACACCTTGTACATATTCATCCAATCAGATGCAAAATAAACATTGACAAACTACTCACACAAATGACCATTTACCAATCACACCAAACCAATCGACATCAACAATCCAAACCTGTCTTTAACCAAGGATGCATCCTTCCTTACCAAAACAAAGACAAGATGACATTTTCTTTGACAAGAAAATTATGTTAGGCTATCAAATACTTGGTTGATTTGTGAGTACAATCGTTTGTTTATCTGTATCGGGATCTTTTCAGCATTGTTTTGTTTTGTTTGCGCATCATTTCCGATGAAGTTCTGGGGCATGTACTAATGGTGTCTACGTGGGAAGTTCACTAAGCTACGTGATCTTATGCAAAATGCAGTCATAGATCACTACGGCTTGCTGACTACAGCGTATACCTCGACCATATGGGCATGAACCATTACCAAGGATCCTTATTCTTTTATTCTTTATGTAAATATGCTGTTTGGTTGCAGGTACAATGCTCATCCTTTGGTTCCTCTTCCTCCAAATTGGATAAAGGTTTCATCTTTTAGTACGGTATGTACTTGTCTCAGGATCTGATCACGCCTAAGATCAAGGAGGACGATCCAAGTCATGCACGAAAGGAGATAATCCTTGTCTGTTCCGCAAGCAATACTCTGGTCGACTTGACCCTTATATCAAGTCGTTTGTATTAACTTGCTATATTAAAATCCATGAAAGAAATACTCAGGTCATCTTGAATCATTGTGTCAAGATGCTTGTATTCTCTTCCAACATTTTAAAGCTCAATGATGAAAATAGAGCACTATGGATCGTCATTTCACCTCATCTGTTTATATCTTGCATTCCGTTGCATATCACCCATCCATTCATTTGTAGGCTTTTACATGTAAAAATGATTAATAAAAGCTGGTCTTGGATACAATCACGACCGAGTACTCTGATACATCATCAATGCATTATGCAAAGTCTTAAAACAACCTTGCATAATCATATCATCCTTGCATATAGGTGCATCTTGCATTGCGACCATTCATGTCATTTTTAAACTTAAACATTGCATATAGTTCATTATGGCCATTAGTTTTCATTAAACAAAATCATTTTCATCATTGCACCAATCATCAATAATTAGATTCATTCATGGGATCAAATTGTCTTTGATTGTTTTAAATCATTTACTAAACATTTCATCCAGTATAAATTATCCATTATCATCTTATCAACTTATTATTACACACATCCATTTATCCATTTAAGATACACAGTGCATTCATTCATTCATTAATAAAGCATCTTATTATGTTCATTTTTTTATTCACATTGCATTTATTATCATTACATTAAGGTGCAGTTATTATCCCCATTAGTTATCATATCATCCCATTATCATTTGCACTTCCCAACATATTTACAAAAGCATTTATAAACATTCATTTAGGCATTATCATATAAACATTTGTACTTTACATTTGTTTATTCATCTACATTCATTTTAACATCATCATATCAACATTTGAACTTAACCTTTTGTTTATCCATATTACATTCATCTAAACACATCTAGATGCATATCCATACATAAAATCATTCATCTAACCATTGCATTCACATCATCACATAAATCAGCTCATCATTACATCGCAAAAGGAAACATCATACAATCTTGTTCATCCATCAAAAACATAAGCATATATCATCCTAGTATATTTATACATAATCTCATTTATTCAACCATTGCAATAAATTAGCTCATCATTACATCGCAAAAGGAAACATCATACAATCTTGTTCATCCATCAAAAACATAAGCATATATCATCCTAGTATATTTATACATAATCTCATTTATTCAACCATTGCAATAAATCAGCTCATCATTACATTGCAATAGGAAACCTCATCAAATCCTGTTCATACATCAAAGCATGAGCACATATCATCCTGCATTCATATGTCAGTATCTCACATCATAACTCATCATAAAATCATATCAAACCTGCATTCATATGTCAGTATCTCACATCATAAATCATCATAAAAACATGCATGAAAGAAACATCTCATCAAATGCATACATGTACACATATACATCTAAGTAATAAATCATCATCATGCATAAACATCCATACATCATCACATGCATATCATCACAAAATGGGATCTCCTCATATATATCAACTCATATATCAGAGTACAATGAAGTCTACAAAATCGGCTACCAAGAGCCATCCAAGATACAGTCCAAAACATAGACAATGATACAAAACATGTATGCAAAAATGCTCTCTCAGATGCCGCTCTGGCCAGATGCTGTACCTGCCCCACCCCTACCTGCTCCACCGCTGGTACCGGCACCACCTGATCCATCCCTCCGTGGAGGCCTCATCGAACCCCCACTCCCTCCTGCATCTCCTGATCTATCCTGCCGCAAAGGACCCATCACTCCCCCACTGCTCTGCATCCTCTGTGATCGCTCGGATCTGGCCTGCCGCATCTGGGTATAACTGAGAGCTCGCTGGCTAATCGGTACCACTTGCTCATATAACCCTCGCCAGTACTCTATCTCCGCCTATGCTCGCCGTATCTCCCTCATAACCTCTCCTGAAGGCCCCTGTACACCAGTCCGCACTCTCTCCTGCAGCTCCGCCAATCTCTCCACCGCAGTATCTCTCTCCCGCAGCACCACTGTCAGCTCTGACTCACGTGCAAATAGCTGCACATCTCTAGCTGCTATCTCCGCCTCTAATCTCTCTACCCGGGTCTGCAAATAACCTATCATGTGCTCCCGCAGATCCCCAGTAGCTCCCTCCCCTATATCCATGGCTGCTGCACCTGTATCACCCCCTGCACCACCCTCTCCTGCACCTGTATCCATCGGGATCTCTCTCTCCATCCCCCTCCCACTCAGCTGCACTCCTCCCTGCATCAATGGTCCCTGTGATATCTGCAGAGGTAGTCCCCCTCTCCCTCTCCGCTGCCTCGGCATCCCCAAACCTCCTCCACCACCTCCTCCTCCTCCTCCTCCTCCACCTCCTCCTCCTCCTCCACCACCTCCACCACCTCCTCCTCCTCCATCCCCTCCTCCTCGCCCTCCTCTCCGTCCTCGTCCCCTCTCATCCTCAAACGCTGGGATCGGCTCCGCTGGATCTGATATCCGTCGGATCGGGTGCGCCGCCCGATACTGGGTATACTCTGCTGTAACCCCTGCATCAACGACCCTCGGTCGTAGATCCCATGGCCTCGCCTGCAATGTCCGGAACTCTGCCAATGCCTGATCATACGGTAGCACTGGACCCCATGCATACCGCTCTCGAATCACTCGAGCATACTCTCCCGATCCGCTCGGCAGACCCTGCTGCCGTCCAAACTGCCTCATAACCCGTCCTGGCACCTGTCTCTCTACGTGATAAGAGGTCCTCCCAATGAGGAATCGGGTCATGAAGACATAAGGTAGTGCCTCCGCATCATCCTCCCATGGCTCACACTCCAAGTATGGCCGCCAGATCACTGCATCTAGGTCATCTAATGCTCGCCTCCACCACTCTAGCTTCCCCAAGTGGGGCTGGCTCATCATACCGCTATACATGAACATATAGGGCTGGTCTACGGCTCGGAATCTCAGACTCACTGGTCGAGTCACTGGTAAGTGCTCCCATGCCCACACATGCAGCAGCGTCATGCCTACTGCAAGAGACCCCTGGTACACTACCTCGTGCAGCTCCTGGTACATGTGCGCTAGCACGCACGGCCCCCAGGCATATCGGGTCCCCTCTGTCACCATCATCTCAATCACCTGTCCCCATCCGACCGCCAATCCATGTGACCGCCTGTCTGGACACAGAAGTCCTCCCACGATCCCTGACAAAACTGCTGGAAGGGGCTCATATAGTGCCGCTATATCCTCCCAGGCAATCGACCCATCATCAATGAATACGTCCTCATCAAAAATCCTCTGGCAAGACACTGTCCCCCAGGATCGATCATACGTCACCAGCCGCCCTCGAATCGGAATCCGCAGAATGCGCCACACGTCCTCCAAAGTCACCGTCATCTCGCCCTGAGCCAGATGGAACGTGCATGTCTCACTGTGCCATCGCTCTGCTAACGCTGTAATCAGGCCGTGATTCATCCGAATCACGGGCATATGCATCACCTCCTAGAGCCCAGTAGCCGCAATACAATCAATCTCAATCTGAGTCAAACGATCTCGCAACCCCTGTGTCGCGGGGTGGCGCTCGCGTAACTGCAACACGCGTAAGTCCTCCTGCACATAACATTCATCAAACCACCATCAGTTGTTTTGTTATCAAACTTTCTTAAGTTTAAACCTAGACTATCATCAGATACTTTGATCAAGTATCTTCGAGTCTCAACAGGTAAGCAATCATGGCCGCCTAGACTTCAACAGGCATTTCTCCTAACAAATGACCTAAGTCTCATCGGGCTGCTATGGTTCAAAACAACTCCCACTTCACCTCGTCATCCATCCATCGCTAGGCATCAGGAGATTTGTTTTGTCCGAAACTGGGGCATTTTGTATACTAAAGCAAAAGCGCTATTTAATATACAATAGCGCTCATTCTGAACAAAAGCGCTACAACCACATCAATAGCGCTCACACAGCCCTACAATAGCGCTACAAAAACAAAAGCGCTAAAACCACTCTACAATAGCGCTATTAAAATGCAATAGCGCTCAATTAACTACACCATAGCGCTCTTTAATCAAAAGCGCTAAAACTTCTATACAATAGCGCTATTAAAAATCAATAGCGCTCAATTGACCCTACCGTAGCGCTAATTTATCAAAAGCGCTCAAACTTGCTTGCAAAAGCGCTAAATTCATACAAAAGCGCTACAACTAGCCTACAAAAGCGCTATTGCGGCACAATAGCGCTAATTTATGGAACAAAAGCGCTAAAAACATAGTTCCAACGCTCTTGCTCCGACTTAACTTGGACTTAGCTAAAAACATACCAAAAATGCATAAAAAGTGGGTTTTCGAATTTGCGTACCACTGGTCCATAGTCGGCTGGGCGCTGGTACCGGCGGACTCGCTCAAATCTGTGCTCGGTGATCGGAAACGGCATCGTCGCTCCTCGTTGCTCCTCCAAATGTCACTGTCAGAGCTCTAGTTTTCAACTGGTCGCGGTCACAAATGATCCTGTTTTCACCCCTTTCACCCCATTTATACCCCCCGACGTCACCGTAACTTCACCCCGCTCATCGCCATGGTCCCCGTGAACTTCCCGAGCCCCCCATTTCTCCATGTTTCCCCCGTTTTCTTCTATTTTTACCCAGTATGCCTAACTTCTTCTCTTCTACCACCCTGCCACTTTTCATTCTTTTTCGAGAGATCGCCCGATTTTTTATAAAAAAAAATAAAAAATTTTCGGCCCATCTCTCGAGGGGGCATACCACCCATTAAATTAACATTTTATGGGGCATTTCTTCACACCAGTTTTTCTTTCTTTGAAACGATGCGATAAACTGCACCGTCTCAAAGAGGGGCAAATGTAGTCACATAAATCTGTCCATTTTAAATTAAACGAATATTTCATATTTATTTGATTAAAAATCCACTAGCCACCAATTAATTAAATTAATATTTAATTAATTCATCCCCAAACATTCTTCTATTAATTAAATAAATTATTCAATTTATTTTAATTAATTCATTAAATCAAATTCCCATCAATTAAATAAATAAAATCAATTTATTTAATTAAATCCCCTTATTCCTCTTTTAAATAAATTAAATAAAACATTTATTTAAATCATTATCCCCACCCCACTTGCATTTTCCTACAAATGCAACTTGCACACATTATTGAAATAAATGAATTTTTATTTTAATAAAATCCTATTTTCCCTCACCCACCAAATCCACTTGCAAAACCTAATCCCCTTCTAGATTCTTCTAACCCCTTCCTAATTAGCCTAAAACCATCTTCTAAACTTTGTCACATTCCTAAGCAAAATGGAGTCACTTCTCAAAGACCCCAAAGTCTTTGAAAACCATTAAAGGCTTCCAACTTTCAACCACTTAATTCCCCAAAGTCTCCAATAACCATTAATGGTTAATTCAACCCTCCCACATGGTTAAAACATTTGTTTGACTCAACCTCTATCCAACCACAAAGGTCTCATCAAGCATTTAATACTTTGACCATGATTATCTCTTAATCATTTGCACAAAGGTTTATCCTTGGATTAACTCCTAATCCAGTGGGTAATCCTAATTTAGGCTTGACCCTTAGCCTTTAGATAACCATGAGGTCTTCTCAGGCCTTTAATGCCTCCAACCTCTTCTTTCAACCCAATCCTGTGTTGACACTTGTCATTATTTTATTGGTGCCAATTGTGCACATGGATCCCCAACTTTCAAGCTTGACCCTTGATTAAACCATTCAATCCTGGCCATCCATTGCTCCATTTTTCCTATAAATAGAGCCCATTCCTTCATAATCCAGATCCTGAAAACTTGTATGCATTTAGACTATAGCCATTTTAGAGAGCATTTTAGCATAAACAAACTAAATCTTGTCTTTTGGTAAAATACATCATTTTAGCATTAAAATAGCTTTTTATTTCATGTTTAGAGCTATTCTACAATCTCAATCCTCCATAAGCATCCATAGTGCAAAAAGCTGCTGAGAGCTACACTATTTTGGAACTTGGAGAGGAGAGGAACAAGGGAGAAAGAACTAATATCATGTTAAGAGATAGTTGGAGATATCTCATTGTCTTACTTTTTTAGTTAGATATATTTAGCATGTTTTTAGTGTCTCCTTTGGAATGCCTTCATTGTGTTTGGTTTTTAGATTGATTAACTCTAACATCTTGTGTGTTTTATGTTGTTTGATCTTAGACTAACATTGTGTCATTTAGGAGGGCATCAGATGATATTTTTTTATTTTTGGTAATAGTAAGGATATGGTTTGACTTGAAATATGAGCTTTTATTATAGTTTGAGATGGATTTAGGATAATTTTCAAGGGTAGAGATTAGAAGAGATAGAGTGAGCATAAAGATTTGGTTAGGTTAGAAAAACTATGTGAATTTAGTATTACATAGATTCAAAATGATGACATGCAGACAATGTTTTATATTTCTTTATAACGTGACAACTTGTAGATCATGTTTTAGATTCAACCATCATGTTTTATAATATTTTTTCACAAATATTTTTAATTTTAATTTAGCATTTAACTTACAAATTCATATTAATTTAAGTTTTATTTTATTGCATAATTGAACATTTATATTACTTGAAGTCTTCATCTCCCAATTCAATTATTAATTTATTTAAATTTAAGTTTAATTTGTCACCTCATTTAAAGTTTATGAATGTTCTAGACTTAAATTGTGACAAAATTTTTATGAAAACTTCAAACTTGATTGACCATCTTTATTCCCTTTTTTTAACTAACACTTATTTCTAAATAAATTATGTTGTAAACAAAAATAACTTATTTAATTTATTTTTCAATTTATTCTTTTTCCACGTGAATTGGTAAGTTTGTAATTTAAACATAAATATTTGAAGAAAATGTGTTCCCGTGTTGTTTTCTCCAGGTTCAGTGGAGTGGAGTCTGGGCCAACGGCTCTGAGAGATTTCTTCATGGCTATTGGCTCTTACCGTTGGGAAAAAAGCATTATTACTGTTAAAGAAGAGTTTCATGCAGGTTCAACGGATTGGAACGTTGGCCAATGGTTATGAAGGATATGAAGGAATGTCTGAAAAAAACACTATTACCGTTGATGCTTTTAGTTACACCTCCTATATATTAAGGTAATCTGTTTGTTTAATTTGTCTGTAACGTCTGCTTGTTGATTTCTCTTCAACTTGAAATGTATGTCAGGGTTTGAGCAATTAAACTTTGTGAATACATTGGGGACAGCCGGGCCATTATCTTCTCACGCCCTGGTCAGTTCTCAAAACTCTTCAAATTATCATTTTGTTTCTATGTTTTTGTCTAATTTATGTTTTCATTCTTTTTTGGGTCAGCTGATTTTACACCAGTCTGTACTAACAAGCTGGGAAAGATTGTAGTTATCATTCTGTTTTTTATATTTTCGTTTAACTTATGCCTTCATTCTTCTTTTGGGTTAGATGATTTTACACCAGAGATTGTAGTTATCGTTTTGTTTCTATGTCTTTCTATAACTTATGCTTTTATTCTTGTTTTGGGTCAGCTGATTTTACAGCAGTCTGTCCTACAGAGCTGGGAAGGATTGTAGTTATTTCTATTTCTATGTTTTTATTTAACATACCTTCGTTCTTCTTTTGGGTCAGCTGGAATTTTAGTTATCATTTAGTTTCTATGTTTTTCTCCAAAACTCATGCTTTCATTCTTCTTTTGGGTCAGCTGATTTTACACCAGTTTGCACTACCAAGCTGGAAAGGATTGTTATCATTTTGTTTCTATTTTTTTTGGTTTAACTTATGTATTCATTCTTCTTTTGAGTCAGCTGATTTTACGCTATTCTGTACTAACAGGCTGGGAAGGATTGTAGTTAGCATTCTGTTTCTATGTTTTGTTTAATTTATGCCTTCATTCCTGTTTTGGGTGTGCTGATTTTCTATGCTTTTTTTTAACATATACTTTCATTCTTGTTTTGGGTTAGATAATTTTACACCAGTCTGTACGACTAAGCTGGGAAGGAATGCCAATTACATTGGGGAGTTTGAGAAGCGTGGAGTTTAGCTTTTGAGCTTGTTCTCTGATGAAGTGGATTCACACAAAGCATGGCTGCCTGATGTTGAAGCATGTACCCCTGGAAGTAAGGTTACATACCCAATATTGGTTGTTGCCAAAACAGAGATCATGGTGAAGCTTAATATGTTGGGCCCAGATGAGAAAGATGAAATTGGAAAGCCATTGGCATCCAGAACCCTGCATATTGTTGGACCTGACAAGAAGGTATATATGCAATTAGATTTTGTTTTAGGGTTTTTTGTAGCTGTATAAAATAGGCTGTTTTACTTAGGTGAATGTATTTGCTTATTTGTATACAGTTGAAGTTGAGATTTTTGTTTGTTTGGTTCAAGTATAGAAGAAGATGATTCGATGTGCATGAAATTTATATCAAGGTTTGAGGAATTATATGGTTTTCAACTTGTGTTAATTGCGTGGGTCAATATATTCCGTAAAGATTCTACTGAAAGTGTATTATGGGTATGTAGAGTTTGGAAAGTTGTTTAGGTCTGCAAGCGGACAAGGCAAATGCTAGTGCAATTTTAGTAGGTGATGTTGTTGTTAACTGAATATGAATGTGTAAGGTTTTCGTTAGTTTTTCCTGCTGCTTTTGTTGTTCATCCTATGCCTGTGTGCCTGCAGCTGTTTGCGAAATTTTTGCATTTTGTATCCGGTGATTTATGAATTCTTTGTCTTGGTTTTGACCACACGGATGCCCTAACAGCTATCCACTATAATAAATCAATCGATTTGTGGGAGTTTTCTGCAAATGTCTGTCACTGTTGAAGTATTTAACATTTGTTCCACATTGTAGGTGTATGGGTCTCTATCTCATGAATTTGTGCACCTAGAGTGGTTAAGGAATTATGTTAATATTTTTTCATATCCATAGTTCAGTGTGTTGCCTCTGTATTCTCAATTTGGTTTCTCAAGGCAACCTCTTCTGAATTTGATTTTGTTTAATTTTCTTGTGGTGTACTTTGAAATGTGCTTTGGATTCTTGATGCCTGTATAAGTGTGCATGTCTAGATTTAAGGCTTCTAGTATTGATTATGTCTCCATTTGTCAGTCAATATATGCATTCATTTTTCTTTATCAATGTATATTTGAATTTTTGTATCTATATGGGTTTGGGAGGTTTTTGTACATTTGCATGGTTTTTGGTACTTTTGCTTGTGGTTTGCAAATTATGGCTCCTCGTAATTTTCATGAGGGTGCATTGCAGGTATAGCTAGAGACCGGCTACTGTTACCTATCGCTGTGATTCTTGGAAATCTTTTTCTTCTTTCCAATGAAATCTCCTCCATCTAGTGCATTGCTTGTGAGCTACTGTTTAGATTTTGCAGTCAATGGATTGGATGCCACATTGGTATCTTGAAGCACTTTTCTTTATATTGTAGGGAACAATCCACCCTCTCATTCCAAATCCTCTGCCATTTTACTCTAGGGATTCAACAGACTGCTTCACAAAACTAATCTTTATTGCGTCCATGATGACAATTCAGATCCTCTTCTGCTTGCCCTTCAACTTACCATTGTATTCATTTCTCTTTATCAATTTATATCTGGATATTTGTATCTATATGGGTTTGGGAGGTTTTTGTTCATTTGCATGGTTTTTGGTACTTTTGCTTGTGGTTTGGGAGGTTTTTGTTCATTTGCATGGTTTTTGGTACTTTTCCTTGTGATTTGGGAGGTTTTTGTACATTTGCATGGTTTTTGGTACTTTTGGTTGTGGTTTGCAAATTATGGCTCCTCCTAACTTTCATGAGGGTGCATTGCAGGAGTAGCTAGAGACCAACCACTGTTACCTATCGCTGTGATTCTTGGAAATCTTTTTCTTCTTTCCAATGAAATCTCCTCCATCTAGTGCATTGCTTGTGAGCTACTGTTTAGATTTGCAGTCAATGGATTGGATGCCGCATTGGTATCTTGAAGCACTTTGCTCTGTATATCATAGGGAACAATCCGCCCTCTCATTCCAAATCCTCTGCCATTTTGCTCTAGGGATTCAACAGACTGCTTCACAAAATTAATCTTTATTACATCCAGGAGGACAATTCAGATCATCTTCTGCTTGGCCTTCAACTTACCATTGACTCATGGGATGACCAGGTATGCCTTCCCTAATCAGATGGCTATATCTCTTGATTTGACTAACTAAAATTAGCTAAGATTTATATAGAATTTGCTAGAGCTTATTACTTAAAGTAAATACCCTGTATTTTACCCGTATTTAATATTAATCAAGATAGATTTGAAAACCATTTTTTTGTTTACTTCTCTCCCCAATAGCTCAAGTAGGCTCATGGATATTGAATCACACTAGAATGGCTTTGAAAAACATAAGAATCTTTTAAGGATAATGAACATTAATTTTTGTAATTAGTTATTTGTTATAGATAGTTGTAAATTTCAGTTATTCTCAATTCTATATACAGTAATGTATTTTCAGAATGTTATGAAAAAAATAATGTAATAGAAATTATTGAATCATCACTAACTAAAATTAGCTAAGATTTATATAGAATTTGCTAGAGCTTATTACTTAAAGTAAATACCCTGTATTTTACCCGTATTTAATATTAATCAAGATAGATTTGAAAACCATTTTTTTGTTTACTTCTCTCCCCAATAGCTCAAGTAGGCTCATGGATATTGAATCACACTAGAATGGCTTTGAAAAACATAAGAATCTTTTAAGGATAATGAACATTAATTTTTGTAATTAGTTATTTGTTATAGATAGTTGTAAATTTCAGTTATATTCTCAATTCTATATACAGTAATGTATTTTCAGAATGTTATGAAAAAAATAATGTAATAGAAATTATTGAATCATCACTAATTATTCTATGTTACTTCAGCCAGTACCCTCCACTTAATCGCTACGTGGCACTGCTGAAGAAATATTGTTTTTTCCTTCTTATTCTTAGCCTCTGCTGCCTTGAAAATAAGTCAAGGTAAAGTAGTGTTACAGTTTATGAAACAAATTTATACTGTTTCTTTAGTTAAATTATAGTTCTTGATAGTATTTTATTTTCATGTATCTAGATAGCTTTCAGTGTGAAACTTCTTTTCTCTCTCTCTCTCTATATATATATATTAAAAATAAACAGAACAAATTAACTTTTCTATCATACCGTAAACAAACTCTGTCCAAACAAACCAAATAAAATAATTCAATACAATAGGGTAGCATATATACATGGCACCAACATCCCAAATTTAACAACTATCTTCTCCAGGCATACACAGGCTCTTTATCATCAATCCACTTGTGTCTAATTTAATATTTCCCAATGGGAAGATTGAGTGAGTGACAAGGTAGTTTGGTCGACCTGTCAGCTTAGCAGGAACCCAAAATTCATGAGACCCCATAAGTCCCGTCACTTATAAAGAGTCCCCAAGGAAAACAATCCCTTAAATTGTCAAACAATCACCCATTGTTTTCATTGGTTTTAGTCATTACAAATTCATATGGTGCCTTTCCTGATAGAAGCATCTGCCAGGCTGCGCAGGCTCTATTTCCTTACACGGAAGAAGAGTTGCTGGCCTCTGTTGCAAATGCAGTCAAGAAGCAACAAACGAACTGGTATGCCCGGAGGGGAGTCAGGACTCATCTTCAGTTCTAGTGATTTGAACCATGTTGTGTCTGTAGTTGAATCTTCCATGAGAATGAGTGTTGAGAGTTGCACGGGCTTAAAAGATTTGATTGACACTGACAGTGCTGCTAAACATGGGCTTGCTCTGCCTCATTCTCCATGCTGGTTGGGAGTAACTGTTGGAGGCATGTCAGACACTGGGGCTCATGGCAGCTCTCTGTTTGGGAAAGGTAGTGCAGTTCATGAATATGTTGTGAGGATGAGATTGGTAGTCCCTGCTTCTGAAGAGGGATATGATAAACAAAAATCACACTATAGTGGCTTTGGGCTCATGGCAGCTCTCTGTTTGGGAAAGGCAGTGCAGTTCATGAATATGTTGTGAGGATGAGATTGGTAGTCCCTGCTTCTGAAGAAGGATATGATAAACACAAATCACAATAGGCTTTGGGCTCATGGCAGCTCTCTGTTTGGGAAAGGCAGTGCAGTTCATGAATATGTTGTGAGGATGAGATTGGTAGTCCCTGCTTCTGAAGAAGAATATGATAAACAAAAATCACACTATAGTGGCTTTAAAATCTATAAGAATCTGTCAAGAATGATGAACATTAATTTTTGTAATAAGTTATTCGATATAGGTAGTTGTAAATTTCAGTTATATTCTCAACTCTATATACAGTAATATACTCTCAGAATGTTATGAAAAAATAATGTAATAGAAATTATTGTATCATCATTCATTATTCTATATCCTTTCAATCAGGACCTTCTGAGAAAACTAAAGACTCCACCTAATCGGTACATGGCACTGCTGAAGAAATATTTTTTGCTTTTCATTCTTAGGCTCTGCTGACTTGAAAAACACAGCTCTTCAACCTTTTCATATTCTTCTCTTTATATTTACTGTTATCAGTAATCTGATTGAGTCTGAGTGAAAGTGAGGCTTCTCACAGTTTTTATATATTGCTTTGAAAATGTTTGTACCAGTATTGTTTTGACTGTGAGAAAGCAAAGCTTTGCAAATTTTCTATCTTCTTCTTTAGATTGCCGTTATTGTGATAATGGTAGTAGGAAAAAAGCTAGGAGCAGCTACTGTTTAGGGGTGGCATGTCTAGCTGGTGCTCTGAGGTAACATTGAAAGTTCTCAGAATCTCTTGAAAATATTTAGTTGTCAAGTGGCAGTAATGTAGTCTAACTCTAGGATTCCTCATAATTTCCAGTTACTCTAAATTGTAGAGAGACTTTCGAAATCCTATAGTAGAGCTGACATATCACATGAAACTTATTTATTTCAAAAGAAACTTCCGACTTTTGTATATGCTTCTTGGGTCATATACTCGTGGTTACAGCTGTGGTATGCACTGGGAAAGACACTATTGGAGAGGACAACATGGGCTCTGGCCATGGACAACGGCGTAAATATGGTGTCAATTGTTTATGGTTGTTTTAATTTATTGGATTCAATGTCATCAGCTGTTTTTCCTCTGTTTCACTAAAGTTGTATTGAGAGAAACCTTTTAGCTGAAAGATTTGGTGGTTGAATCCATTATCAATTGTTTTGTTGGGTTTTGTTGGATTTTAAGATTGATGTATCAGTGGTAATGTGGCAGCATCTTTGATTGAATTTATAAGTAGCGCATCTTTGATTTAAGTTTTCTGTGAGCTCTCTCACTCATTATCAAGGAAACTGGTTTTTACTTTTTATTTTATAAATTATGACTCAGTAATTATTCTTGTGATGTTAGGAGAGGAGCCACATGCTGATCAAGTACGCAGATTTACTTCAAAAACATTTTGATCAGCTTGCAACATTGAAAACATGAGATGCTGATAATGTCTAGATCTGGTTCAAGCATTTGATGCGTCAGAGACAATTGGCATTCTCTCTGATACTATTGATTACTATAGACATAAATATCATAGTTAATTGCAGTCCATGCAAAACTAATTTTAATTTTAAAGTTGCACTTTTGAATCAAATTGATCAACTAATTTGTAAGTTGATTTGTAAATGCATTTGTTGTTTAATATAATTTTTTTTATTTGGGAGGGGTTGAATTTGCCCCCTCCTTTAGATTGGAGGGAATGGTCATTGATCATGGTCATTCTTTTCAGTCTAATATCTCTGTGTTGATTTTAATATTTTTATATTGTATAATATTCAAACGTATATTTTATTTATTTTATTTTTACTTCATTACATTTAAACTTTTTTTTGTGTATTGTAATTATTTAATTATTACAATATCTTAACATTACGTTGTGATCCAATTATTGTGTTTTCTTGAAATGGCATTTCATACTTTGTTATATGTATTCTATACCGCTGTTGTTTTCACCGTTGCTAGTTTATCCTTCTACACTTGGTAGTTAAATATCTTTTTTCTCCTTGAGCATTTTTGCAATTTCTAGTAATTTGGGAAGATCTGAAAAACATATTTTGTCTTTGAGCATTTGTGTTCAATTCTGTAAAGTTATATTCTCTTCAATCTTGAAGAGAAATTGTGTGTTTTGTAATTTCTGCAAGTTGTCTTCTGTGTCTTCAAATCTGATTTTCTGAGGTTTTTGGCGGGAAAAACATCCTACTGAAGACGAAGACTTCCTAATAAACCACCTTTGATGAAAATAACGATGAAAGATCCTTGAAATACAGTTGCCTTTGTTGCCTTTGATCATTGATGAGAAATACTACTGCAAGTGTCTGAAAACAACAAAGACTGCTGATTTATGATATTAAAATTTTCTCAATGATGAAAGCTGCAGCTGGAATAATGCTGCTGATTTACTGCCCCGTATTGTTTTCTGCTCTTTAGAGTCTGTTTGCCTGTTGCTGGGAAGGTCTGCTCTGATTACTTTAATGGTAGTTAAACGTTGCTATATAATGAAATTGCCACGGTGCCGAAGATTGCTGTTACCTGTTTTTATTCAGTGTCCTGCTATTTTGGATTTTTACTTTGTAACTTGCTATGGCGTTCTACTTTGCTTGCAGAAAACTTACATAATATAGATTTATACTTAAACAAAGCCCACACCTAAATCAGGTGCCTTTTAATGCTAAAAATACATGTGATCTAGTTTCAAATCTGCTATGAATACTAATTTCTGCTATTATAAGATTGAGTTCCATTCTGGTGTACCTTCAAATAGGATTCTTCATATTTGGAAAAGGTACGACTTTCTTGAATGGGTGCCTTTCACAAGCAGAGTTAGCCCTGTCAGTGTCACGACCTGTTATGTGCCTACAGATAGTATTCATTTGAGTAAATGCCTTCGTATCAGCGTGCCCCTCATAACAGGATTTCATGTAGATTTGAAACACAATTCCTCCTTGCTTAGGCACACAGTTGTGTATGCATTTTGAATCTTTCATTTTAACTTTGGTCTCTTTACGCACACAGTTGTGTATGCATTTTGAATCTTTGATTTTAACTTTGGTCTCTTTACCCAAACACTTTGTATATGTGAATGTAGCATAGAAAAGGTAAATTTTTTCCAAATTACCTAGGTGCTGTTGCCTGTGCACTATTGAACCTAGATAGGCACACAGTTGTGTATGCATTTTGAATCTTTGATTTTAACTTTGGTCTCTTTACCCAAACACTTTGTGTATGTGAATGTAGCATAGAAAAGGTAAAAATTTTCCAAAATTACCTAGGTGTTGTTGCCTGTGCACTATTGAGCCTACATGCAAACCAAAGTTATGTCAAGGCCACAAAAGTGCAACATAAACTATATGCAACCTAAAGGTCGTCTCAAACCAACCAAACTCTAATTTTACAACCACCAAATGAGCTAGGATATGTAATGCAATCAAATGATGATTGAAACTAAGCTAACCATTGCAATAAGACTTGAAATCTGTGTAAATGCTATGATATTTTATGGAAAAGTAGGGTAGGGAGGGTCAAGATGCATCTAGATTAAAAATGGTCAGCTAGGAAAAGTTTTGGAAATTTATTCTGGAGAATCTGGTAAAATCTACAAAGTGGTGGCTAAAGGTGGATGGCCTGTAGGAAGGCCAAGTTCATTGTTGAATGGCCAAAAGGAAAGGCCAGGTCTTCTCTAAATGGCTGGTGATTGGTGGAGGTTAGAAACTAGTGGCTTTTTGGGTTTGTAAGGACCTGTCAGATGCACACTCTTATTAGTTTAAACCTATAATTTGTGAGTCCATGTATTATGATGAGAGGCCTTTCAATTGCAGCTCAATTGCTGCAATGGCTTCGGATAGAACTGCCATTTGATAATGGGTAGCTATTGAGATCACACAAATTGGATTTGACGGTACGTAGAGTATTGTACGAGTAGGAATCATTGCTTTTAAAACTTGTTGGGAAGGATCTTTATACAACCTTGGAGTATATCCTCTGTAATGGCAAGAGTGACCCAAGAAAAGTTTGAATGATCTACAGGTCAATAAGATTTCCTGAAGATGGTGGTAGTAAGCTGATTTGCCTAATTCTTTTTGACAAGAAATTGTGCATGCTTTAAAAATCTCACTCTTTGATGACAATTGCAAGGAATGACATATGACATGAAAAGGAACAAGAGACTCATGGTTCATAACAGTAAAGAATATAGTTGACAATGTATTCTCTAAATGGCTGGTGATTGGTGGAGGTTAGAAACTAGTGGCTTTTTGGGTTTGTAAGGACCTGTCAGATGCACACTCTTATTAGTTTAAACCTATAATTTGTGAGTCCATGTATTATGATGAGAGGCCTTTCAATTGCAGCTCAATTGCTGCAATGGCTTCGGATAGAACTGCCATTTGATAATGGGTAGCTATTGAGATCACACAAATTGGATTTGACGGTACGTAGAGTATTGTACGAGTAGGAATCATTGCTTTTAAAACTTGTTGGGAAGGATCTTTATACAACCTTGGAGTATATCCTCTGTAATGGCAAGAGTGACCCAAGAAAAGTTTGAATGATCTACAGGTCAATAAGATTTCCTGAAGATGGTGGTAGTAAGCTGATTTGCCTAATTCTTTTTGACAAGAAATTGTGCATGCTTTAAAAATCTCACTCTTTGATGACAATTGCAAGGAATGACATATGACATGAAAAGGAACAAGAGACTCATGGTTCATAACAGTAAAGAATATAGTTGACAATGTATTCTTTTATGAAAAAGATCATTAAAAAAGAGACAGACCTAGAAACAATAAATAAGGTTGTAGGATTGAATGATTTAGTTTCAAATAGTTCCTCCTTCAGTTGTTCTCACGAAGAAGGATATCATTATTACTGCTATTGCATGGTACATCTTTAAAGGTTTCTCTTATCAACTCTGCGTCTTAAGGAATAGTTTGCCTACTCTTGTTAATCAATGGGGAAGTCCACTCCAATCTAGTCAAGGGCTCAATAGCTACCTCAGCAAGCAAAGAGAATGCAAATTGCAAAGAACAAAATGCCTCCTTCCAACAGCAAATACGGCTCTCAAAGGAGTCAAAAATGTCTTCCAACAACAAATCAATGCAAGTAAATGCCCTTTTAAAAAATACCTCAAACACGACACGAAAGGTGGCTCGAGGACCTAAAAAAGGGGGTTATGGGATCCAAAATGGGTTCGTGGCTCGAGACCCCCAAAAAAGGGGTTATGGGACCCAAAATGGGTTTGCGGAACCAAAAATGTTCTGAGGACCAAAAACGCGTCCGTGGGACAAGAAATAGGCTCCGAGGCCCAAAATGGATGGATGGCCTAAATGTTAAATGCTAAATGCCAGGGTTAAGTTGTGTAAGAAACAATATCTATACGCAAGAAAGTCTCTAGCAAAAGTTGGAGAAAGTAGACAAAATAGTTCCACCTTCACTTTCAAACTGGGAAAAAATCAGTGATTAAAATAGTCAAAACAACGATAAAATTTCATCCGAAGAAGGAGTCCAGCCAACACAAAACTAGCTCAAGCAAGCAAATTTCTGTCAAATACAGGTCGAACCTCTTAAAATAAAAAACCACGCCCCATAGAGGATTTATATTGCTTCAAGACTGGCATTTACAATGTTAATGGAAAAATGCAGAAAAAAAACTCACGCCTTGTAGAGACAGATCAGAACACACAAATAATATGCCTTTTATCCAGCCTGTCAAAGTAGTGTTGACTCAAAACTGATTTAGAAACATTACATATTTTTAGGAAACAACAATGAAAAATTCATTTTCTCAAAGTTGTGGTCTAATTGGAGATAAATAAACACCAGCTCTCTTTGTTCTGTGCCTCAAACTCAGGGTTAACAACAAATCCCAGAAAAACCCAAGATAGCAAGAATGTTAAATAAATAGTTTAAGTATATGATAGACAGTCAAAATAGAAATCAACTTTCACACCATTTAATTCCTTACTTATAGAATATACACAACTCTAAATCACACATGTTGCCTTCTTATTATAGAATATACACAACTCTTATGGCTCAATGTAGTGTTGAAGTTTTGCACATACAAAGCCCTATATATAAAACATAGACATGTATCATCCTTGGATTTGGTCTAGATAACAAATTGATGACTCTTAACACTAATATAGGGGTTTTTGTAGTACACGATGCTATGAATATTTCTTGGAGTTTTTAAAAAACAATAATATGTTAGAAAAAAAAGAATAAAAAGTACAAGAGTAAAGTAAAACGTGAAAACAAAAGTCAATTTTATTTTTAGTGATGCAAGATTAACCATGAACATAGATGGTCTTGCATTAGACATGTTGGATAAGTAAATTTTAATGATTATAAGCTCATAAAAATTTACACAAGACTAAAATATTCTCTCTAATTTTGACCCAAATGTTCTCTTTATCTATCTAGTTTATTTTGACCAGTATAATTATCTATCTTTCCTCTAATCTTCTTTTTAGGTGATTCCTTATCTTCATTTTAGGCAACAATTACATCCACCTCCAATTATACCTATACTCTTTAATTTTTATTTTCTCTCTAGTTAGCGAGAATACCATATTAAAATTTGGTTAATCCTTTATTCCCTTAATTATCTCCATCCCATAAACACTAGTTATTAACTTCCTTAAGACCCTAAATGGTTTTATTACCTTGTATTTTAGTAGAATTTAGAGTAATCCTTTAAATCTTCCTTCAAATGTTTGATAATTTTTTACATATAACCACACCCTTCTATATTATTTGAACTCTTCAAAATTTCCACTTCTTTTGAGTCACACCTTAGTTGTTTAATTACTTTCAACATTTTTTTTTCACTCAAACATATTTATACAGTTGCTTTCCATTTCTCCTTTTTATTTTGATGAAAGTAAGGTAAACTTATTTTCATCCTTTATAGCGATATTGCCTCTTCTTTTTTCTTTTGTACACAACCTCAACATCAAAATATTATGGCCTTTGTAACAAGACGTGATGGAACTCCATAGTCATAAGATAACGCAACAAGACGTGATGGAACTCCATAGCCATACCATTAATTCTTATAATTTTAAGAATCAATTTATAAAATCACTAAGCATTAGCATCTTACCTTAATTTGATATTCATTTATAACTACAAAAACTTATATGGGGTTGGATGATCATTTAGTTTTATAAAATCACTAAGCATTATGTTTCCTCAAAACACTCTACTAAGTGTTTTGTTGATTCCCCAAAAAATATTCCTTGAATCGCGCCAAAACAACAATTAAATCTTTCACGTGGGATGTTCTGTGCTACCAACTTCATGTAGACTCGCTAGCGATCACCTTCATAACATCTAGAGACAGGCCCTATAGGAATTTCGCTCTAGACCCTTTGGAAGGGTCAGGAGCAATTTTTGCTATTTTTCTCAATTAGACCTCATTTTTAACATTTCACAATTTTGGACTTAACCTTCAAACCTCCTCCCATCATGATCTCATAACTACCGGTCTTAAACCCTACTAAAACCTTAGCAAAACTTCATCAGAAATTTGAAACACACCTTTCCATAATCTCCACAAGTTCTAATTCTGGTCGTATACACCTTTCCATGATACAAGTTCACCATCCAAACTGCAAATCACCAATCATCGTTGATCATTGGATCCAATCAAAACAACTCTGCTTTATTGGTTAAAGTCCTATTTCACAGACTTTAGTTCACTGCCGGTAAACCCCTTCTTTCGGTAAACCAAATCTCTTAGATGACAAAACAAAACATCGAGAACATCAACAACATCAGTTGCCATCAATGACAACACAAATAACTAATCATGTCATCTATTCATAGAATCTCAATCTCTTCATCAGAAATAGACGTCTATCCTTTACCAGTGTAGTCATCCAATTTCAACTGTATCACTTGCATTTGTATCAGTTATGCCAAATGCCAATAGTGCCTTTATTGATATTGATTTAAGATGAGATAATAGGATTGTAAGCTAGGGATAATGTAGATAGTGGATGGAGGGATGTAAGGACCTGAGATGGATGGAAGGGATGAAAGATTTGGTTTTGGGATATAGGGCCCCAAAATATATTGAATTAGTGAAGGATTGGGCTTTGAAATGTAAGGGCCTAATATTAATTTGGAGGATGTGGAATATAAATTTTTGGCCTTAGATGGAAGGACTTTGGATTTGCTAAGGATACCAACATGTTGAGAATGAGCTATGTAGAAAAGGCCATGATAATTACTATTTTCTTTGATATGAAAGGGGTAAATTATTCCTTGTCCTTATAGGCATAATCCTTTGCCTTGAAAATGTATGTTTTGACAAATCTTCTTACCAATGGGATACTTGTTGCTTTATAAACAAGACACGAGTCTATTTTGTGGAGGATATGACAAGGAAGGAATGATGGACTCATGGTGTAAATATTATTGAAAGAAGTAGAGGAACCCATTTGATAAATACGAGGTTCATGGATAGGTTGGCTAAGGGTGATGAGATCTTATAGAGAATTAAGTTCACGAGGGAGATTAGGAAGGATAATGGGATCTTAGGCTGGATTTCGATTATGACATTGAGATGGAGGGATACTTTGATCTTGAATTGGAAAGGGGTCATTGGATGGAGTGGAAATGATGATATCATGTGGGGGATTAGGAGGGATATCAAGATCTTGGGATGTATTAGGATTATGACATAGAGATGAAGGGATACTTTTATCTTGATATGAAAAGGTATAATTAGATGGATTAAGAGAAATAATCTGGTCTTAATAACTAGATACCAAGTCTTTCTACACACAAATCATGCAAAAATAATGTACCTGATGAAAAAACCTATTATAAGTGGCAGGTTGAACAGATGGTTACTCTTATTGCAAGAGTTTGATATTAATATGGTTGACAAATCTAGTAGAGATAATTTTATTGCAGAATTTCTTTCAAGGCTCAGAAATATGCACTCTAATAAAGTCATATATGACTATTTTCTAGATGAGCATCTCTTTGCTTTATAGGTGCATACTCCATGATATGGTGATAGAAAATTACCTTGTTTTTGAAAGGACACATCCATGCTTCTCTCCTAGAGAAAGGCATCAACCAATGGAAAAGAGCTTCCCATACCCCTAGATATCTGTGTACTTGATTTATATAGGCCTTGATAATATTATGACAAGATGGACTCAACAAAATGAGATCCATGACATACTTCATGCTTTCCATAATAAACCCTATGGGGTTCACTTTCCTAACAAGAGTAATACTCTAAAGGTATTCAATATTGGTTACTACTAGCCAACATTGCATAATGAATCAATCAAATATACTAGACACTGTGACATATGCTAAAGAATGGGTAGACCTTCCCAATTTGATGAGATGCCTCTACAACCTTAGTTTGTCTTGACACCCTTTAAAAAAAGAAAGTTGTATTTTATTGGTCCCATTGACCCACTTTTAGACAACGAGGAATACATCCTAGTGTATACAAATTATTTCACAAGGTAGGTGGAGGTTAGGGCTATAAAGCATGTAACGTATAACAAGGTTGCAAAATTTCTCTATGAAGAGATATTCAATAGGTATGGTTGATGAATAATGATGAACTACAAAGATCCTAACCGGTACTGAGAGGAGGGGGGGGTGAATCAGAACACACAAAAACTTGCTCAGATATATTGACAAATCAAGACACAGATAACCGGTTTCCTTCACCACTGAACTTAACCATAGCAATATTAGTTAATAGAAATACTTTAGACAACTAAACCGGTCAAACAAAAGTACTTCAAATAGCATCCAACAATTCTCAAATCTAGATAACTATTTTACCAGTTTGATCATGCATGAGCTACATTAGTAATATCACAACCATTTAGCACTGCATGCATATTCAACTGAACAAAAACTACTCAATCATCACATGAAAAATAAACAGCACATGACACAAATTTTTCACGTGGAAACCCAAATGGGAAAAACCACGGTGGGGAGGAATACCCACAAGCTTGTTTTTGAACTCTTTAGAAGTTTGCTCTGTTAGGAGCCTAGTCCAGTTAAAGACTTTACAATAAGGTTTTGTTAGCAACCGATCCTATTAGGGATCACCCAGTTAAGGGATGGCTATATACCATGTTAAAGGTTGAAACCCTGCTAAGAGTTACCTTGCTAGAGGATTTAAATAACTCAATGAACTTGAGCCACCTGGTCAGAGGAATTACAACAAAGCCTGTTAAAGCTACCCGATCAAGGGATTTACCTTCTGTTGAAATGGTTAGAAGACAACAGGTGAGACTCCGATCTGATAACAACACTTCTTGCTAAGGTAGATCCTTTTCAGTTCCTCTCTTCTGCAATCAGAACACACAAAAACTTGCTCAGATATATTGACAGATCAAGACACAGATAACTGGTTTCCTTCACCACTGAACTTAACCATAGCAATACCGGTTAATAGAAATACTTCAGACAACTAAACCGGTCAAACAAAAGTACTTCAAATAGCATTCAACAATTCTCAAATCTAGATAACTATTTTACCAGTTTGATCACGCATGAGCTGCATTAGTAATATCACAACCATTTAGCACTGCATGCATATTCAATTGAACAAAAACTACTCAATCATCACATGAAAAATAAACAACACATGACATAAATTTTTCACGTGGAAACCCAAATGGGAAAAACCACGGTGGGGAGGAATACCCACAAGCTTGTTTTTGAGCTCTTTAGAAGTCCACTCTGTTAGGAGCCTAGTTCGGTTAAAGACTTTACAATAAGGTTTTGTTAGGAACCGATCCTGTTAGGGATCACCCGGTTAAGGGATGGCTATATACCTTGTTAAAGGTTGAAACCCTGCTAAGAGTTACCTTGCTAGAGGATTTAAATAACTCAAAGAACTTGAGCCACCTAGTCAGAGGAATTACAACAAAGCCTGTTAAAGCTACCCGGTCAAGGGATTTACCTTCCATTGAAATGGTTAGAAGACAACAGGTAAGACTCCGATCTGATAACAACACTTCTTGCTAAGGCAAATCCTTTTCAATTCCTCTCTTCTACAATCACACTTTGTAGACTCCTTACTCTGGTTTGGCAAGTATCAAGTCTCCAACACACGGACACAAACACAACTTTTTGCCAACTCCAACAATAACAAACATCATTGACCTTATAGAGAACAATTAGGTCGGTAGCATAAACCCTAAACTCTAAACCCTAAACATTTAGGTTTTCAGTTACAAGCGGTCCGATGATCGTTAAAATGCATTGCATAGAATAAAACAATCTGAGAAAGATCTCAAGTTATTCTGCATCGTCCAATCTTCACCACACTTGGAAAACAGTAACCCATCACGCTTTTTTTTTATACCGCTAAGAGAAACGCACATTCCTGAGGTAGACATTCAATGCATTCGCTCCTCACTCGCAAGATCCTCAAAGATATTCTTCACATGCACATAGCTGACATGGCATCTTGATCTCATCCTTATCTCTTAACTAACTCATCACAGAATGTCATCGGTTGCATTGCACAAGTCAGATCGCCAAACCAAAAACCCTTGGGTTGAACTGAGACTACAAACTAGTAGCCAAACTGTGAACCCCGACACAGGTTCACTCCATCCGGTTGACTATAGCCGCTTCCAGTCTTCACACCGGTTCACTCACTTGAGCACCATATACCAGTTCACTTAGTGACATCAATGACAACATACATTATCACCGCTTCATCATATGCCAACAATGGTGTTTGAAGATAAATTATCATAGAACAAGGACCATAATTTACCTCAACTCTGATTGAAGCATTGATGAATAAATACAACCAAAAACATAGGAAATGCACACCTTACTATCCACAGTCCAATGGACAAGTAGAGGTGAGCAAAAGGGAAATGAAGGTAATCCTAACTAAGATAGTTTCTATTCATAAGAAGGATTGGGCATCTAGACTGACATAAGTTGTTTAGGCCTATAAAATAACCTAGAAAATAACTACTAGATTCACACCATTTAATTGGTGTATGTGAAGGAGGTTGTTTTCTAATAGAATTTGAGCACTTAATTAGCTAAATGTCTTGGATGAATTCTAAAAAGAAGCACCTAATCATATTGAGTTGATTCAAAATCAGAGGATCGAGTGGCATGATAGGTTCAGTATGACTAGGTAATTCAAAAAGGGTGATTGGGCCCTCCTGTATGATTTATGATACAAAGATCACAAGGAGAAGCTCTAAATTAGATGGTTGGGTCTCTATGAGATAGAATAAATATTTTCTAAGGGTGTAGTTAGGCTTCTAACCACTGATCCATTGAGGTTATCAATATTGGTCAATGGTTGTTGAATTTGATTATATAAGAAACCCATAAGTAAGGATGAATTCCTAAAGCTATTCACCATGAACACATTTTAGTACTTCTTGCAACATTCGAACTTGATAATGTAACATCAAGAACATGTATTTTTTTTGAATAATTTTTTCTGTTTCGAGCTCCATAATTATTCTTTTCACCTCTTTTATCACTTAGGATTGTGATTAATCATTTTGGAAGGGACTTGTTCATAGAACAACACAACTAGGACTTGTTTGACTTCAATTTACAATAGCTAGCTCTAGTCCATGTTTGCATTTTTAGTCCACATCACATACTCATTTTAAAATTCACCCTTTCACCAACTCACCACACAATTTTTGAATGGAGTTGGGCAAGAAAGCTGGTTCTGGTAACTGCACTGGATTCTCCGTGCTTTCGTCGCATGGGCAGAAGGACTCCAATAGAGTCATTGAAGCGAAAGTGGATGGAGACAACAAAAAGGAAGGGGACCCATCTGGGGCTCCTCCTTTTGACCCTAGAGATAAGGTGGGGTCATGTGAAGGAATCTCAAATCAAGAGGGAATCTCAAAAGAGGGAATTGAGCAGGAAAATAATATTGTTCAAAAGGATCCCTTTAGATCTTGGGCTAGAATAGTTGGTTTGAGAGCCGAAATACTTGGTTCGAAACCCACTGGAAAATCTTCCTTTCTTAGTATTCAGACTTATCAGACAAGGCAACAGGTAAGTTTGCTATTTCCATTCCTGACACTGTCATTGATAATAATATATCATTAATGGCCTTCACTCTAGTTGGAAAATTTGTTGGTCCAAGACCTAACATTGATGTGGTGAGAGATTTCGCCAAAAAAGAAATGGCGATTGAAAGGTCAAGTGGAAATCTCTGTGATGCCTAAAGGGTTTATAGCCTTCAACTTTTCATGTTCGGAAGATCTGGAAGGTTGTCTATGCGGAGGTCCTTGCATGGTAGGGATATTTTCGCTTTCCTTAAGAAAATGGTCTCCTAATCAGGAGTTAAATGACTCCTTTTTTGACTCGGCTCCTGTCTGGGTTAGGTTGCATGGTTTGCCGATGGAGTTTTGGTTTGAAGATGTCTTCAAGGGCATTGCCAGTTCCTTTAGTGATCTTCTTGCCATAGATTCAATGACTGCAGCTAGAAAAAGGCTGGCTTATACTAGGATTTGTGTAAATGTCTGCCAGAACACTGATCTACCATCATCGATTGATATTTTTTCTAAGCTGGGGAAAAGGGTGCAAACTATTGAGTATGGATCCTTACCCTTTGTTTGTTTCTATTGCAAAAAAGCGGGACACTAGGCCAGGGGTTGTCCTAACATTCAGAGGAACCCACCTAATAGCAAAGGGTCTCATAAACAAATCTGGAGGGAGAACCACAATAAAGGTGATGGTAAATCTCAAGGGGAGATGCAACAGAACAAGGAGAATCTGGCTCCGACCTCTAATAGCCCTACTAAGGGTAAGTTGGAAAACTCTGTGGTGAATGAGTAGGCCCCTTCTGTAGACAAATAAGGACACACTAATACTCAAAAGTACCTTCTGGACGAACAAAGGGTTGAGGGAGTTGGCCCTTCTAGAGAAGATTGCTTTGTCCTTCCTCAAGGTTCCAAATCTTGAACATGAGGGTTATAGAGAGGTAAAAAATCTTGAAAAAGGAGAAATTGAGGCTGTACCAAATAGTGGAGAAGATCAATTGTTGGATAGTGGTACGTCTGAGGTTCTTGAAATTGTTTAGTTTCCAATGGGTCAGATGGTTTGGGATCCCAAGATTCAGTCAAATTGAAGGGTCCTAATGCCCTTATGGAGAATCCCCATACGCTAGGTTATGGTGGGGGAATCTTCCAAGATCAAGATGATAAAAGATTTGTAGGCAAAGGAGAAGAAGACAAAGAATCTTTTACTTCAGTTGGAAGAAAGAAAAATAAGAAAATGGGTCCTAATAGTGGGGTGCATACCAAAACTAGGGCTAAAGTTGATGTTGGACATTCTTAAGCTCCACCAGGTAGGAAATCAGCTAGGTGGCATAGAGATTTTGAAAGCAAACAGAACATTGTTGATGGGAGCCAATAGATTATTTGGGATACCTGTTCCCCAAGTAAAAAATGAAGATTATTTCTTGGAACATAAGGGGCCTTAATGGTCACCTTAAACAACATATTCTCCAGAATCTAGTAAAAGACTATAAGCCGGATGTTGTTTTAATTCAAGAAACTAAGATGAGTAGAAAAAGTGGAAAATGTTAACCTTTTCAAATTTGGAGGAGCTATTGGTAGTAGCTCTGATGGTTCTTCTGGTGGCGTTGCTATCTTTTGGAACAAGAAAACCATTGATGGTGAAGTTATTGAAGCTGATGGTAACTTGATCTCTGTAAGATTAAATCATATAAGGGATGTTTTCTCTTGGTTTTATCTAACATTTACGCCCCCAATATGAAGGCGGCTAGGTATAAGTTTTGGAGAAAGATTGAGGAGAAGAGGAGTTCTTTTTCTCATGAAAGTTGGTTGATTATCAAAGATTTTAACACCCCTCTCCAGGAAGCAGAAAAGTTTAGGGGGTGTCAAGCACATTTGGACAACAAAGTTGATCTTATGGAGTTTATCAATAATTTGGCTCTTTTTGATGTGGAGTTGCAAGGGGCTTCCTATTCATGGCTAACTGGAGGGATGGTGATGAATTGATCCAGGTAAGGTTGGACAAATCTCTGATTTCTAATGAATGACTCTCTAAATACCATTGTTCTTTATCTAGTATTAACAGAGTTGGGTTAGATCATTTCCCCATATCCTTCATTGCTGATGCTCTCATTAAAAAACACAACTTTCCTTTTAGATTTGATAAAATGTGGTTATCACACCCTTCCTTGGAGGAAAATATTTTTCAGATGGTGGAATATCAGTGTGGAGGGCATTGCGATGTTTAAAGTTGTTAAAAATTTAAGATTTGTCAAGGATAATGTCAAAACTTGGAATAAAGAGGTCTTTGGAGACATTTTTGCTACTAAATTAGCTTTACAAATGGAGTTAAAACTAGTTCAGGATAGTATTCAAAAAGAGGGATTCAAGTCTATTTCAAGAGCTAAAGAAAATGAAATCCTTGCTAGATATCATAGTATCATCTCCAATGAGGAAGAATTTTGGAGACAAAGGTTGAGAGCTCTGTGGCTTTCTGCGGGAGAAAAAACACCAAATATTTCCATATGTCTACTATGAAACATAAAGCTGCAAATAGAATATCCCAGTTGGTGAGAGATGTAAATATCATTAAAAAAGAGGAGGATATAGTTGTTGAGGCTGTCCGCTTTTTTGCCGCTCTTTTGACTGTTGAGTCTAATCTCTGTTTGAAAAGTCAGGATTCTTTGCTCGAAAATATTCTAAAACTTATTGGGGCTAAACAAAATAAAGGCATATCGGCCATTCCTTCTGGAGAGGAGATCAAAAAGGCTGTCTTTTCCTTTCAAGGAGATAAAGCTCCTGGTCCAGACAGGTATCCCGTGTTTTTATTCCACTCCTTTTGACACATAGTTGAGAAGGATATTGTTAATGTTGTTAAGGAATTTTTTGGGTCTAAATCTCCTCTCAAGGAGGTCAACTCAACTTTTCTGGTTCTTGATGAGCTAAACTAATAGCTCTTTTATTTCTAGGACCGATAAGTTTTTCTTGTGTTTTAAGTTGCATATTGGGCCAATGTGAAGGTCGTAGGATATATTAGAGTTTTGATTATGTGGATGTTGAATGATAGTTGAACTTGTTGAATCTTGTATTATTTTGACTAAATATTCCTATAGATATGCGGATTGTTATGGTAATATCATGCGTGGATTTATAAATGTTGTGATTGATGAGAAATGGATATATATATGTTTGTATGTTCTAACCTTTAATGCAGGAGTAAATAAGTTGCTGCAAAAGCGGTCAAGTTGAGCCAGATAGAGAATCATGCCATGCAAATAGTTAGAGATATTTTGAGGCGGCTGAGCATTTAAGACAGTGGAGAAGATGGTGTTCGAGTGAAGGAGTAGAAGAATAGCGAGGAAATACTAGACTCATTTATGGTTGTCTTTAGCAAGAAATGATCTAGTAAAAACCGCCATGCTATGTTCTTGGCTACGTGGTAATAAAGTTCCACGCTCTTTGTGGATTGACTTTTTCTTCTTGCTGTAATAAAAGTTTCTGCCTAATTTCATGGGCATGATCTAAGTAGTTGAAAGTTTGTTATAAATTTCTTATAAATAAAGATCTGCACCTCTTTGCAGAGGTTAAGACAACATTTTCAGTAGAAGTATTTCTCTTATTTTATGTATTGTATTGACTTTTGGAAATAAGGAATAAAGACTGTTATTTTGAGCCTATATAATCATTTTGAAATCTGGATACACTCATCCAAGGGGGCCCACTTAGTGAGTACTCCTGTATAATTGTTAGATTAAGTTTTCTTTTACTGCAATAGACATTCTCGCAATTGACTGTTCCTGTGGCCACTGGAACCAGATCCTGTTACTGTTCCTGCAACTAAGGCAGACATAGTAATCTCTGTTTGTTAGCTTTGAACTTAGTTAACAGTTATTTATTTAGAATCATCTGTTAATGTTAAGATTTCCTGTAGCCATTCAGTTGTCATATTTCCACATATTTATTTTAGTTGATTCAGTTGTTGCAGTAGGATAAAGTGACTCTTACCGAAACTTAGTGCATAGACAGTGCAGCCCCATTTCAAGTAATATGTCCCTGGGTTGACAAGTAAATGAACCTCAGTCATGGAAATGATAGCTACTCAGAATGGATGACCAATCCCCAAGTTAAGACTTTAAGTCTAGTTATTATTCTAATTGGTGAGGCAAACATTTTTGGCATCGTTGTTGGGGATGGTGCCAAACTAAGAACTTGTCATAATCATGAATTTTTAAGTTTTTCAGTATAGTTGGTTTTGTTAGTTCATTTAGTTTTAAGTATTTCTCATGAATCTGCATACATAGATGAAGAAGAGATGCTCATTGTACATTCCTTCATAACCATCCTGATCATAGAAGACTCAATCCATATTCAGCACCAGATGTAAACCGTTTTGCTGCACTTTATCAAGCCCTAGATAATTTGAACCATCCTACATTTGAACTTTCAGAGAACAACCTTCATTTTCTTTTTGGACCACCTAAAGAGAATCCTTGCCCTGTAGCTGCTCATCAAAGACCAATGGTAGGAAATCCTCCACAAGGCGGAGGTGGGCCCCCACCTTCGCCTGTGAACCCAACATTTGAGCTCCCCATTTCCGATTTGCATGATAATGCTAACCTCAAGAACATTCTAGCTTCTTCTTTACCTAAATTTTATGGACTAGTGACAGAGGATCCCGATACTTTTTTGTTTGAATTTGATGTCCTCTATAGGAGTTATGACTACACTAAATATGCCCATAGACTTAAAATATTTCCTGCCACTTTGAAAGAATCAGCTTTGAGGTGGTTTATGAGTCTAGGAAGTAGTCCAATCAATACATGGGATGAGATGAAATGGTTGTTTCTTGAGAAATATAAAGATTTTTGTTGAGGGACTAACCGCCATGGAGATGATTTTTTTAGAATGACACAAAAGGAGGATGAGAGTCTAGAAGATTATCTCGAGAGATTTCTATTCTGTGTCAAGAAGTCCAAGCATAGTACTTTAAATGAAGAATCTTTTAAGTTAATATTCCTAAGAGGGATCAATGAGGAATGCACGGATGCCTTAGACCTTATGGGAGGTGGAGATATAACTTAATCAACATGAAATGACATCGGCCAAATTTGTCAAAAGTATTCTAGAGCCACTACTAAGAAGAATAGGCATTATAAGCTATGAGTGTCTTCATCAACATCTAGTAATGGAGTGTCACGAATGAAGCTTAGTCATCTTTTGAGGGATTTTAAAGAGGATATCATAAATAATATGACCACTCAGTTAGACACACTTCAAGCTAAGAAGAAGCATGAGGAAGCTGAGGCAATGCTTGCAGAATTCTGTCCACATTGTTGGCAGAAGAAGAGGGACTGTAGATGTAAGTTGGTTACAAATCTTGATATTCTTGAGTTTAAGCCAATACATGGAGATGATGAACAAATCTTTTATGTTGGTCAAAGAAGGCCAAATTTTCCAAGACAAGGTATGCCTCCTGATTCGTTGTCTTTTTCTGCTTATAATGGAAACTTTTGTGCACAAAATAATCAGTGGTAACCTCCATATGCTCAAAATTTTAGAAATTATCAACCACAAAATTGGTATAACCCTCAAGCCCAAGGGAAAATTTTTGACAATCAATCTGCACAGTGGTAGCAACCATAGGGAAATTGGTCTCAATCCCAAGGACCATGGCAACCATCACAAGGAAATTGACAACCCGCTCCTCAATGGAGAGGAGGTCAACAATGGTCAAATCAATCTTTTGGGTATCAACAACCATTGCAGCAGCCGCAACAGCCTGCTATAATACCACCTCCCGCTCCTAATGCTACCCCGTCTAAACTCACACAACTACCCGCTCAACCCATGCCAAATCCTAATAGAAAGCCCCAACAACAACTCCAAGTATATTTACCTGATCCTACTCAATATCCAACACATTCTCTTAATATAAGTGATATTCATCTTAGATCCGGGACAACTTTTCCTAACCCGTCCCCTCCAGTTATAACTGAAGTACCAAAGGAAAAGGAAATATCCAGTCCAACAAACCAAATTCCTTTGAATCAACAAATACCCCCATTTCCTCAAAGGATGCAAGCCAAAGAGAGTCATCAGCAAGAGGAAATAAATTTTGATATTATTGATCAGTTGAAACACGTGTTGAGATCCCATTATTCCAAGCTATTAATGATGTCCCTATCTATGGTAAATCAATTAAAGAAGTATGTTTAAAGAATCCCGGTAGGAAGAAAAATGATCCACAAACAGTGTATGTAATGGGTCAACTGGATGATATTATGATGGGTAAGGTTTCAATACCTGAATATTTCGACCCTGGTGGTTCTATTGTGAAAATAGTCATCAATGGCACTCAGATAAAAAATGCTTTAATAGATTTGGGAGCAAACATCAATGTAATGACTAAGGATATTATGCAAAAACTTAACATAACCAGTCTTAGACCTACTCCTACGGTCCTATAGCCTGTTGACAATTCTACAGTTCAGCATGATGGTATGATTGAAGATGTTGTGGTTACTCTAGATTCATGGAAATATTTGACACTTTATGATATTATCTCATAAAGCTACATTGGGGGGATATCTGGTCATCTTAGGGAGGCCTTGGCTTGCTGCAGTTGATGCATGTATTGGATGCCGATCAAGGGACATGACTATTTCTAATGGAAATTCCACTAAAACTCTTGCTCTGTATTCGCCTACTCAGCCCCAACTTGATCAAGAACAAGTTGTTTGGCCTGACGTGGGGGAGGAATTGGAAGGGGAAGTCAACTCTATTAGTCATCTTATGATGATTAATAGAGAATCATTTATACGACTTTAGGATGAAGATTATGTGCTTTCTACTATTCTGGAAAATCAATATGGCTTGGAGCAGCAATTGCATGAGCTAACATCATGTATTACAACATTAGATTTCCTTGCAACCACCGACATATTGCATACCTTGTTGCAGCAGGAAGTCTGCACTTCTTATCTTTCTGAAGCAGCTCACATTGATCTTACTGTCAAAGTGGAAGTTGATCCAAATAAATATTTGAATATTAATAATCAGCTCTCAGAAACTCAAAAGCTAACACTGGTTGATTTGCTCAAATGTCATCAATAAGCTTTTGTGTGGGATTACATAGATATGAAAGGAATAGATCCTAATATTTGCACACACTGCATTTATATCAAAGAAGACTGCAAACCGATTAGACAACCACAAAGAAGAATCAATCTTGCATTAAGGGAGATAGTTAAAGAGGAACTGCAAAAATTATTAAATGCTGGATTTATCTATCCTATATCAGATAGCCAGTGGGTGTCGCCTCTAGTCATAGTTCCAAAGAAAGGAGGTAAATGGTGGATATGTGTACATTACAGAGCTCTGAACTCAGCAACTAAGAATGATCATTTTCCATTACCATTTGTGGATCAAGTGTTAGATTCTTTGGTGGGGAAGCAATACTTTTCATTCTTGGATGGATTCAGTGGCTACAACCAGATTCGAATTGCTCTAGAGGATCAGAAAAAAGACTAAATTTACTTGCCCTTGGGGAACATATGCATATTCTGTTCTTCCCTTTGGGTTATGCAATGCTCTAGCTACTTTTCAAAGAGCAGTCATCAACATATTTTCATACATTTCCTACGATTGCATGAAGATCTATATGGATGATTTTACCACTTATGGATCAGAGTTTGAAGAGGCATTGGATAATTTAAAGAAAGTTTATAGAGGTGTGAAGATTACAATTTGTCCTTGAACAATGAAAAATGCTTCATGATGATGCAGGAAGGAATAGTTCTTGGACATCACATTTCTACAGCTGGAATCCAGGTTGACCCAACCAAAATTGAAGTTATCGAAAACCTTCCTATCCCCACAAAGCAAAAGGATGTTAGAAGTTTCCTTGGTCATGTTGGATACTATCAAAGATTTATTAAGGATTTTAGTAAAATGGCAGGACCTTTATATTATCTTTTGACTAAAGATATGGAGTTTGATTGGACTCCTGCATGCCATGAAGCTTTCTTGAAGCTCAAACACACATTGACTCAAGCACCAGTGCTTAAAGGTCCGAACTAGTCATTGTCTTTCCATATTCACACATATGCATCAGATTATGCTATAGGAGCAGTTTTAGGCTAGAAGATGGATAATTTGGAGAATACAATTTATTTCATCAACAAAAATATGCAGGGACCCGAGCTTAATTATACTATCATAGAAAAGGAGATGTTGGCAGTGATATATGCACTTAACAAATTCATGTATTATATCACATGATATCAAATATATGTGCATACTGATCATACAACAATAAAATATCTTATGAACAAGCCTTCAATCACGGGAAGATTACCTCGATGGTTATTGTTGATGCAAGAATTTGATATTACAGTTGTTGATAAGCCAGGTAAAGCTAATGTAGTTGCAGATTATCTTTCTAGGCTTCAATTGCAAGACCTGAAGTAATGGATGATGTTTTCCCTGATGAACACTTGTTCTTGATAAAATCTCACACTCCTTGATATGTTGATATTGCAAATTATTTAGCTACTAATAAGTTTCCTTCTCACTTTTCTTCCAAAGAAAGAAGGTTATTAGTTGAGAAAAGTTTTAATTTCTCTTGGATTGCTAATTGTTTATTCTACACTGGACCTGATCAAGTCTTACAAAGGTATGTCTGAGAGGATGAAACTTATGATATCCTTCATGCATGTCATGATGAGCCGTGTGGAGGAAATTTTGCTGCTAAAAGAACAATACTTAAAATCCTTAACACAGGGTATTATTGGCCAACTTTACATAAAGATGCAGCTCAATATACTAGAAAGTGTGATAGATGTCAAAGAATGGGTAGGCCCACCAGGTCTGATGAAATGCCATTGTATCTGCAAATATTGGTTGCACCATTTGACAAATGGGGATTGGATTTTGTAGGACCAATTGATCCTCCTTCCAATGTGAAATCCTATATTCTAGTATGCACTGATTATGTTACAAAATGGGTGGAAGAAAGAGCAATGACATATGCAAGAGATAACAAGGTAGCTGAGTTTCTCTATGAGGAAATATTTACAAGATATGGAGTGCCAAGAGAACTTGTTACAGGTCAAGGACCACAATTTACTTCCACGCTAATCACAACACTGGTTAATGAATATAATATCAGGCACGAGAAGTCTACTCCATACCATCCTCAAGCAAATGGTCAAGTAGAAGTTACAAATAGGGATTTAGAAGCCATTCTCATCAAGATAGTAGCTCTTCATAAGAAAGATTGCTCAAATAGACTTCCAGAAGCCATTTGGGCATACAAAACTACACGAAAAACAAAAATTGGTTTAACACCTTTTGAAATGGTGTATGGGAAAACAACTATGATGTCCATTGAGTTTGAACATAAAACTCTTAGGACAGTGCTACAACTGAATATGACTTTTTCAGAAGCACAAAAAGATCACATCATGCAATTGAATGCTCTAGATGAACTAAGAAAGATGGTTGTTCAACACACATAAACTATTCAAGATCAATGAATTAAGTGGCATGATAAATATATTAAGGAGAGAAAATTTAAATTTGGAGATTGGGCACTGTTATATGATTCCAGGTATAAGGATACAATGGGAAAGTTACAGACACGTTGGTTGGGCCCATATGAAATTGTTGAAGTTTTCCAAAATGGAGCAGTTCACTTGACAACAATAGACCTAGTAAAATTCAAACTTTTGGTCAATGGTCATCGATTACGTCTTTATCGTAAGCCTGCTACAAAAGAAGACTTCCTGCAACAATTTGATAGTCAAGCACAAACCACAGTTTCTGCAGCCTCTGCAGGGGGCATTCTCTGCCCAAAATCTTAAAATTCCTTTTTGCATGCATTCATAATAAATATTTCCATATTTTATGGAAATACCATTCTCCGTTAATAAATTTTGTCATCCACATCATCTCATTTCATCTCTTTTTCTGCCACATTACCCACTTCATGTCACCTCACCTCATATTATGATTAAATAACTGGTTGCTGCAACATTAATTAGCACGACTACAAGTACTTATACTATTTATTTTTCTTTAATTATGGATTTATACTTCCATTATGTTGATTACTTGATATGATTTGCATAATCCGCATTCCCTTCCCACTCTGTCCTTTTTCACGTGTGGACACATGTCATTTTAGGTTTGGGGGGGGGGGTGTTTTATGGTTCAATCTAATCTGCATAATTTTTTGAAAATTAATGTGTCTTGTCCATGATGTGTTTTAATTTTTTTGACATCATTTTTGAATGAGTTTAGTACTGATGTGAAAGCCTGTAGCACGAGTGAGTATACCTTTCTTGCCGCCATAGTTGATGTAAGGTACTAAAGAATAAATAAAAGGATACGGTGCATGAGTTTTCAAATTTTGCAAGGAATCTCAATCAGCACTTTGCATTTTGCTGTAGCGGAATTTTCAACTGTCAAGTTAGCCATGGGAGGTGCGCCTATCCGCCATGAGCCTGTGACTCATGACACTTTGCTATAGGATAACCAATGTGAACCCTATTTCCGAACTTATGGATGGATTGATTATATTTTGAAATTAACAGATTTTGATGAGGAGATTGCGCGGGAATTTATGCGTACATTCAGGGAAGGAGAAGCTTCTGCGAATGGTTTACAGGTTATATCCATAAAGAAGAGCATAGCATAGGTCATAGGGTTGCCCCAAGATAGATAATTGTTTCTTGAAGCTAAGGATGCAAGAAGTGCAAGGGCATAGTTCACTCATCCAAATGATGGACCTCTTAGCATGGACAATCAAGGAATGAAGAGGATGTCTCTTCCAGGAGAATGGCCACAAGTTGCATATCATGTGATGAAGTATTTGACATGTGATGGTAAGTACTCTAATCTGCATTATATTCACTTCAATTTATTGATCCATCTGAGGCATGGACGAAGAATGAATATCCCAAATGTTTTGTATCACCTCATTTCTATCAGTGCAAAAGAGTCACAGAAGGGTAGTACCCGTTCCATGAGTCATCATGGATTAATCAAGTTATTGGTAGAACGTTCTCTTAGGGATGTTTCTCAAATGTCATGGGATGAATTTGAGGATATTAGGCAATTTGAAGGTAATGTTCCTATTGCAGAAGGAATTGCAATTCAAGAAGAAAATATCAAAGAAGCCTCGTCTTCTAGGGTTTTTGTGTTCGCCAAACCTCCTGTTGCCAAAGAAGCTTCACCTGGCGTAGAAAGAATTATGACAGAGCCAAGTGTTGAGTTGCCTTCCACCCAAACTTAGAGTGGGACCACATTTCATAAAAGGAAGGGTAAAGCAAAAGGAGATGCAGAAGAAGAAACTATTGAGCGACCTCAAGAAGTGCAGGTTTCTCTTGCAGCCAAAAAGAGAAAAATGAAGGAGAGGTTTCCTATGGAAGAACCCCCTACAACCACACAAGAATTGATATTAAGAAGAAGTCATAGAGTTAGGTAGAGATCCTAGATAAAAGGAAGTGTGGGTGAGGTTATTTATGTCGAAACATCAGAACTAGGGCATGACAGTCAGAAAGAGAGTCAACCGCAAGAAGGACAGGAAGTTGAAGGACTGAAAAATTTAGCCTGAATTGAAGAGAAGTTTGCAGAACCAAGTAATAAGATTTTGAGTCCTCAGGTAACTGCTCATAGGCTTCCTTCATCTCTCTCCAGCTTATCTATCACACTTTCATTTTGTAGAGAATGGGAAATAGAAAAATCTAGGATGCAGGGGATAATTGATCAACAACAAAAGGAAATTGAAAAGAGGGATAAACAAATTGTTGAGTTGCAAACTAAAGTGGATATCGTAGAAAACATGGTTCCTGAGTTAATGCAATGCGGGGCTCCACCAAGAGTTTACGCCTTGTATTTGAAGGAATAATGTATGTGTTTTAAACTTAACCACATTGTTAGGGATCTAAGTCCTTTGGAGACTCTGCAGGAGTTTTATAGTGCTTACCAAAGCTCTCCCACAACCATTAAAAATTTGTTATGCGAGATTTATTTGCATAATTATGCTGTCTATTCTGACATTGAATGGAATCCCCTACTGTATATTGGAGATATTCAGTTAGAGGCATCAATGTCCTGGATACAGAAAGGAATTAGTATGGGAGTACAATCAAGATCACATAGGAATTTGGAACTTGATTGTCCACTACCACTTAGAGCTGAAGCTAAAAATCCACGACAGGTGTATTGTGATTGGCAAAAACTGTTGAATAGATCTGATATCAGGAGCCAAGTTCTACCATTGAGGGAGGAAGTATTTCAGGAGTAGGAAAATTTGGTTGGAACTGAGAATCAAGTTGCAGTTGGACATCTGGCTTAGCATTGGAACAATCTTCTAGAGGATCTAAAGTAGGGTGAACCCCATTCATTGCCTAACTATCATGTAGCCATACAAAGAGCTCCCAAGTATATCTGGTTGGGCATGACAAAAGGTAATAATTGGTTACCTTTGATCTTTTAGCCACCCATTCTTATGTGGCTATTGATGGGATGCAGAGCTAAAGATAAAACATATGATGAGACCGCAAAAGAAGCCATATGAGATAGGTTGGAAAAGATGAAAGGATTTTACTGGAACCTGGCTATAGGAGACACAGGGCAGGGTACTATAGGTGATTTTTGAGTCAGTGCCTAAGTAAGGAATTTTCCTCCTGCTGGAGGACCAACAAGACATTAGGTTGGGGGGCAAATGATGAGCTAAAATAATAGCTCTTTTATTTCTATGACTAATAAGTTTTTCTTGTGTTTTAAGTTGGATAGTGGGACAATGTGCAGGTCATAGGATATATTAGAGTTTTGATTATGTGCATGTTGAATGATAGTTGAACCCGCTAAACCTTATATTGTTTTAACTAAATATTCCTATAGATATGTGGATTGTTATGATAATATCATGTGTGGATGTATAAATGTTGTGATTGATGAGATATATATATATGCTTGTATGTTCTAACCTTTGATGCGGGAGTAAATAAGTTGCTACAAAAGCGGTCAAGTTGAGCCAGATGGAGAATTAGGCCATGCAAATAGTTAGAGATATTTCAAGGCGGTTGAGCATTTAAGATAGTGGAGAAGATGGTGTTTGAATGAAGCGCCAGAGGAATAGAGAGACAGTACCAGACTCATTTATGGTTGTCTTCAACAAGCAATGATCTAGTAAAAACCGCCATGCTATATTATTGGTTGCGTGGTAATAAAGTCCCACGCTCTCTGTGGATTGACTTCTTCTTCTTGCTGTAATAAAATTTCCACCTATTTTAATGGGCATGATCTAAGTAATTGAAATTTTGTTATAACTTTCTTATAAATAAAGATTTGTACCTCTTCGCAGAGGTTAGACAACGTTTTCAGAATTAGAAGTATTTCTCTTATTTTATGTATTGTATCGAGTTTTGGAAATAAGGAATAAAGATGACCATATAGAATTATTTTGAAATCTGGATACACTCATCTAAGGGGGGCCACTTGGTGAGTACTCTTGTGTAATTATTAGATTAAGTTTCCTTTTAATGCAGTAGACATTCTCGTAATTGACTATTCCTGCAACCACTGGAACCAGATCCTATGATTGTTCCTGTAGCCAAGGCAGGCAAAGTAATCCCTATTTATTAGCTTTGAACTTAGTTAACAATTATTTATTTAGAATCATCTGTTAATGTTAAGATTTATTGTATCCATTCAGTTGTCATATTTCCGCATGTTAATTTCAGTTGATTCACTTGTTGCAGTAGGATAGAGTGACTCTTACCGGAACTTAGTGCATAGACAGTGCAGGCCCATTTCAAGTAATACGTCCTTGGGTTGACAAGTAAATGAACCTCAGTCATGGAAATGATAGCTACTCAGAATGGATGACCAATCCCTAAGTTAAGACTTTAAGTCTAGTTATTGTTCTAATTGGTGAGGGAGATAGTTCTTATTCCTAAACTTCCTGGGGTGGATTCTATGGACAAATTTAGACCTATCAACCTTTCTAACTCTCTGTACAAGATAATATCCAAGGTTGTCACTTCTAGGTTGTTGGCTATCCTTCTCTCCCCCATCTCCCCGGAACAAAATGGCTTCGTTCTGGGTAGGCAAATCCTAGATTCCATTATTATGTTTGATGAGAATATTCATTCTCTGGATGTCTTTAAGAAATATGGGTTTCTTATTAAGCTAGATCTTTCTAAAGTCTATGGCAGAGTTGACTGTTATCTTGATGACAAATTTTCCTGTATTATTTGGCAACTTATCTCTACTCCTACCTTCTCTGTTATCATTAATGGATCCCCCTCTAGATTTTTGAAGCCTTCGAGAGGATTGAGACAAGGGGATCCCATCTTGTTTACTATATTGGCAGAAAGCTTAAGCATATATCTTCAAAGGTTGATCATTATTGGGGAAATCAAAGGAGCGAGGCCTTCATCTTCCAATCTCGTTTGTTCACACCAACAATTTGTGGATGATACCATCCTCCTTCGGTCTGCGACTGTCCATGAAGCTAGATCATTCAAAGGTGCTTTGGAAATCTATACGCAAGCCTCTGGTTAGATTATCAATTGGAACAAGATGTCTATCTTCTTCATAAATACTCCTCCTCAGAGGCAGAGAAAAATTGCTGACATTATTGGATGTGTTGTGGATTCCTTTCCTTCAATTTACTTAGGACTGTCACTGGGATCCTCCCCTCCTGACACCTTTTGGAGCTCCATTGTGGATAGGTTCATTAAGAAACTAGCAGGATGGAAAGGTGCATTGCTTAGTCAAGCTGGGAAATTGCAGTTGTTGAAATCTTCACTTCAAAATCTACCTGTTTACACTTTGAGCTTATTTATGATCCCCTCCAAATTTGCTGAAGCAATTGAGAAGATGCAGAAAAGATTTATGTGGTCTGGAGTTGAAGAAAGGAGAAGGATGTCTTTGGTTGCCTAGGAGAAGGTATGCTTACCTAAAGTCTTTGTGTTAGATAGTTCAAATAACTAGAAGACAATTGAGAGGGGGTTGGGGGGGGAGGGTGAATCGGTTGCCACAGATTACCAGGACATTTAAAAATTAAAACTTTAATACCGGAACTCAAAACATTAATATTGAAATGATTAAACCAAATACCGGAATATCAATTAAACCAATTAAGCATAAACAATAATCATATAATAAATACCATCCACATGACACTAAGATTTATATGTGGAAAACTCGGTAAAGGGAAAAACCATAGTGGGAAGCCTACCCACAGTCAGATAATACTTTTGTAGTAAGTATATGAATTACAATTGAGGGGAATGCACTTGAAGGAAGGCCAATAGCCTAGAGCACACTGCTCATCACAAAAGGAGCCTCATTGACTACATAAAAATCTAGACTACAATTTAGAAGAAGTGTTTGAACTGCAAAGATAACATCTTCTATTCCGGAGTTCAGTTCCGGTTAAGCTCAATACCGAAGGACTAAATCCTCTTACATAAACCTAATTTGATCTCCAATGATCAACCAAATCCTCTGCCTGAATGATATTACATTATTTGCACTTTAAATATCCATATCCATTCCCTAACCTTATATCTACAATGATCTACAATGAGATCTTACATCATATATATACAAACTCTCGACCATAAACAATCAGGTCGGCCACCAGACAATAAACACAATACATAATTACAAAAACATGTCGGCCTTAGACCTAACAAATAATATCTAACATATAATACATCCCAAAAAAACATCAAGAGGTCCAATCCACACGTTACATTAAGCCGATCCATAACCTAGATCAACCGGGACCCAATATAGGTCCACACGCTAAAGAAATGATCTCCATCTACCAAGTCTCGAACATGATCACCAACAACATCCTGAATCTCCACCAGAAGCTGTACTAACACCACTTATGCATATCACCAAAGATCTTCAACAAAAGTTCTGTCGGTGAAACCCTCGCCAGAACCACAAGCCAAGCTTCCAAGCAAGCAGGATAACATTCGATCACCGGACCAAAACTACCTTACATAAATAAGCCAATTTCATAACCAAACCATACCGGAGCCTACCAGATTATGCCAGATCCAAACCATCCAGAAATCACTCAATCTACCGAGACTAGAAGGTTGTTAGTAAAGCTTCCAAACAGCTAGTGTTGACATCAATGACAAAACATCAGTGCAACACATCAGTCCGTGGGAGATTATTGGCTATCTTCAATTGGGGGAGACTTGTTTGGCATTTCTTGGTACTTATATGTTTTTCACATCTAGTGTTACCATCAATGACAAAACATCAATGCAACACATAATTAATTCCTCCAAATGGCCAACACTAGGGCTATAAAAGATTTTAACAATTCCTTGTTAGCTAAACAGGTCTGGAGGACTTATGGAGAAAGGAAGGAATGAAATTCGGCCTGGTTGAACAAATACATTAATTGTGTCCCTAATATAGTGTCCTTTTTTCATTCCTATGATATCCCATATGGTTATGTCATCTGGAATAACATTCTCAAGACTAAGAAGGTGGACGAAGCTAGAGCTGGTTGGGTTTTAGGAAAGTGTTCTAGCATCAAATTTTTGGAAGATGTATGGATTTTTGATGAACCCCTTTACTTGTGCCCAGGTCTTTTGCCCTTTATCAATATTTGCAAGGCTAGATTTGGCTACTTTGTCTCTGACTATTGGGAGAACTCTTCTTGGGTTAAATTGGAGGAAATTAATATTGTCTTTTCTCCAATCCAGCAGGCTTTGTTGTCCTTGTTTGTTAATCCTCTAGTTGAATATATTTTTATTTGGAGGTCAAACTCAGATGGTTCCTTCTCTGTGGCCTCTACTGTTAGAAAGATGGTTTCTCCCTTGCGCCATCCTCCTGTTTGAGCTAAGGCTTGGATCAAAAACCTCACCCCTAAAGTTAATATTTTTTTCTAGCTTTTGCTCCAAAATAAAATCCTTAATACTGACAATTTAAGTAAGAGAGGATTCTTGATTCCGAATAGATGTCACTTATGTCTCAATGTTGAAGAATCTGTCTCTCACCTTGTGCTTCATTGCCCCTTCACGATGGAGATTTGGGGTATGATTTTGCATAAGTGGAAGATTGCTTGGGTCTTTCCAGATAAGGTGGAAGATTTCTTTGTTCAATGGAGGTGTCCCTCTTCCAACTCTTTTATCAAAATCCTTTGGTCCCTGATGTTTTCTTATGTCTCCTAGCATGTTTGGAAGGAAAGGAACAACATAATTTTTAGGGAGTCATCTTGCATAACTGAGATTGTTTTTGACAAGGTGTGTAGGTCCATCAGAGAGAATATGAAGTTAATTGGCAGTGGCATCTGCTACCTTCCTTCCACTTCTATTTCTAAGGAGGATAATAGGGTCTCTACAGAGTGGGGGTTAGAGGATGATATTAGCAAGTTCAAAGCAAAGAAATCTAGAAAAGATATTGTCTGGAATTACCCTTTAGAGGGATGGGTGAAAGTTAATTTGGACGGGGTGGCTATGGGGTACCCCGGGCCAACTGGGGGGGAGTGGTAAGAGACTCAAAAGGGCGTTGTTTGGTTGCAGTGGCCTTTCCTCTGGGTTCCCAAACCAATCACATAACTGAAGCTATGACAGCTATGAAAAGCCTTAGAATTATTGAGAATTTGCAATAGAATTATTGAGAATTTGCAATTGAAAAAAGTTTGGATTGAGGGAGACTCACTAGTACATTTGGGTCAAGATTTCGACGACAAATCGTTGGAATTTTGACCACATTTCGTCGCACTATCGACAAAAAAAGCCATTGAAAACTTTGTGTTGGAAGTTCCGACTATCCTTGTGGTCATCGCAATTCCGACATCACCTCCAACCTTTCTGACGGGCACCATGGATGCTCATTCCCCAAAAGAATACCATCGCGATCTCGGGCTATCGTCGGAACTCGAAATCCAAAGTATAAAATTCTGACAGAGGAGTGTCGTCGGATGCACAACATCCTTGTCGAGCATTTCATTAGTTGTCATCAAAATTCTGATTGCGAGAGATGATGTGGGTCAAACGGCTTTGCCGTCGGTGCATGAAAGCATTGAGCGAGTTCTACTTTTGAAAATTACATGAAACATTTTTAATTTATTTGATTCAATGTTATTTGCAAAAAGTTATTATCAATGATGTTTCCTTTCTCCAAGAATTGTCTAGGATCTTTCCATCAGATAATATGTAACATCGAATGACTAAATCTTTTCATTACAAATGCTTATTTTATTTAATTATTATCTGAGCATGAATTAAAATTTATATCTATACGGAAGCAGAACATACAAGTTGAAGAGTCATGTGCAAACAAATTTCCTATAAGAAAGCAAGCAGGCATTATCTTGAATGACATGGAAACAAGCTCATCAGCTGCCTAGAAGAGAGCAATTGGAGAATGGCAGAGGAAAGTGTTTAAGGGTGATAAATAGATAGATAGTATGCAATACAAACAAACAATGTCTGGAGTGTCTGATGTGACGTCTCTAATTTATGTCCGGAGGGACTAATTGGTTTTGGAGTTCCTGCGAAACCTATTGGGCCACGCTTGGAGGAAATCAATGTGTTCATGCAAGGAGCACCTTTTTTCTATTATGAGAATGATACTTTTGCACCAAGGGATATTTGGAAGTCAATATCCAAAAATTTCTATAGTGTGGAACAAGAGTTGGCAAACTCGAAGTATAATTGTCAGCTTTCAGAAGACCAAGAGGTTATGTACACAATCTCCCAATAGAAGAGCGATTTCAAGAATTACCTCTCCCCCCCATGACTATTCAGGAAGCACTTCCTCAAACAGAGGACTATTGGCCTCCATGGGATCAAAGAAAAAAATTAAAGCATAGACTCTAGACGATGTGGTGGTGTCCTTCGTGAAGAACTCTACACTATAATTGAAAATTCACGAGGGAAACTGCAAGATAGTGAAGAGAAATATAATCTTGAAAAGTGGGAAGAATGGATCTTGGTTTGGGTGGGGCCAAGTCAGGTGGCTCCTCTAGAGGTTGATGAGATAGAAATCATATTAGGATTTGAAAAAGATCACACTCATGGAACTTCGTGTGCGAGTGATCGATTGTGGTGTTTGGGTAATGCATTCCAAATAGATACAATTGCATTCCAAATGGGTAATGTCTTGATTAAAGACTTTTATCTTGATGGCATGCAACTGTATCTATTTGGAATGCATTACCCAAACACCACAATCAATCACTCGCACACGAAGTTCCACGAGTGTGATCTTTTTCAAATCCTAATATGATTTCTATCTCATCAACCTCTAGAGGAGCCACCTGAATTGGCCCCACCCAAACCAAGATCCATTCTTCCCACTTTTCAAGATTGTATTTCTCTTCACTATCTTGCAATTTCCCTCGTGAATTTTCAATTATAGTGTAGAGTTCTTCATGAAGGACACCACCACATCGTCTAGAGTCTATGCTTTAATTTTTTTCTTTGATCCCATGGAGGCCAATAGTCCTCTGTTTGAGGAAGTGCTTCCTGAATAGTCATGGGGGGGAGAGGTAATTCTTGAAATCGCTCTTCTATTGGGAGATTGTGTACATAACCTCTTGGTCTTCTGAAAGCTGACAATTATACTTCGAGTCCACCAACTCTTGTTCCACACTACATAAATTTTTGGATATTGACTTCCAAATATCCCTCGGTGCAAAAGTATCATTCTCATAATAGAAAAAAGGTGCTCCTTGCATGAACACATTGATTTCCTCCAAGCGTGGCCCAATAGGTTTCGCAGGAACTCCAAAACCAGTTAGTCCCTCTGGACATAAATTAGAGACGTCACATCAGACACTCCAGACATTGTTTGTTTGTATTGCATACTATCTATCTATTTATCACCCTTAAACACTTTCCTCTGCCATTCTCCAATTGCTCTCTTCTAGGCAGTTGATGAGCTTGTTTCCATGTCATTCAAGATAATGTCTGCTTGCTTTCTTATAGGAAATTTGCTTGCACATGACTCTTCAACTTGTATGTTCTGCTTCCGTATAGATATAAATTTTAATTCACGCTCAGATAATAATTAAATAAAATAAGCATTTGTAATGAAAAGATTTAGTCATTCGATGTTACATATTATCTGATGGAAAGATCCTAGACAATTCTTGGAGAAAGGAAACATCATTGATAATAACTTTTTGCAAATAACACTGAATCAAATAAATTAAAAATGTTTCATGTAATTTTTAAAAGTAGAATTCGTTCAATGCTTTCATGCACCGACGACAAAGCCGTTTGACCCACACCATTATGCATAATAGAACAAATCAATATAATAGGCTATTATAAAGAATATATACAAAAATATGAAAGAACATTAAATTACCATTACAAACCCATAAACCATTAAATAGTGAAAATAGATATAAATTTGTAAATGTCTCCCTATAAACACCACAACCATAACCAAAACCAAAAACATTCTTACCCGCAAAAACTTAGCTGGTGAGCTGCAAGTCTACAACATCTCTCAGATGATCAAATCGTTTCTTAATTTTGTTCTTCTGGTTAGTCAATGGATTTAGTTGCATGTTCAAGTTTTCTATTTGAAGCCTTCTATTTCCCTATATTTGAGACATAATAAAACTCTTGTGAGTAGGAAATTGATTCAGGAGTTACGTGTGAAAAATTTGGCAAAGTAAATGATGACAATCAAACTCAAATTTTATCTGTCTTGATTAAAGACTTTTATCTTGATGGCATTAAATTAAAGTTCTTTCTCTATTTTTTGGTGATCTTTGGAGCAGAGGTTGCTTTGCATTGACCTGGGATACATTTAACTTGTGTTGTATCTGTAGAAATATGTATCCTACGACGATGCAATGCAACCTCTACTCCACCAATACCAGATAGAAGAGAAAGTACTTTAATTTAAAGCCATCACAATAAAATGCTTTCAAGACATATATTAGGTATAAAAGGAAGCCTACCCTGTCATTTGAAGGGGTTTACCTACAATTCAAGTGATTTGAAGGGGTTTACCTACAATTCAAGTGATCTCTTAATTATAAAATCAATTCAATTCCAAGTGAACATGCAATCAAGCATTCATCAAGAATTGAAAGAGAAATCAAGTTAATAAAGATATTTAATAAAGATATCATCTTTTAAATTAAGAAATGGGCAGGAGATTAAGAATACAAACCTTCCATATTGCACACTTCAAGGTATATTAAAATCAGTTTAAAGTGTATTCATTTAGGGACCTTTCATAAAATACTCTCAACTTACATATCCTAAAAGGATCTGCTCCACCAATACCAGATAGAAGAGAAAGTACTTTAATTTAAAGTAATTAGGATAAAATGCTTTCAAGACATATATAAGTTATAAAAGGAAGCCTACTCTGTCATTTGAAGGGGTCTACCTAAAATTCAAGTGATCTCTTAGTTATAAAATCAATTCAATTCCAAGTGAACAGGCAATCAAGCATTGAAGGAGAATTCAAGTTGGTGCAGGTGAATTTGGAAGACAAAAGGACTCAATGAAGCCATTAAAGAATTTTGAAGGTCTTAGGAGTGAAAAGCCAATCAATTATGATGTCTTAAGGGGGTAGCCTTAAACAACACACACTAAGCTTTGATTGCTTAGGTGTGTTGTGGGCCCATTCCTTCCCTTGACGTCCCTTCCTGTCTGTTTCCATTGAAAAGACAATCACCTTTAGCATTTGAATTCAAACAGTGTTCTCGCGTTTGACTGCATAGAACAAAGCAAATGGCATAAGAAACTCTCATCTACCTCGCAGCTGTCATAGAATACCTCCCCGAGGAAATATTCTCATGTCCTTTCCTGCTTTATGTTGTCGATGAAATACATAAGCGTCCTCACAATGCAGTCAATGCAACAAATAGATTTCCATTTCGATTAGTTTTATTTGCCAACGTACTCTCTACCTGTGCCAAAATGGGAGCTTTGGAACAGAGTATGGGCTTCCATCAAAGCAGAAGGTAAGGACAATTAATATCGGATGCTTACGGTTGGAAATGCTCTGTTTGACATGTTTGGAAAATGTGGAAGTATAGACATGAAAGCACATGAACTGTTTAGTGAGATGCATCAAAGAAACACGATCTAATGGAATGCTATGATTGCAGGATATGCACAAGATGTGTTTGAAATGGATTTAGAAACTTCCAACCAAATGTGATTAGTGAGTATAGATGTTGTAGTGCAACTGCCTAGGTACACATGCATGCAAAATATGTAAGCTTAGATAAGGCACATGAACTATTTGACATAATGCCTCAAAGATCACCCAATATCCAATGACGGTTGGGAGAAAGAAAACATCAATTTTTTGATAATATTAAATCTTTCTTTATTCATCACTATAAATCTATTATGAATATAGTCTCAATATTGCAGAAATTTATTCTATTATGAATGCAATATTTAGGGATGTAATCTTTATATATATTTTTTAATTAGGAAAAGGTCCTAATAGAATCCCCAACTAATTAATCTACAAAAAGATACCACTAAAGAAAGAAATTCAATCCTCACCACTATGGTCTTGAAGGCTTTTAAGACACTTGGATTCCTATTTTGGCCCGCTTTTCCTTGACCCTATGTTAAGATAGTAAACTAGTTTGAGAGAATCTATTGGGTGGGAAATTGTGTATGGTTTCAATTATTTTCATGCATGGAAAGTGATTTAAAGTTTGGACCAATAGAGGATAAGTATTTCTTGAACCTTCAAGGACATGTGTAGAGCACCGCATAGATGTTTCTCCATTATTGAACTCTTTGAATATGTAAGTAAATTATTTTTGGTTGATGACACAGTAAGTGTGGTATTTGTCTTTTCGATATGTTGTGGATAATATTAATCAAATATGGAATTTTTTTGATGCTATATACACTATGTTTTGGATTGAATTTAGGTAAGCGAAGAGGTAATGGAAGAATAAAAGAGGTACACAAAGGAAGAAGAGTGAAATAGGTGGCTTGGGATGGAGTTTACAAGTATATATGATAATTCGTATGGATAATTTGTTGTCTATAAAGAGGCAAATAAGCTATCACAACTTCAACATGAATGAATGCCTCATCTACAGAAGTAAAAGGTACCTCTAATGGTTTCAAAATTTGTCAAAATAGTTATGATATACCAAATAATCAAGTGGAATATCCTTTAGGTAACTAATATTATCTTCAAACTATTTATTTTGATTTTCATCATATCCTTTCCATGTGCATTTCCCTTGGTTTTAGTCCCATTTTTTCTTTATTTTATTCAAAACAAAATTTATAGATGCCTCTACTTGTCTCACCACTCATTAATTGTTTGGGATTTTCATTCCATTCACCAAGGTTGGCATCTATTCTAAGACTTTGTGTCATGGCCAAGCTAAATGATTTGCCTCTAGTTTCTCTCCAATCTAGTCACCTAGTAGCATGTGAAATCTATCTCTTCCTAATTATTATTCTCTCCATCTTGTTAATGACCATTTCATTAATGAATCCTTCCTCATAATTTTGGATAAGTGAGACAATGTTAGCTCAAGGAATCTTTTCAATCCTCTTTCAAGATTCTTTCCCAAGTAATAATCTTGCATATTAGAAAATAAATTACGCTTCTATTTTTCCAAGCTACTCTTCCTTATAATGTTTAGATTTATTCTAAAGTGCTCATTGTGACTTATGTTTACTACTCTTCCTATTAGTCTCATTCCAATATCTCCTACAAAAATATGGAATGATTACATTTATATTTTATTTGTGTCTCCTAAATATCCACAAAATTTGGAACAATAATATAATTTTTTAATAATATTTAATTGTAAAAGAAAGGATTAAAATGGAACTAAACACTCTAAATAAATTAATCAGGATTAAAGGGATAAACTAGGATCAATTCATGAAGGCAAGATCTGTTATCTCAAAATTAATAGATTCATGCAAGAAAAGAAATATTAAATCTAGAGATAAAATTCTTGAAAAATTTAGCTAGCTAAAAGCGAAAGAATGCTGTCAAGCTCTCATTTTCGCACAGACTGGCAAAGGTTGTAGAGGAGAAATCACTATTGAACTTACCCCTATCTCATATAACCCTATGTTGAGACCTCGCTCAATAGGATTCCATCTAATCATTCATCCATCTTCTTATAGTCTAGGCCTTAGAATAGATTTTATTAACACTTCACCTTTTGCCCTTCTTTCAATTCAAGTTAGTTTAGGACAAAAAGCATCGTGAGATTGAAATATCAGATGATCAAGTTCCAGCTATTCAAGCATTCGACAATTCAACGTAAGTCCCCTTGTGATAACAACAATCACATCAACCAACTATGTTTATCCACACATCGTGACCCAACATACCAGAACCTTGGAGTTGTCTCAAGTGATCCTTAAGCAAATCTCCAGCATTTGAGTAACTTTGTTCAAGAGAGGATAAGATACTTTTGGGTATTTTATTCTATGTTTGCATGTGCTTAAAAAATACATCAACACCTCCCACTTGTCAATGGATAAGCTAAAGTTGCTCTATAGTGAATGGTTTATAAGGCACACCACTTGATGAAGGTTTTGCAAATGGGGTGGCAAGTTGAATGGGTTTGATCTTGGGACAATCTACATGGTTAAACGTGCTTGATTTAGAGTAGTATTAGTATGGGTGACCTCCTAGGAATCCCTAATGCTTCACCGCTATGAGCATCACTTTGATGAAATGAGTACTAAGTGATCCATTCTTATGAGGGGTTCATGTAAACTACTCATGAGAATGGGTCAGCTTGACTCTAAAACTATGCAAGTGAATCTTGATATAAATATCATAGTATGAAAGTCTTGTGAAAACACTCATTCTTCTAGCATTGAAAGTTGTGAGAGAGTTATTAAGGTGATTCTCGTGTGTATAGATTCAATGTATAAGTTCAAGACAAATTTTGAGGTGATATTTCTTTCCTTTTGGTACATCTATCTTTAAATTGGATGTTCTTTTGCCTTCATGGTATGGAGTAAGTAATTTTTATGTGGGTTCCTTTTTTCATTCTTGGATTATTAAGGAAAACATAGTTTGTGAAGAGGAGGTTTTGCTTGTTATCTTATAAAAAAATTGGGTATTAGCTATTATAATAAATGATAAACAAAACAATGTCCTCTAAGGCTGTTGAAAAGAAATATCTATATGATGGATTCTATTCCCAATTTATCTTCAAAGTTATTTAGTAAATATTTGGGAAACCAAAATAGGGTATGTTGATTTGCAAAGGAAGAACTAAATCTCCCAAGCTTGTTCCAACAACCATAAAATTTTATGATTGGGATGCAAGGGAGATTAGTGGATTTGATGGGTTGGCTTTGGCTAGATTCACCTAAGACAATTGATGATTTATTAGGCATTGTTGCCGTCAATGCATTGTTAAGGTTATTATGGTTGATTATCAAAGCTAGTGGGATTCAAATATAGAGGCGTGTTTAAGATAATTCTTATCATTGGTTGGTTAATAAAAATATGGTTTCAAGATTGATGCACAAACATATTAGAAGGGAACTTTTATGATGTATGTGAAATAATCACATTATTAAGCAAAATAATAGGTAATCTATAGGCAAGAATACTCCATATATAGATATTCTATATGAGGGACATGACTAATTCCACAAACTATAAGATTGACTAGGCTTTTCTCATTAGTGGAATCATATAATAGCTAGTGTGTATTGTTGGCTAGATGCATGAATTTTTAGTTTCCATACAACTAAGAAATGATAATGTTTCTAAGTACAAACCAATTGGGAACTATGGACCCACTAATCTTATTTGTAACCACTCGTCACGACTATATTATGATAACTCTCTTATTGATAATAGAGAGTATCTAATACATTTATTAAGACCCTGATTATGGTCATGGTAGACCACACAAAGAATGACTTCCATAGGAGGCTAAGAAGGTGATCCATGAACAAGAGTTTGTTTCATTCAATCCTTAACATTAACTATCATTAAGGTGGGAGAAATAGTGAACAACCTCTTATGCTACCTAGGTACCCTAATGTCATATTCTATTAGAATTAAACAAGTAGTTAGAGTTCATTCTATTTTTAAATCCAAGCATAGAGGGGGGACTACAATGATCCATCATCATTGAGTGTTTTTAATTAGATAAGAAGGGATTTTGAAAGGGCCCTAATCCCTTGTGCAAAGAGAAAGATGAAGCATTAATCCCAACAAAACAACAAAACAAAACAGCTCCAAAACAACAAAACAACAAGAGGCGGAATAACTAAAGCAAAAATGAACCATCCTAAAATCAGGGTGGTTTAAAAAATTGATCCAAAGCTCTTTGATTGAGCACAAAGGAAGGACCCTTCTCTCCAAATCCTATTTTCTTGAGACAATGGAGGGACATAATATCATTGGCACATCCATCATTAGAATCCAAAGCATTATATATCCTTGAACAATCCAAAGGGGAACTCCCTTGATTAGAATCAATATTTTGAATCTCCTGGAAAATAGGGAAAGTTTCATCCTTATTTTTCTCCTTACAAGCATGACAAATAACCAAAGAGTACTCATACTCAAACTTTTGCGCCCATTTTCCAAATTTAGAGATAGGTTAATCTGGGTAGGGAGAGCTTGATCGCCATTGAGTGAGGATGCCAAGAATATCTTTGATATAGATAAAAAAAAAATGGGATTAAACCAGGGCTCAAGGACCCATCTACACAATAGCAATCATATGACAAGAGTAACCACTGCCATGAGATATGAAACTTAAAACAATGTGACAAAGATATTACTATGTATAACTTGAGAGCATTCAAAATTATACCCTTATTTGATCCAAGGGGTTATATGGAGGGGAAGATAGTGAGAAAGTATGTTTATGTGACTAATTTAGAGATTTTTTTGGAAAATTTTGCCAAAAAATCTCAATTTAGAGAAAGTGATTATTGTACTACCTTACTTTGTTTTGTCTTAGCTTGAACAAAAAAAGTCTAGTTTAGATTATTTTCCTATAAAGCAAAATGCTCTAACAATATTGTTATCAAATGCAAATATTTAGAAGCTATTCCATATGATATTCTTGATAAAACCATTTCTTTTATAGAATCTAGAAAGGTAAATATTTTAAGATTTGACTATGGAGATAGCCACCCAAGATCTAGAGGTCTAATGGAAAGCACAACAAAATGAGAAGATCAATATGACACGAATAAACTATATTCCTATCAATGAATGCAAGTTTACAATATGAATGAATGAGATTATAAATAGAACCCCTTGATTATATAGGTCAAGATGAGACATGTAGGATATCATAAGATTATGAAAGTATCTTAATCTTATGATATGAGACATAAAGTGATAAGTATCCTATGTATACCTTTAGTAAACTTAAATGATAAGGCATAAAGATGACCTAATAGTGGAAGTAGCTAGGTAATATCCCTATTACACCAACAATTATTGCTACTTGTTCTTTGATTCATCTCATTGATATGGCTCAAATTGAAATAATTCATTTCATCAATCAGAACAAATATATTCAAAATTTTACTAAGCAATAAAACAAGTCTCGTGATCCTTACTTTCCTTAAACTGGCCCCTTTGGTTGCTAGCCCTTTACTCACAAGCATTACTCTCACAAAAAATACAAACTCATTTTTTGTAAGTGATCCTTTAATCATCATCATTTTCATGCTCCGAGCACACTTACCTTTGCAAGTGCAAGTATCCCAAGCCTTGATCCAAAACTATAATCTACTATATTTGCAACAAGCTTTGCCACATCACTTCAAATTGCTCTTGTAAGAACACAATTGTTAAATTAGTCTACATGACTAATGCAATATCATGGAGAGGTGTAGTAGAAGAAGACATATATCTCTATAAATAATATGACTTTTTTGAATCTGTTCTCAAATATCAATGATGAAAATAATGAAGATGGGGTTTTTAGTATGATATACGAATTAACTGAACTACATACTATAAGAATGAATAGGTCTCAAGAAGATCAAGGAAGTAGAGGAGAGAGGATCTCCCTATACTAGTAACACGTTTAGAGGAAGGTAAATCACAATCTTCTTTTAAAACTTTTATAGTGACTCTACAAGGTACTAGACCTTTCCTAATTTCTTTCAAATTAGTAAACTAATGAAGACTAGTTAATAAATAAGTTAACTAGGAAGCCAAAACTCCTTCATGAGATTCATATAGAAGGCCAATATCTTAATTGTGCAAATGGGATATAGAAGTGAAGAAGAAGATTTTGAAGAACAATTTTGTCTTCTTCTAGCCATCCTACCATCATTCTTAATTTTGAAGAAACGAAAGATGAAGAAGCAATTTCCCATATTCATAACTGGTTCCATTTAAGAAATCAAGAAAAGCAACCTACACACCTTGAACCTAAATGTACAAATTGAAGGACAAGATGACTTCTTCCTCCATCTGTAGCTCTTATTGCTATTGACGGAGGCTCGGGCGTCGCCGTTTACACAGCCCATTTTGGGCTCCCTTGCGGTCATCCTCGTTGGTTATGTGCCAGCCCTTGGCACTTTGTGCCCGTGGCACTTCGTTCCCCCGTTCCCCGCTACGGCCATGTTTGTCACACCAATGATCTTCCCCGCCATGATTAAACCCACAGGTTCACTACAAAGGCGAGATTTTGTAAAGAGGCGGGATTTATGAAATGACTTGGTCTTTTCTTTTTTTTTTAAGTAATGCACGTGGTCATCGGAATTTCGACGAACACGGGCACTTTTTCTAAAAAAACCCTAATGTCATTGCCAATTCCTTCTCCATCAAAACCAAATGTTGCATTATCATCGGAATTCCGATTAAATCGGACATTTTTTCAAAAAAAAATCAAGTTTGATCATAGTATACCTTCTCTGTCTGTCAGAATTTTAGGCTGAATGTATTAGTGACTCCTTAAATATTATCAATTGTCTTAAAGGTTTGGCTAAGCCCTCTTGGAAAATTAAAAACATTATTATAAGGGCCCTTAAAATTATTGAAGGTTTGGATAGGTGTGTCATAACCCACACCTATAGGGAAGCAAATAAGTTGGCAGACACTCTTGTCAACATAGGAGTTAATTTATTGGCCCCTATCAAGTTGCAAGGTGAAAGCAATATGTCTATGAAGGATAAGGATAAATTATTTTTTGATCGCATTAATCGAAAGGTTACTCCCTTATTATCTCATGACGACCCTTAGATCGAGTTGTAAAATAAATGATTGTTGAGCTGGCGGGAAGTTTCTAGATTATATGAGGTGGACTACCCTACATGCTTTGTGGGTGATTAATTGCATTCTATGCCTTAGCTCTGCGTTTCTCTGTTGGTATTGCAGAGTCTCTTTTTTCTCAGGTGAAGGAGGGGTTGATTGGACTGCTGAAACAATGGGGGGCAATATTAATAAGAATGAGCCAACGAGCTGTGAAGGTTGGAAGAAGGAATAAAAAGTGTGGAGAACATTGCAGAAAGGAGGGCTTACAACGTCTATGGAGAAATTACATGGTAAAAAGGACCATGTTTCCAAACTCTTCGTTAAGTGATGGAACAAAAAGAAAGTCACTCTATTTGGGCAAATGATGAAATTGGATGAGAAATTGGTTGCGGAGGTCACAGGGCTGTCGATCGAGGGGGCCAAATTCTTTAGGGACAAAATTTTTTCTGACAATGCGGTGAAAATGTTTCCTAAGGTTGATGATGAAAAGGAGAGGCTTGCCAAGAAGGGAAAAACTTACTTCGCTCCCAACCAGGTAAATATTTTCTGGCATAAAATGTTGAAAGTGATAATGGAATTCATTACAGTTGATGGGAGGTTTACTAAAGTCTAAAGCTACCATTTTGTGTTTCTCAATCATTTTAGATATGGGAATAAGGTTTCCTTTCCTTATTATCTGGTTTCATCCCTAAATGATTGTTTGGCTGACCACATTAAGAACCCTTTGGCTCATTAGGGATTAAACCTTTTAATTTATGAGCATTTTGAAGCTAGGGTTAATAGGGTGAAGGCCAATGTGAAAGATAAAGATGGGGATTATACCCCTAGTGATGGCTCCAATGACTCTGAGTTCGAGGTTAAGGCCGTTGCTTCTACCCCCCCTAAGAAGGGGGTTAGAATCCCCAAGAAGAACAATGATGTTTCATCGAGGGAGGATACCTCTAGTTACAAGGTGAAGCCCAAGGGGAAGGGTAAGAAGATAATTTTATCTTATTCTGATATGGTGGGTGAGCTACCTCCTCAAAATTTTGATAACCAGGACTCATAACCGATGGACTTGGACTCCCAGGATTTACAAGACAAGACTAAACTGATGCTCAATATTTTGGGCATTGCTAGAAGTGCCATGGTTGATCTATATCACTTCGAACGCTGGGTGTTCCATGAAATTGAGACTCTACATTTTAAGCAGAGAACTACCTTAGCTAAGTTGGAAGGGGTTGTGGAGAAAGAGGGTCAGGTGAGAATAAAGGACAAGGGGAAAGATTGTGCTTCTGAGAGAAATGAGTGTGCCCTATGGAAAGAAGATGAAAAAAGAATGATGTTGGAGTGCCTTAAGAAAAATGGGGAGGCTATTGAGCTTTTTAAGAAAAGATATGATGAAAATCTTGGGAAGATTAACTTGAAAATGCAGAAAATTGAGGTTGCACTCAAGGAGATAATGGAGAATAGTGCAACTATGCTTAGAGTGTCAGTGATGGTGGCTAGATTGGAGAAGATGCATAATGACAAGAAATTTGAGGATCTGGAGATGGATGCTGGGGTTCCTAGCTCAAAGGATATCCCTCGCACTACGAGGAGGACTAGACAAAGCACCAAGGCTGTGGAGGTACCTTTGCCTCAAGATCTTCTCGACCTCAAGGAAGCTGCAAAGACCATGATGATGCTAGAGAAAGAGGCTACTGATGGCCTCAATATTTTCATGTAACTGGTCTTGGTATCTTTTTGTTGTTGTGCTCGCCAGCACCCCGCTGGATTTTGGTTGTTCTTTTCTTTGGCTGCTGTGTCTATGTTGTCATTTTCTGTTGCAACCAGTTCTATTTATTTGTTAATAGTCTTGGTCTAGTTGCTTTAATGCTCTATCTTTGGTTTCTAATGTAAGGAGTTTTGGGTCCCCTCAAAACCTATTTTGCTTAATAAAAAACTCACCAAATAATGGAACACTAGACATCTATAGATCATAATTCATTGCACCACTAATTGCTTACATCATAACTATCAAATCAATGAATGCTGCAACGAGTGATTGCGATCATTACACGATATGTAGAATTTTTTGCATGAGCTATTTATATTAAATTCATTGCATTTTATCTCATAATTGTTGGCATATTATACCACTGTCTACACGATCTAGTTTGTTATTGTATAGTTAATTCTTTTTGTTTGTTAGCATATTTAGGATACTATTTTTTATTTTGTTGAACTTGTGTTTTACGAGATTCATCATGTTAAATCATAATATATGTGAATCATAATGTAATGGAGATCACTTAGAGTCAAATGCTTTTGATATGATATCAGAGCATAGGAATTTGTGAGATTTATTTCTCATTCTATTGTTTCACCCAACTTAGAATAATGGAATGAAAATTGTTATTCCTAGGTTTGTGCAATTTAAATTCAGAGGTGTTAGAGGTTTTGTGGTGTTCAGGCTTGCATAGTGGAAGCTGCTAATCCATTTTTGGAGGATAGAATATTTATGCTCATTATCTCTAGCTACTCCTTCCTAAATGCATGGAAAAGTGTTTGAGATCCATGGAAAGAAGAATCTCATATGGGTTTAAATATTATTTATGAGCTCACTATGAATCGGCTTACACATAGTGTGGAGATTAGCTCATTTTGTAGAGTTATCTCATTGCATTTTTCTATCTACCTCCTCATTGACAAATCGACCCTTCTTGTTTTGGCACTTATGTTTGGTGATTGTGACTCTAAGGGCATTCCATATTGACCCAATAGTTTGAGATTGACATTTATTCATGGTGCCATTTCTTTTTTTCAGCTTCACCACACCTCAATTGTTAGCCGGATTGACATCCCTTGTTTCTAGGAGGCACATATTCTAGTATTTCAAATCAAGCACCAAGGTTTTTATGTGGATGGTGAATCTGATTCATGTGTTTTGCATGAAGATTTTCTCAAGCTGTGTGACTCCAATTTTATTGCATCAAGCATTTTTTTTTGGATCAATTAGAGGATCCTTTTTTATGTTCATGTGAGAGTATTGTGATCCTGGATTTGGCCCGTGTTCTTCATATCTTCTATAGGTGTTGTTATCTAATTGGCCTATGTTTCCATTAGATTTAGCAAAGGAGTTTGTGTTCGATATTCTTCAAGGGCTAAAGCTTGAAGGAGTTCAATCTGAAATAGGAAATACTGCAATGTGTATGCTATTGTCTAAGACAAGAAAGATCAGATTTGAGGATGCTTTTTTCCTTCAATGTCTCATCCACATAAAAAAGCTAGGAGTTAGATTTTAGTGCCATTGAGTGAATAGGAAGAAAATTGCTGATAATTGCAATAGCTAGAATCACTTTACCATTTGTAGCCAAGATTGGTGTCTCCTTTTTACTAAGGTCAACCAATTCAAAAGGTGTGGATTATGGGCCTTCCTTTTTTTTCATGGGTGTTGCACCATCTATATGAATTTCTTGATATCTATGACAATGTCCAAGCCAATAAAATATTCGGATCAATTTTACTTTTTAGGCAACAATGGTGGCTGCAAACCTTTCTCATGTTATTATTGATGAATTTTGTGTAATAAGCAAATTTAAGAAGTTCTAGGAGGTATTTGTTTGCACACTAGATTGATGCAAACTTCAATTTGTAGGATTATGTTTTGAAACAAATTGTGTAACTGTCAACTCTTTAAAGAGGGTTTGTTGGTTTTGTTCACTCCTTTCCTATGTGATGTATTGTTGACTTGAGTGATAGAAATAGGGAAATATAACATATTTATCTAGCTAGCACAATGGTAGGAAGTTCTCAAAAATTTCTTCTTCCAGGCTCTTAGCTTCTACGTGGAAAAAAATATTCCGCATGGAATACCAAACTAAAAACTCAACTCAAGTTTGAGGAAGTGTGGGATGTGGTCAATGGAACCATATCACACCATAAGAAAAATCTTGATGAGCAGAAAAAATTTGATCAATTTGATAGAAAGTCAAAATTGATCATTTTGTTCAGTGTGTCTGATGAAGTTCAACTTTTCATCTGCGACTTGTCCACAACCAAAGATGCATAGGACACGCTCAATACGATGCATGAGGCAAATGATCAAAATTAGATCCCGAGTCTTCAGAGTTAGCTACACAGTATGGAGATCAAGAATGAAAAATAGTTAGAATCCTTTCTCAAAAGGATTTCAAAATTGAGGGATTCCCTACAAGCATTGGGAAAAACAATTGATGATGCGTTTTTTGTGCCTATTGTTCTATGAGCACTGACTTCCAAATATAGTCTTTGTGACAAATTTGAATGTCATTAAGACAACATCCACGCTTGAGAAGCTAGTGAATCTACTCAAGAAAGAGGAATCTATAAGCCAAGAACATGATCAGGATGATCATACAAAGACCACACACCATAAAGGTAAGAAGCCTGTAAAGCAATTCAATGAACTTCTCAAATCCGGTAACTCATCCAAACCTTTGAAGACGTATCCAATATATGAAAGAGTTGGACATTATGTAAAAGATTGTTGGTACAACTCCTTCAATAAAGGCTCATCCAACAAATCACATCAAAAGAAAGCATTTTAAAGTGGAAAACCACAATGGGAGCAAAAGAACAAACATAAAAAACAAAGCAATGTTGCTGAAGCAGAAGATTCTCTGGAAGAGGAGTATGCGCTTTCAACCCACACTTTAGAAGATGGTTCACAATCATCCTCAATATGGTATGTGGACTTAGGTGGTACAAAGCACATGAGTGGACACAAGATGTGGTTTCTCACATTGGAACCTCATCACGGTCCAATCACTCTTGGAGATGATACAACATATGACATCAAAGGTATTGGTGATATCTCTTTGAAGTTTGACATATATGGTTGCAGGCTTACTAATTTTTTTGTATGTGCTAGGACTTACCAAAATATTCTTTTTGTCAGTCAATTTCTTGATCATAACCTCATGATTGAATTTGATACTGTGTACAAAAACTTATGAATGCAAGATAAATAAAGTTAAAATGCTAAACTGAACATCTATACATATGCAACAATCAACAAAACTCATGATAAAGGGAATTCAAAAGCAAATGGAAAACAAATAAAACATAAAATCTCTTGAAACCCTTGATTTTATTGTCTTCTGGTTTGATGTTTTCTTGCTATGGTTTAGATGCTCGACTTTGCTCCATGATAGTAAATGTAAGATGAGGATTATTCTAAATGAGATGCGATATGGATGTAAAATGCTAATGGATGTAAAAGATGGGTGAACAATTCGACATTACGATGATATGAAAATGAAAGTGGATAGATTGTGAAGGAAAATGAGGGGATTAAATAGGCTAGAATGGGAGATGGAGAGGTATGAGAATGAAACACGTGTCCTTGATAAGGGAAAGTGTCATGGATGGAAATGACATGTGTCCTTGAGAAGGACAAGTGTCATTGGAAGGAATAATGTGTCCCTAAGAAACATGCCTATTTGGGAAAGAGACACCCAAATAAGAAGGTTCCATTTCAAATATGGAGATGCTTACAAAGGTCAAGGTAATTAGGATATTTTCCCAAATTTTAGGAAAATTTCCTTGAATTCTAGAAAATTTAGGATATTTTAGGAATGTGCAAACATATAGTGAGGGAAAGAGGATAAGGTTGACTAAAACCTATGGTTAGCCAAGGAGGTTAGATTTGGAAGAAGAGTTAGAGGAGGGTTAGAGTTAGGAGACATGTGAGGAAATGAAATTAACTAATTTAATTAATTCCATAATGGAAAAGGAGGAAAATAACAAAAGGTGAATTAAATAGTCAAATTATGCATTTGATGTATTTAATAGAAGAAGGGGGTGAATTTAATTAATTAATTAATTTATGATTATCAAATAATTATTTAAAAGGGGACTATAGCAATGAAATTAACTAGCTATATGAAGGGACACTAATTAATTAAATAATGTGTAATTATTTAATTAAAGGCATTCAGGATAGCTAAATTCAATTTTTTAAATTAATCAAATTTAGGTGTCTACATTTTGTCCCTCTTTCTGGTGGCGTTAATTAGCATCAATGCAAAGACAATAAGACACTAGTGACTCGAAGAAAAAGGAGCGAGAAAAATGCCCCGAGCTGAACTACTAATAGATGAAGGACGGGTTAGCGATGCCCCAAAAAGAACAAACAGATGGAAAAGAAGAGTGAATGCAAATACAACAAATGATATGCATGAAATGATCATGGAGCATGAGAACCCTTCAAAATGGGTTAGCATGCAACGAGAATTTATTTTGATTTAGCAATGTATATGAGGCACCAGGGTATGAGCAACCTAGGTGATTTAATAGCCAATGCATGGACTGATGCAACAAACAAACACACAAAAGTTAGGATAGCACCACACAAAGTTATAGAGAACTTTGCGGGAAACGATGCTAAAAAAACCACAAGCATAAGATATGCCCTAGTGTAACATGAGATAGTTGAGACCTCATGAGGGAACAACATGGGATTCACTAAGAAAACATACACACGAAAAAGAAAACAAGACCATGCCCCTAGTTTTGTCAGTCATAACACACCATGATATTGATAGACTTATAAAGCACTAAGAGCGGGGAGGGGGGGGGTGAATCAGTGACAACACAAACAACACCACTTCAAATACAGACCATTAAAGACAATTAACTAGTTTACTTAAAACTATGCATGAAATCCAAAGTGATATAAAAGCATCCACAACAAGTAAAACATCCACCATAACACAAGTGTTTATACGTGGAAAACCCAACTGGGAAAAACCACAGTGAGATGGGACTCACAAGTTAACTATCTGCAGTAATAGGTAAACTGGCCGGTTAAGGCCTACAAAGTTCTTTGCTAGGATCAAATCATGTTAAAGATCCCAAAGCTCTGTCAGGAGCTATACCCTATTAAAGGTAGTACCCTGTAGGAGTAACCTCGGTAGAGGATTTCAAACCCAAACTAATGGATCACCTGGTTAGAAGATTTGTACAATGAAGTTTGTTAGAGCTTACCCGGTTAGGGGATTTGACTATTGTAGTGATTAGAAAACAACAATTGGTGTGATCTAAAAATAGCACATCTTGCTTGAATAGATCCTCTTTCGCTCACTCAAAACTGCATCATCGACATACTTTGCAACTCCTTCAGTAATTCGTATCAACTTATCACTTGTATTTCGCATCATAAAAATAGTTCATCACAATGTTATTATATAGACATTAGATTTCATATCGGCTTAGGAACCTCATCACAATTTCCTAGGTACAGTGTATCTAGACAATATTTCATAACACATAACAGATTGCCACCAAATCTATTGGTTAGGGATAACTCATCACGACCGTTGATAACTCATCACACAATCATGAAACCGGTTGGAACACCGATACCGATTAAGAGTTAACCTCTTCCAACTCATAGACCAAATGTCCTCCACTTGCCTCTTTGATGATCTTCGCAATATCTCCAATCTGGTGTCATGCCATTCCTGCATATATCGGTTGTCTACATATACCAGTTAGACAACTTCAAAACTGATTGGACTTCTCTATGCAAATAATACCGGTTTTACAAGACAAAGACTTAGGAGTAGTACCGGTTTGTCTTAACTAAGATGACTATGACAATGTGAACATATATGTGTGTATATATGTGCCATCAATGACAACACATGAAGTCATCCATCACAAAAATCATCATCAAGCCGACAATCTCCCCCTTTGGTATTGATGGAAAAACTTAGAAAACTTTACAACTAAGTGTGCTTACAAAGATTGTACATACATATTTCTACTCCCTCTTTGACAACAATACCAAATTGAAAAGTAAAATACATATATATTATATCAAAAATTTGCATCAAAAACTACATATACAAAAATATAAGTTTTTCAAGGAGTGTTCACTACAATTTTCAAGAAAATGTCACTGAAAATAATCTTCATCTGAGTAAAATCATTATCCCATGTTTCCAATAATGTTTCAGTGATCTCAATAGTTGTCATAACTTGTGCAACGAATTCTTCCATTGCATCCACTGTGCTCATCTTTCGAGTCACAAAAACTGCTTCTACATCCTTGTATGCCCATTGTAAGATGTCCACTTTTGGTCTCAACTGGTTCTTTAGTTCTATCAAGGATTGGTGTCTCTTAGCCTGTTCACAATCATAAACATTCAACCGATGTTGCAAATCATCAACTGATTTGCCAAAAGCTAAGGTTGAATCTTGTAAAGGTATTTAAGTAGAACATATCCTTTCCAGTTCTTGTTCTGTCTCTTCTCGCCTCTTCTTCAAATTAGGATAGAAAAATGAAACGTTAGATGTATAGGCCAAAATCCTTCCTCCAGTTTCAACAACAGTTCTCAAAATATATTAATTTACAGATAAAGCAATTTTCCCTTTATCAATATCTGTCAATAATTTCTCTCCCCTCTTCTTTCTGTAATTCTTCTCAGCTAAGGTCTATGCAGCTTCTTCAAGTGATTTCAGTTGGTCAAAAGCATCAACAACCAACTGGCCAAGCTTGGAAATAGGGCTAGTCAATTTCCCAGTGTCTTAGCTAAGAAGAATAAAACTATCCTTTGAAATTATCAAGCAATGCTAATAATGCATCTCTAGGCAACTCAGGAAAATATTGAATGAAAACTCTATCAATAATTTCTTGATCCTGTTCTACAACCATTTTCCACTTATTTACAAGAATAGAATACAAAGAATAAGAAATATCCTTTTCAATATCCCAAGGCAACCGATAGTATTGACACAAGTGGTTGATTACCTCTTGAACAATTTGTTGTTTCTATTCTTCATCAAATGAATCAAAATATTCTTTCATATTATCAAATCATTTCCTCCCTAATGTTTTTAATGTCCTCTCAAAATTAGTCATAGGCTTGTATGATGAAATATTAATAGGATTAATTTGCTTTGAAATGTCTCCTACTGGTTTGGCTTTATTACTAATCAATTTCATCTTCTTGAGGTCCTCTTCAGTGTCATTATCCTCATATTTTTCTTGAAGAATGAGATTCCTACCTCTCTTCTTTGTAGCACTCTGTTTCTTTGCATATAGTTTGGGTGTCGGTTCCTTTTTGACTTGAATACTTCTTGTCACCCTTGTACTAGTGGATACTGAAGGTGCTTGCTCAACTTTCCTCTTCTTCTCTTTGGCATTACTGGGTTGAGTAGGTGCAATCTTTTCTTGGTAAGTTTCTAGTCTTTTCTTCTTTATATCCTTTGGAGATGCCAAAAGGTTGTTCGCATAACCAATTAATAAGTCATAGTTGACTTCATAACTCATTTCTTCCATCTCATCTTCCCTAGGTTCAACAACCTCCATAAGGCAAAAGTCAATGGTGACTGTGAAATAGATGTCTTTTGCAAAGTGTTTCACCACATCTTTAGGTAGCCTTAACCTCATGCTCATCTTCTTTTGGAACTCATTAAAATATATGTTCATGGCAACAGGAAATGTGTTCTTTACAACCTGAGTGTTGTTCTTTATTTGAGTTGTAACCGGTATGTCCTTTGACCATTGAATGTCACCATTTCCTGGTAGGAAATTCAGAAAATAGAAGAGTAAACCAATCAATAGTTGACCATACTTGAAATTTTGACTATTGTCTTTCTTGATTGATTTTAGGTTCAACAGCAATTGGCTCCTCATTTCCTCGCATGTCATAATCTACATTCTCTACAATCATCGTGTATGTTGCATGCACAACATTAGATGGCACACTATTCATCCTACTGGAATGAAATATCCTATAACCAATGACCATAGTTGCAAATCTGACTGCTTGATCTGCAATGTTGTTGACCAAAAATGCACAATCGTCAGTGTTGGTTTTAGTCAGTGCAATCATAGTATATTTCGAAATTGTCCTCAGCTTTGGAACTTCACCAGTTTGCCAAAAACCAGTCACTTCATGAAATGCTTCCTTTGTGATTGTGTGTGACCTATCAAGATACATATTCTCTCCATGCACACGACTAAGGATTATCCTAAAATGCTCTTCCTCAAAGTCTTCAAGAAAATATGCCGCATTATGAAAACCCTTTTTATAAATCCTAATGTACTCGAGTTTGATTTTCCCGCTTTTATCACACAAAGATTTGAGTTGTGAATAGATTGACAGTGATCCTAGATCCTCAATTTTATAGTCAATATAATTGGATAAATCACATTTGATCATGACACCATCATGAACTTGTGTCAATGCATTATATGATACTATTTTGTCTATTTCCATAGACTCTATAGGTTTGATAGTAATCATAAGTCTTTTTGCTTGTGTAGACAATGATGCCATTGTGGATAATCTTGATTTGAGAGAGATTAACAAAAGAATACCTTATTTCGTTCGTCCTGGCAGGGTTTCATGTTGATCTCTCAAATGCACACCCATTTCGCCTTCTCTAATCTTCGAATCCAATTCAACTTTCGATCTGCAACACAAATTCGTTCACAATCAACTAGGAATTCTCTCTTTCGCTTTGTAGGTGCTCAAAATCTCTTCTTTGAATTTAATTCGGGTAAAAGTAACTTAGTAAAACTTGCTTTTATAAGTTTACCCACTGCATTAATTACTCAACCTATAGGGTAGCAAACCCTAATATACCGCTTAACAAACTCACTTAAACTGATAGGTATATAACTAGTTAGTAATCCTTTGAAAACTGATAGACAATGATATTAAGAATTTTCATAAAACAACTCGAAATATAAAACTCTCTTACAACACTCTCTTCAAGTGTTCTGGAAGTAGATTTACCGCTATTCTCCCCTTAGGCTTGTTGAAAAGATTAGTTCACATGTGCATGATTATCCACAGTGGGTGAAGGGCTAGATTATTTTGTAGGCTTGTCATCACTCTTCTTCTAGATTTTGTTCATCTTCACTCTGGTTTCCTCAACATTGACCTTTTGCTTACCTTTATGATCTTTAGAGTGGTTAACCAGTTTGTTCTTCCCGATGTTGCAAAACTTTTCCATGTGTCCCGGTTTGTGACAATGATAGCAAGCCATCCCAGATGATCTCCAAGGTCCTGCATTACCTCTTCAAATTCTCCTTCTAGAGTTCATAGCCACATGTCCATAATTATTGCAAATGGTGCAAATCACATTTGTAACTTTTTCAATTTCATATGGACTAAATCAGTTGGCATAGGGTTTCTATGAGTTCATGTTACTTCGGTTGTCATAAGTACTTCTCCAGTCACCATTAGGTCTTGGATTCATGTGAGGTGCCAGATTGTTTGCTCTATATCTACATTCAACTGATCTATGTCCATAAATGTTAAATGTGAAACAATGACCTTCAAATATTCTAGACACATACCTAGCATTAGCATTATAGCATGTATTCTCATTAGGTCTGCTTCTACACACATTAGCAGTATGTCCAAGTTTGTGACAGATAAAGAAAACAGGTTTGAAAGCTTTCTTACTAGTAGGCTTGTTAGCCTTAGGAGCAATTTTACCTTTGTGCATGTTGCTCTTGGTACCGGAAGATTCTCCTTTCTCAGATGTATTGAAACCTAGTCCAGATGTGTCACCTTTCATCCTCTGACATTGGATCTTCTCATCTAGCATAGAAGAACTCTTATTAAACTTTTCAAGCTTCCTATTAGCCTCAGTAAGCTCTTTGGTACGATCTTCATTGTGCTTTGTCAGAGTCTCTCTTAGAGATGTTTCCATTTCAATATCTAACTGCAAAGTCTCTTTCTCTTACTTCTCCTCATGCCAATGTTCATGCAAAGCTGCATTCTCTTGCTTGATTTTCAAAATCTCATGATCTCTCTCTTTGATGAGGTCTTCAACTGCCCTCCTTGCTTCAAGTTCTTGGCTCATGCGGATTGTTAGAGCTTCAAGTTCTCTCCTCAAATTTATCTTTTCACCATTCAGTTTCACTTCTTCAGCCAATGCATCAATGTTGGCCTCATTTGAAGAACTATTGTTAGAGATCTCCAATAGTTTCTCAGTTAGCTCTCTCCTTTTAATTTGTGAAGCTTCAAATATGACCCTCAGAGTTTCAAGCTCTTCCTTGGTTGCATCAAGCACTCTAGCCATCTCTAAATAACTCATATCCCCATGGTGGCTTTAGGTTTTCCTGCCAAGTGATTAAGCCTTAAGGAAGTTAGGCTCTGATACCAATTGATAGACTTATAAAGCACTGAGAGAGGAGGGGGGGTGAATCAATGACAACAAAAATAATACCACTTCAAACACAAACCAGTAAAGATAGTTAACTAGTTTACTTAAAACTATGCATGCAATCCAAATGATATAAAAGAATCCACAACAAGTAAAACATCCACCATAACACAAGTGTTTATACGTGGAAAACCCAACTGGGAAAAACCATGGTGAGATGGGACTCACAAGTTAACTATCTATAGTAATAGGTAATTGACCGGTTAAGGTCTACAAAGTGCCCTATACCCTATTAAGGGTAGTACCCTGTAGGAGTAACCTCGGTAGAGGATTTCAAACCCAAACTAATGGATCACCTAGTTAGAGGATTTGTAAAATGAAGCTTGTTAGAGCTTACTTGGTTAGGGGATTTGACTGTTGTAGTGATTAGAAAACAACAAGTGGTATGATCTAAAATAGCACATCTGGCTTGAATAGATCCTCTTCTACTCACTCAAAACTATATCACCAACATACTTTGCAACTCCTTCAGTAATTCGCATCAACTTATCACTTGTATTTCACATCATAAAAATAGTTCATCACAATGTCATTATATAGACATTGGATTTCATGTCGGCTTAGGAACCTCATCACAATTTCCTAAGTGCAGTGTATCTGGACAATATTTCATAACACATAACAAATTACCGCCAAATCTATTGGTTAGGGATAACTCATCACGACCAGTGATAACTCATCACACAATCACAAAACCGGTTGGAACACCGATGCCGGTTAAGTGTTAGCCTCTTCCAACTCATAGACTAAATGTCCTCCACTTGCCTCTCTTATGATCTCTGCAGTATCTCCAATCTGGTGTCATGCCATTCCTGCATATACCGGTTGTCTACATATACTGGTTCGACACCTTCAAAACTAATTGGACTTCTTTATGCAAATAATACCAATTTTGCAAGACAAAGTCTTAGGAGAAGTACCGGTTTGTCTTAACTAAGATGACTATGACAATGTGAACATATATGTGTGTATACATGTGCCATCAAAGACAACACATGAAGTCATCCATCACAAAAATCATCATCAAGCCGACAATCTCCCCCTTTAGCATTGATGGCAAAACTTAGAAAACTTTACAACTTTACAACTAAGTGTGCTTACAAAAATTGTACATACATATTTCTACTCCCCCTTTGACAACAATGCCAAATTGAGAAGTAAAATACATATATATTATATCAAAAATTTGCATCAAAAACTACATATACAAAAATATAAGTTTTTCAAGGAGTGTTCACTGCAATTTTCAAGAAAATGTCATTGAAAATAATCTTCATCTAAGTAAAATCATTATCCCATGTTTCCAATAATGTTTCAGTGATCTCAATAGTTGTCATAACTTATGCAACGAATTCTTCCATTGCATCCACTGTGCTCATCTTTGAAGTCACCAAAACTGCTTCTGCATCCTTGTATGCCTGTTGTAAGATGTCCACTTTTGGTCTCAATTGGTTCTTTAGTTGTTTCAAGGATCGGTGTCTCTTAGCCTGTTCAATATCATAAACATTCAGCCGATGTTGCAAATCATCAATTGATTTGCCAAAAGCTAAGGCTGAATCCTGTAAAGGTATTTAAGAAGTACATATCCTTTCCAATTCCTGTTCTGTCTCTTCTCGCCTCTTCTTCAAATTAGGATAGAAAAATGAAATGTTAGATGTATAGGCCAAAATCCTTCCTCCAGTTTCAACAACAGTTCTCAAAAGATATTTATTTACAGATAAAGCAATTTTCCCTTTATCAATATCTATCAATAATTTCTCTCCCCTCTTCTTTCTATAATTCTTCTTAGCTATGGTCTGTGTAGCTTCTTCATGTGATTTTAGTTGGTTAGAGGCATCAACAACCAACTGGCCAAGCTTGGAAATAGGGCTAGTCAATTTGCTAGTGTCACTCTCTGGTAGGAGACTTGATAAAATATCAAGAGCAGTTTGAATTGTTTCCACTTTTTTTCTCTGTTGTTTTAGCCTTTTCTTTTGAGCTCTAGATTGCATCACTGTAGCAATCTCTATTAGTTTAGATTAACTCATATTATCTACATCTATAGGTCCTTTGATGCTTATTGAGTCATCCTCATCTTCAGTTTGTTGCTTCACCTTTGCTTTTGCCTTTTCAACTATTTTCTCTGCTATCTTCTCCTCTGTTTTCTCTTTCTCTTCATCCTTTTTCTTTTTAGTTTCCTTCACTTCAACCTCTTTCTCCAGTTTCTCTTTTTATGCCTTTGTTTGTTTCTCCTGAGTATCTATAGTAACCGGTGGCAATTGACTTTTAACTTGTTCATTTTCTAGTGGTGGTTGAATATCCATACTATATTTATTGACTGGTACTTCAGTTGCTTCCTGTGTAACAGTAATATCTGGTTGCTGCATAGGTTCTTTAACTGGTTCAATGATATTACTAGTTATATCAATAGTGTCCTAGATTTCTTTAGTATCATCTACAAAGAAAATAACCGGTGGATAAGTTGTGTCATCCTTATTCTTAATAGGATAGACAACATCCCGTGTAATAATCTCTTCTTCATCTAGCTCTGGTAGAGATCTAGTCTCTATTTGATCAGGTTTATCTTTATGATTCTTCATTTTTTGATGCATCCTTTGAATGTTTTTAGCTATCTGGTGAGTATCATCTTCAACAGATTGAACTTTTTCAGCCAATAACTTCAATTTCATTGACTTAGAATGAAACCATCCTTTGAAATTATCAAGCAATGCTAATAATTCATCTCTAGGTAACTTTGGAAAATATTGAATGAAAACTCTATCAATAATTTCTTGATCCTGTTCTACAACCATTTTCCACTTATTTACAAGAATAGAATACAAAGAATCAGAAATATCATTTTCAATATCCTGAGGCAACCGATAGTATTGACACAAGTGATTGATTACCTCTTGAACTATTTGTTGTTTCTGTTCTTCATCAAATGAATGAAAATATTCTTTCACATTATCAAATCGTTTCCTCCCTAATGTTTTTAATGTCCTCTCAAAATTAGTCATAGGCTTGTATGATGAAACATTAATAGGAATACTTTGTTTTGAAATTCCTCCTACTGGTTTGGCTTTATTACTAATCAATTTCATCTTCTTGGGGTCCTCTTCAGTGTCATTATCCTCAAATTCTGCTTGAAGAATGAGATTCCTACCTCTCTTCTTTGTAGCACTTTGCTTCTTAGGATATAGTTTGGGTGTCGGTTCCTTTTTGACTTGAATACTTCTTGTCACCCTTGTACCAGTGGACACTGAAGGTGCTTGCTCAACTTTCCTCTTCTTTTCTTTGGCATTACTGGGTTGAGTAGGTGCAATCATTTCCTGGTAAGTTCCTAGTCTTTTCTACTTTTTATCCTTGGGAGACACCAAAAGGTTGTTGGCATAACCAATTAATAAGTCATAGTTGACTTCATAACTCATTTCTTTTATGTCATCTTCCCTGGGTTCAACGGCCTCCATAAGGAAAAAGTCAGTGGTGACTGCGAAACAGATGTCTTTTGCAAAGTGTTTCACCACATCTTCAGGTAGCCTTAACCTCATGCTCATCTTCTTTTGGAACTCATTAAAATATATGTTCATGGCAATAGGAAATGTGTTTTTTACAACCTTAATGTTGTTCTTTATTTGAGTTGTAACCAGTATGTCCTTCGACCATTGAATGTCACCAATTCCCGGTAGGAAATTCAGAAAATAGAAGAGTAGACCAATCAATAGTTGACCATACTTGAAATTTTGACTATTGTGACTTTAGGGTTTCTTTCCAAGTGATTAAGCCTTAAGGAAGTTAGGCTCTGATACCAATTGAAAGACTTATAAAGCACTGAGGGGGGAGGGGGTGATGCTGGAGCATCCAGGAGGGCAAATGAACAAAGGAGGACACCAAGGACTAAGGAGAGTGATATGACATCACTAGAGGTCAATTGGAATGTTTTGAAGCCTATAATGGCCTATTGTAATGTTGAATTCAATAAATTATGTAAAAGTCCTAAAGGTCCTGATAAAGGCCTAAGGACCAAAATGCAATGTAATAGGATGATGGAGTCTAGATAGGTTGGATAGGAGTTTATTGTGATTTAATGATCTTATTATGTCAAAATAAGTTGAATGGGATAGGTTTTAGTTGATTAAAAGTATTAGAAATAAAGTTGAAAATTCAAATTTTGAATTTCAACAACTAGTTCCAGTTTTGGTGGGAAATAAGTTTTAGAGTTGTTTTGACATTTTAATCACTTGGATTAGTTGGAGATTGGTTGGAGTTGGTTGGGGAAGGTCTTATAAAGTCTCTAAAGTAATTTTTGTGTGGTTGGATGATGCTGGTACGGACTTGTACGGACTGTCTCAGAAAATTAATTAAAAAACTCTTTATTTGCTGTCAAATCCTTGTTTTTTCATGCTTTCTTTGCATTGAAAGGCTAAGGGATCATCATTGCTGTACATTGGGGGTTTATTGGTTATTCCTTTGATGTATTGAGTGCATTTTTGAAGTCTTGAAAGTATCATATTTTTATTTATTGCTGACTGTCCCAGAAAAGACAGTGATTTTTTCACTAATTTGTGAATTTCCAAGCATGTAAGGATCCATCCTATGAATGTACAGGTTTGATTCTCATAGGATGGATGCCAAATAACATGTACAATAGTTTACTAACCCATGATTGATAGGAAGGAGTGAAGAGTGCAGGTGTACACCATGAAAGTTGCATGAAAGTTGAAGAAAAGTAACTGGAAATGAGTGAAAATGAAGGCTAGAGTGTAGCAGCAGAGAATCTAATTGAACAAGGGGGGTATTTTATGCATTGAAGTGTCTAGACACACAATTTTAAAGGTGTTTGAACTTTGGTTGAGCCTTGGAAGTGATTGGAAGTGATATTTCTAGAAAGCCCTAGGGAAAAGGGTGATTTAGTGAGGTTTTTGGTGTTTGGGTATCTAGGAGTGCAACCAAGACCTAAGACCTGAAAAATCCTTGGTTTGGGAACATAATAAGAGACTGTACAAAAGGGTTTAATCTGGTGTTAAGTTTTGTTGGTACTTCCTTTGTAAAGTGGGTGGTTTTTAAGGCTAAAAAGGGGCACATTTGAGGACAGCAAAGGGTCCGTCCAAAACAACCTATATTGGTTTTCTGATATGTTGTGTAACATCCAAATGGGTGTCTAAATATGTAATTTTTTTGTCAAGTGTTTTGGGATGATTTGGAGAAAAGTTGAAAATACCCGATTTGGAGGCTACAAGGAATAGAGCCTAGAAGAGCAAGTTTGGTTTATGAGTTTGAGTCTGAGTTTGGGGGTGTGTAGAACCTTGTCTTATGGTGTTTGGGATGTGTTAAGACCAATAGAGGTGTTGGAACAAACCATTTTGATGTTATCCTTGGTTGGGTGTGTTGAGTTGAGTTTGGTTTTGAATCACCTAGCATGTAGAGGATCCTTTGATGTGTCTCCTTGAGTTGATTTAATCCTTAGGGAGAGTTCCAGAGTTGATCTCTCTGCATCAGGGGGGGTGAATCAATGACAACAAAAACAATACCACTTAAAACACAAATGAGTAAAGATAGCTAACTAGTTTACTTAAAACTATGCATGCAATCCAAAGTGATATAAAAGAATCCACAACAAGTAAAACGTCCACCATAAAATAAGTGTTTATACGTGGAAAACCCAATTGGGAAAAACCACGGCGAGATGGGACTCACAAGTTAACTATTTGCAGTAATAGGTAACTGACCAGTTAAAGTCTACAAAGTGCTTTGCTAGGAGCGAATCTTGTTAAAGATCCCAAAGCTCTGTTAGGAGCTATACCCTGTTAAAGGTAGTACCCTATTAGGAGTAACCTCGGCAGAGGATTTCAAACCTAAACTAATGGATCACCTGGTTAGAGGATTTGCACAATGAAGCTTGTTAGAGCTTACACGGTTAGGGGATTTGACCGTTGTAGTGATTAGAAAACAACAGGTTGTGTGATCTAAAAATAACACATCTTGCTTGAATAGATCCAATTTTGCTCACTCAAAACTGCATCACCGACATACTTTACAACTCCTTCAGTAATTCGCATCAACTTATCACTTGCATTTCGCATCATAAAAAAAGTTCATCACAATGTCGTTATATAGACATTAGATTTCATGTCGGCTTAGGAACCGCATCACAATTTCCTAGGTGAAGTGTATCTCAACAATATTTCATAACACATCACAGATTGGGCCCAAATCCATCGGTTAGGGATAACTCATCACATAATAAATGAAACCAGTTGGAACACCGATAGCAGTTAAGAGTTAACGTCTTCAAACTCATAGACCAAATGTCCTCCACTTTCCTCTTTGATTATCTCCATAGTATCTCCAATCTGGTGTCATGCCATTCTTGCATATACCGGTTGTCTACATATACCAGTTAGACACCTTCAAAACCAATTGGAATTCTCTATGCAAATCATACCAATTTTGCAAGACAAAGACTTAGGAGTAGTACCGGTTTGTCTTAACTAAGATGACTATGACAATGTGAACATATGTGTGTGTATATATGTGCTATCAATGACAACACATGAAGTCATCCATTACAAAAATCATCATCAAGCCAACAAATATAAAGGATCTTAGGGACTATGAGGAGATAAAACAACAAAGCTCAAATAAAGATAAACAATGATAAAAAAGAAATCAAAGCCGAGTTGAGTGTCTCAAATATCTTTTTCCAAAAGGATAATTAACAGATGAGATTCAATATTGTCTGAGTAGAGGAAGGATACATCCTACATAGACTGATGATTGGATGAGGGATTAATGAGATTGGATGATAAAATGTACCTGATATGGTCACAGTGACAAAGATGCGCAAGGATGATTGTTAAAGAACCAGCTTATGGGATATGATCTTGATGACACACGACCGACTGATGCAAAGGATGAGACCTAAGGTAACATATGCAAAAGTTGACCTAGACGGAAACATACGACTGATGCTATGTAGAAAAAAACTATTTACAAGATGTAGAAGACCTATGGATGATGGATGAGGGCCTAGGGACAAACATGATGTTTCCCTAGTCAAGATTTAAAGCAATGAGATATTGATGATTGATGGGTTTTTGTTGATGTGGGAATGATGTATCCTAAAACAACATAAGGATTAGGAAGGCTACATCCTAATGATGATGATTGGATTGTGATCAAGGCTTGTAGCAAGGTTGGTAACAAGACCATGGATTTGATTGGATGATTTTATTAGTGTTTGATTTTGGATAGTTGTAGGAGATAGATAGGATTTGCATGCGATGGTGGATTGCAAGGAGCAAATGGACTAATTAGATGGATGGCATTGGATTATGTGGGGGTAGCCTGGAGGTAGATACCAATGATAAGGGATGTAAGAGGTGATGGAATCATATGATGGGAAGGATTGAGAAATAGAGGATAGGATGAACAGGATTTGGAGATGGAAGCATTATGGATGAGGATTGGGAGATGGAGGGATTATGAGATAAGGACTAGGAGATGAAAGGATTATGAGATGGGAGGAATTGTGAGAGAAGGATTTCTAGATGAAGGGATGACTAGATGGATGGTGGGTGTGATATGGTCTCCAAGGACTATGGCACAAATGAATAAGATGCCCCACTCTAGACATTTAATGTGTAACGAGGTACTGGTAGGGATATGATAGGAGGAATGATAAGTTTATAGGAAGTTGAGGGAAGTGAATGGAAGATAGGGTGATGGGTGGAGGACTTTGAAGGTATACAAAAGGACTATATGGATGAGAGGATGGATGGGTGGATAGGAAGGATAATGGAGTAAATTTTTTGATGGGGAAATGGATGCCAAGAGGTGTCCAAGTCATGTATACATGATGGCCTTTTATTTGTATCAAGATCCAAAGGAGGATGGAGGAAGTAAAATGGATAGGATATGCTAGTTATGGTAGGTAGATAAGATGGAGGAGGTGATGGCTAGATGGTTAGAAGAACTTTCTCCCAAGTGTGGAAAACAAAAGGATGGGGGGATTACAAATGACACCTGTTTGCCGGGTTTTCATCATGGTACTTGTCCAAGGCACCTGTTTGCCAAGTCTTCACCATTGAATAGATTTTTCTCTTTACCTTTTTTTTGTTTTTTTGTTTTTTCCATTTTTTTTGTTTTCCAATTTTCAATTTTTTTCAATTTTTGAGAGGGAATTTATGGATGGAGATGGATGAGGATCAATGGATTTGGAGGATAAGTGATAAGGAAGATATATGAAGGACTCAAGCATCAAGTTCCATATCAAGGTAATAGGAGCCCATTTGGAGTAATCACTGGATGTTGGTACAACCTTATTTTGAGATGAATGGACTATGCAAAGGCTTGGATTATGTGACTTTGATGGGAGATATAAGGGATATGGTGTTGGAAAGTGCTTGGACGAAATGATAGGAAGTGGGTGTGATAGGGGGATGTTGTCAAGACCAACATTGGCACATGTTGTGGGGGATGTGGGATGAGTGGAGGAGGAATGGAGGGAGTATGTGGGATATGATATAGGAGTAAAATGATAGGTAGCTTCGGGACATCGAGAGCCAAAATTGATTTAGGAGATGGAGAAGAAGGATGTTTAGCATGTGGACTAGAAACATTGGATGCCATTGGAGATTTTTCTTTTGGATGTATTGCTTCTTTTTTCTTTGAGATCCACATTGTTTTTGCTTTTTCTTTAGTGGGCCTTTGTGGCCTTTGAGATTTATTGTATTGTTTTATCAGATATTGCTTTGTTTGAGCATGTCTTTTTTAGTAGACATGGTCATCCTTATATTGTTGTGGATTTTTAGCTTTATGCATTTGTGATTTGGAATCCAAACTACCACTACTATCCTTAGAAGGAGTGTGAGAAGGTGTAGGAGATGGAGGGAATATGAATGGAGTGATGGATGTAGGATGTTGGATGGACTACATGGGAGTGTACCTTTTTTGATCTTGATTAGGAATTAAAGCAGTAGTATTTTTATGATGGGTGATGGGGATATGGGATCTATGTATGGGGGAATGAGAAGGGCAAGATGGAGGATGGGGTTTTGGGATATAAGGGCCCAAAATGGATTTAGCATGTGGGGGATATGTGATGGTGTAATTTAGGATATAGGGACCCAAAATGGATTTAAATGATGAATGAGGGAGATGGATCATAATTATGGCTTTATATGATAGAGGAGGGGGATAGCGATAAATGATTTGGAGGAACGATGGGAAAATGGGATGGTGGGTTTGGAAACACACTTGGATTTTGCATTTATACCAACCTTCTTGGATAAATTGCCTTGGGATATATAACCAAGGCTACGAGACTCTAGATGTTCTTTGACATGGATGGGCTCCAGAGTACTATGCTCATGTAGGGCTAAGCCTTTACCTTGATAGTTCATGTTTTTGAGCATTTTATCTAAAATTGGATACTTGTTCTCTAGGTAACAATATGTGAGTGTTTTATCAGATGAATAAGGATGGGTGGTGACCATTAGGTGTTCTTTTGCTGCAAGTGAACCACCGTGGATGAATGTAAGTGAACCAAGGGGATAAAGTTATGGTGGTGGGATGGTTTGGATAGGAGGTAATATAGGATTAAAAAGTGGAGTATATGGGACAGGAGGATCTTGACTTGGATGAGGGAATGATAAGGGCTCTTGTGATGGAGGAAATAAAATTGTAGGATCTTTATTTGGATCAATAAATATGTCAACATGATTTGGAACAAGATCTTGGCATGATGGGATTGGTGTGGATGGCAATATGGAAGATAAATGGATAGACTATTTAGATAGAGTTGATGGAAGGTTATTTAACTAGGGTAGATGGAGTGGATGGAAGGATGGGAGGTTCATCAACTGGGGTAGATGGAGTAGTTGGAAGGATGTGAGGTTCATCAATTGGGGTAGATGAAGTGGATGCAAGGATGGGAGGATCATGAAATGGGGTAGATGGAGTGGATGGAAAGATGGGAGGTTCATGAAATGGGGTAAATGGAGTGGATGGAAGGATGGGAGGTTCATTAGATTGAGTTTCAATGATGGTAGGAGTAGGTGATGGGGATTGTGGTTGCATAGTGTCAATAGATGAGACAGTTTCGATGGTATTAGGAGGTGGAAGAGGAATGATAGATGCAGAGGGTGGAAAGGAAGTTGCAGAAATGGAGGAAATTAAGGGTGGTGGGTTGAGATAAGATGGAGTGGATGATGGTGGATTAAGGTAGGATGAATTGGATGGTGGGTTGAGATAGGACAAAGTGGCTAGTGAGTGGAGATAGGATGAAGTGGATGGTGGTGGATTGAGGTAGGATGAAGTGGATGGTGGGTGGAGATAAGATGGAGTGGACGATGATGGGTTAAGGTATGATGGAGTGGAAGGTGGGTTGAGATAGGATGAAGTGGATGGTGGTGGATTGAGGTGGGATTATAGATTAGGATTGGATGGAGGATTGAGGTAGGATGAAGGACTGGGGTAGAACGGGGGATTAGAAATGGATGGAGGATTGAAGTAGGATAAGGGAATAGGATTAGATGGAGGAGTAAGGAAAGATGGGGGATTAGGATTATGGATTGTGTAATGGATTTGAGGATAATGAGATGGTAGATTTGGATTATGGATGTAAGTGGTAGTGTTGTTATGAAAAGATGGAGGTTGAGATAGGCTCATGGTAGGAGATGGAGGCATGGAAGTTGCGTATGAGGGATACATGGATGTGATATATGAGGGAGATGTGGGTGGAAGACATAATGGATTTCCCTTGTCAAAGGTGTGATAAGGATTACGATTGGATGTGCATGGAGGAATGGGTAGGGTAGCTAGGATGAATAGTTGGAATTTGGTATCTAACACATGGCACAAGCTTGCTAAGGATGAGGGAATTAAGGTTTTCAATTTCATATTCATCTTGATCAACAAGACTCTCATCATCATTAGAAAGAGATGAAGTGGAAGAAAGTGAAGGACGACCAAACTCATCATAATAAAATTATGACATTGCAATTAGTTGATGAGTTGGAGAGATGAAAGATGAAAATGGACAATAGAGTAAAGCTAAGAATAGGATGATGACAAGATCAGACTAGGATGGGGTTTGACTTTGAGGAAGTTGGAAAGAGGATGAAGTTTGATGTTTGATTTTGGATGTTTGATGTTTGGGTTGATTGATGTTTGATATTTGGATTGATGAATTACGAAGAAGGTAATGACGATGTGACTTTGGTGACAATGATAATGGATGAGAATGTTGATTATGATGGTGCAAATTTGGATGATAATGGTGACTATGCAAGGACTAGGATAACAATCATGAAGATACAAGTCTAGGAATTTGATGGACAATAAGTTTGGACTTCAAATGACTAATTTTTGCCTTGTTCTTTGGAAAACGTTTTGTGACATAAAGACAATAGGCATAAAAATAAAGTGTCTAGCTCAATTGAGATGACGAGGGCCTAAGTTAGCCCAAGTGATTTGTTGGTATGAACAAACACAATGTAATTAAAGCATGCACTTCTTAGATTGGAAATGTGATACTACTTGTTGAATCCCCCCTTGGATCTCTCCAAATACATAAACAAAGTAGACAGAAAGAGATTTTAGTGGTGCTGGCTCCCCCACCACGACACAAACTTCTCAGGTACACCAAAACCTCATACCTCAAACATCTTATGACCTGAGGGACATTTGTCTCAACAATGCAAGGTACAAATAGGGGCAGCTTCGGAGGTACGACCAACTACAACAACAAGAAAAAAGGTTTTTGGGTTACTAAAACATTGGGTCGTAGCGAGGGAACTTCAATGGAACCTGGTGTCTAGCCATGCGACTGTGACTCACTTAAGAGCCTATACCAAGGGAACCATCAATGTAGATGCACGTCACGAAGCAGACATGATTTTCACCCGACTTTTTAATTTATATAGCGGGTTGAAAAAGTACCACTTGGGTCATTCCATCTCACCAGGAGAGAGGATAGTGTGTGTTAGCAATAGGTCCACTCACATGCAAAAGTGTGTCAAACACAAAATAAAAAGGTTCATTTCTTTATGAAATTGAAGTGTTTTCTAACTAAGAAAAGACACATGATTCATGTTAGCATAAAATTGTTTGCAAATAAACCTCTCTTTGGCGGTCCTACAACAAATGAGTTAGAGTTTTAAGTGTCTGGGGTCTTCTATTATTCAACCTGCACCAATGTTAGCCAAAAACCATAAAACAACAACAAATTAGCAGGTTAGCAAAATAAACATTCAAGAAAATGATAGAAATAGAAAACACAAAGCATTCCCGCTGCTTTATAGAGTATTCCCGTGGTTTCTACTTGTTGTATTATGCAAACCCATCATTTTAAGAAAACTCATTATGTTATGTAAACCCACCATTTTAAGAAAACCTGTTGTGTTATGCAAACCCATTGTTTTAAGAAAACCCACCGTATTATCCAAACCCATCGTTTTAAGCAAACCCGTTGTGCTATGCAAACTCATCATTTTAAGAAAACCTGCTATTTTTACCCGCAAACTTGTTTCTACTCGCAAATCTATTGTTTGACTAGTAAAATTAAATTTGTAGAAAACATAAAACCCAAAACATAGAATCCAAAAATTATACTTGCCACATGATCGTGGGAATGTATTTTGTCATTTCTTCAGTCAAACCTATTGTTTCTACAAGCAAACCCACCATTTTTGAAAATTGAAATTGAGATGAAACAAACTTTTGTTGAGACAAAAATCTACCTACATTCTAACGTTTTTGCTTGCAAGTGTAAAAAATGTATAATAAAACACACTAAAACAACAAAAATGTGAGATGGACCTGTGAAGTGAGTCCCATCGGGCGTGCTAGAAATGTATGTAGAAAATTGTGAATGTAAGATAAAGAAAGCTAAAATGCCAAACTAAGAATCTAAACATACACAATAATCAACCAAACTCATGATAAAGACACTAAAAGGGAATTTAAAAAGCAAATGGAAAACAAATGAAACAAAAACTCTCTTGAAACCCTTGATTTGATTGTCTTTTGGTCTGATGTGTGTTTGCTATGTTGTAGATGCTTGATTTCTCTCAATGATAGTAATTGCAAGATGAGGATTATGCTAAATGAGATACAATATGGATTTAAAATGCTAATGGATGCAAACGATGGGGGAAGAATTTGACATTATGATGGTATGAAAATGAAAGTGGATATATTGTGAAGGAAAATGAGGGGATTAAATAGGCTAGATTGGGAGATGGAGAGCCATGAGTATGAGACACATATCCCTGAGAAGGGCAAGTGTTATGGATGGAAATGCTATGTGTCATTGAGAAGGACAAGTGTCATTGGAAGGAATGACATGTGTCCCTAAGGACACGTGCCTATTTGGGAAAGAGCTACCCAAATAAGAGGGTTCCATTCCAAATATGGAGATATTTCCAAATGTCAAGGTAATTAGGATATTTTCCAAAATTTTAGGAAATTTCCCCAAATTCTAGGAAATTTAGGATATTTTGGAAATGTGCATGCATACGGTGAGGGAAACAAGATAAGGTTGACTAAAACCTATGCTTAGCAAAGGAGGTTAGATTTGGAAGAAGAGTTAGAGGAGGGTTAGAGTTAGGAGACATGCTAGGAAATGGAATTAATTAATTAAGTTAATTCCATAATGGAAAAGAAGGAAAAGGACAAAAGGTGAATTAAATAGTCAAATTATGCATTTGATGTGTTTAATAGAAGGGGATGAATTTAATTAATTAATTAATTTATGATTATCAAATAATTAATTAAAAGGGAACTATAGCATAACTAATGCAATTGACTAGCTAGAGGAAGGCACACTAATTAATTAAATAATGCATAATTATTCAATTAAAGGCGTTGAGGATAGCTAAATTAAATTAATCAAATTTAGGTGTCTACAGATACAAATAAGGATAAAAAGGTATGCCTTATCAAAGATAAGTGTAAAATTGCAAAAAATATTGCCAGTGCTACTAAGATTGGTAAAATGTTAGGCTTGAAACAATTGCTAATAATCAAGCCTTAGTGACTAACGAAAATGATCTTTCTATACTTTTGCATTGTAATTTGGTCATTTGAGCACTAGTTGCTAAAACTCTGTAAGAAAAGCATGGTCAAAGGGCTTTCATCACTTGAGAAGTCAGTTGTTGTTTGTTCTAGCTGCATTGTTGGAAAACAACATAGAGCACCCTTCTATCCAAGTGAGAATCGTGCAAGCCAACCTTTGCAATTGGTGCATACCAATTTGTGTGGCCCCATGCCACCTAGTCATAATGGATATAGGTACTTTCAATTTTTTGTTGATGACTACACAAGAAAAATATGATTATATTGTTTGCAGCATAAAGATGAATCTTTTTCCTACTTCAAAGAATTTCACTCTCTTGTGGAGAAAGATACGAATCATCATATCCATGTCCTCTGCTCAGATCAAGGGGGGAATACACTAGCGTAGAATTCTCAATGTACTTGAAGAAAAATAGAATTCAACGTAAATTGAATGCAACATACACACCTTAGCAAATTGGAATTGTTGAACAAAGAAATTGCACCATTATTGAGATGGTTCACAATATGTTGAAAGATTCTCAACTTGAACATGCATATTGGGCTCAAGTTGTACACACTTTAGTTTATCTCTTGAATCATGCACTAACTAAAGCCCTTGATGGCATTGCACTAGAAGAAGCATGGACAGGGATAAAGACTTCTATCTCTCATCTTCATGTATTTGAATGCACTACCTATATGCACATTCATAAACAGAAAAGGAAGAAGCTAGATGAAAAATCAATGCAATGTATTCTTCTTGGACATAGTAATGAATCTAAGGCATATCACATTACAATCCTAACACTAAGAAGATATACTTTAGTAGATATATAATTTTTTATGAGAAGAGTGAGTCTCCTCCCACATCTTCACCTACTTTAGATAGTGCTTCTATATTCAAAAAGTATGGGAAAAATGACGAGTTGATGATCAATCAACACCCAAAAATATCACAAAACCTTTACCAAAGTGGTATACTAGCACCATTCATGATGCAAAGCTAGACAAATTTCCAAACACTTCAACTTTAGGTCCAAGGACTCGCATCATGACTCATAGTGAGGTAAATATAGCCTTGCTGACTTCAGTTGTTGATAATTTTGAATCATTTATTATTCAAAAATCACTTCAACCAAATCCTTGGAAATAGGCTATGGATGCAAAATATCAATCTCTGATGAATAACAACACTTGGGAGTTTGTTGATCTACTACCTGGTAATAAAGTAATTGGATTTAAATAGATACTCAAAACAAAGTATAAGGTGGATGGTAGTATAGACAAATATAAGGTTAGACTAGCCAAGGGCTATGCCTAGAAAGAAGGGATAGATTATGAAAAAATATTTGCTCCCGCAACAAAAATTAAAACCATTAGAATGATTTTTGCTTTAATTGCACAATTTTGATAGAAATTGTATCAAATGGATGTAAAAAGTGTCTTTCTTAATAGATACCTTAACAAAAAAGTTTGTATGACTCAACCAAAGGGATATATTGCACCTGCTAAAGAAGAAAAGGTATGAAAACCTATTAAGTTCCTATATGGTGTCAAATAGGCTCCAAGAGCTTGGTATATTAAAATCGACAAACATCTGCTACAACATGGTTTCACTAGGAATCCATATGACCCAAATATATACCTCAAGGATCAAGGATATTGTGATAATTAATGTATATGTTTATGACTTAGTTATCATAGGTAGCTCAAAAGCAATGGTTGAAACAACCAAAAATTATCTCAAGAAGGCATTTGATATGACAAATCTTAGGCTATTGCATTATTGTCTAGGCTTAGAGGTATGGCAAACAAATCACCATATCTTTGTATCTCAAAGAAAATATTCCAAGAAATTGCTTGACAAATTTATAATGATGGATGTCAAACCCATGTCTACACCTATAGAATCATAATTGCAATTGTCTACATCTAATACATCTCCTTGAGTGAATGCAACTCTCTCTCGTCAAATGATTTGAGGTTTGATTTACTTGACTTACACCAAACCAAATATTATTTTTGTTGTTAATTATCTATCAAGATTCATGCAAGAACCAAAAATGTATCATTGGAAAGTAGCAAAATGGGTACTAAGGTATATCCAAGGTACGATGAATCATGATTTGGAATATTAAAGGAATGATCAATTCTTCTTGACAGGGTACACAGATGCAGATTATGCAGGTTATGTGGATGATAGGAAATCCACATCTAGATTTGGTTTCTACTTAGGTTCGGGACCTATTTATTGGGTAAGTAAGAAGCAAGTTATAGTCGCTCATTCCTCAACAGAGGTAGAATATCATGCAATAAGTGCAACCATTTGTGAAGTGGTTTGGTTATGTCACATATTAGAAGGATTGGGGTACAACAAAACAACATCCAACTCCAATTCTACTTAACTCAAGAACAACATGCAACTATCTTCACCAAGCCTCTTGCACGTGTGAAGCTTGATACATTTCAGTATTCTTTTATTAGTACTTTAAAACAATGATGTAATAATGGGTGAATGTTGGCATATTCCACCATTATCCACACATATCTTGGTTTTCTATTGTATGCTTAAATTTGTTTTTGTTTATTAGCATATTTAGGATACTATTTGCTATTTCATTGAGCCTGTGGTTCACAAGATTCATCATGTTAAATTGTATAAATATGTGACTCATAATGTAATGAAGATCACTTAGAGTCAAATTCTTCTAATAATAATTATATTTATTATCTATATTTTATTCTAAACAATCATATTATGTGCTCAAATTTGGAATAGTCAACCTCTACCACTATCTACTCATATGTGTGGACATTGAGATTATCTTAAGTTGGGGGGAGATTCATTTATCGATGTCTTTGGACAATCAGTTTGTTTAATAAAAACCATAATTAGAAATCTTTATCAAAATTGTCCATTGTGACTCCCAATTAGTACCTTGTACTTTACTAAGTATGATGATTGTTACAACAATAATTCCTTTGTTATCATCAACCAATAGCAATAAAAAAATCATCCTTAAACAAAAATGTCAATTTTTTTTTATGTATAACACAAGTAACAAGAAAATGGAAGCTACAAGTTTCTAATACTAGAGGGTTTGAAAGTATTATAGTTAGAATTTTGGGTGACAATAGATTGAAAGCGAAGAAAATAATAGAGAATATAAGAAGGAAAAGTTAGAAGGAATTGAGCATGGTGAAGTAGAAATGAGAGGAGGTCCTATTTAAAGGGAGCCTACAAAGCACTCAATAGTGGAAAATGACTTGGAGTGTAGAAGGGAGATATAATATGTAGGGTTGTTGAATTATTTCCATCGACTGACGGATTATGATGAAGACATTGTGACATAATTTTATTTAACCTTTGATGATAATGTAGCTATAGTTAAGGGGACAAGGATAGATGCTACTATGATGACTATATCCAAAATATTTGACCTTCCCATGGAAGGAGAATATTACCTAGAACACAATGATGTAGTTTTACCTAAATTTACCAAAGTAGAAGATGGTCTATTAGAGGCATCTAATTAGGAAACTAAAAGGACATCACTTCTAGTCAAGTAGTCTAGTGCAACAATTCATATTATAAAGTATTTCACCTATGAAGGAAGGTTTTCCTTGCTATATTCTCATTATTTTAAGTTCTTAAGTCACTTGTGACATGGGAGATGGGTTAATATACCTAACTATCTTGCTCATTTTTTTGTCTTGAATGGTGGTGGAAGTGTAGAAAGGTAAGGATACTTCACTCTTACACTATTGTTTAATTGCATTACTGGTTAAGACACTTTTGGTTATCCATTATCCCAATATGACATGAGAAGAGTTTCTACAAGTTAGGAGGGTTAAGCACATAAATATAGGACCTAGGGATAAAAAAATAATATCTAAGGGGAAAAATAAGGATATAGGGGATAGTCGTAAATAATTTGAAGGCTTTCATCATGAAATTCCAAGCTCCCCAACTAAAGAGGAAACTTATGAGTATTCAGAACCCTTAGAGTTTAAATCTTTTCAAAGTGAGGAAGAAGAAGTTGTAAAAACCCCTCCTATAGCCAAAACATGTAACCAAGAATAAAATCAAAAAGTTAAAACCCTACCATGAAGAAAGAAGGATGAGAAGTATTCAATGGCTAAAGAGAGTAGGAGAAAAGGAAAATCTCCTATAAAGGAGAAAAATTAGAAAAAGGTAAAAAAATCCCCTACTATTGCAGATAGAAAAGAAAAAAGTAAGGTTTCCTATGAGAAGGAAAAAGAGACAAAAGAAAAACCTGCCCTTGCTTCTTCTAAGAAAAAGGAAAAATCTTCACCTGACAAGTGAAAGAAGGTAATAGATAAATTTGTAGACAAGGAGAAGGGAATAGAAAAATCATCTACAACTACAAGAAACAAAAGCTTGAGTCATCCCTCATGTTTGAAAAGAAGTGGAAAGTAACTCATTATCCCATTAATGCATAACAAAAACTTAAGCCACAAAAGGATACAACAACTTTTAATTCTCTTATAATGGACAAGACACCAATTGTCTTTTCTCCTTTCAAACTCAGCGAAAAAGAAGAGACCCTTGCTACAACTATGTCAGAGAAGAAAAGTAAGCATCAAAATACTATTGGCGAAACCCCTAGAAAATATCATAAACTAAAATTAAAGGTAGGCACCAAATGGATCCAAACCAAGGGAAACAAAGTGCTAGAGATTGAATCTAAAACTAATAGTGAAAGAGAACACCTATTTAGGGAAAGGCCACCTCTAGGAGGAGATAAAATCTCCTTAGACTTAAACATGGAATCCTTTGCCAGTTCTATACAAGACTGATTTGAGGGAGAAGAATAATTACCTAAAATTGTGCAACAAAAATAAATAGGTCAAGATGTAGATATAACATATATAGAGGCTCAAGATTATGGAAATTAACAATATACTAATTTAGATAGAATTAAAAAAATGGCTGTAAAAGAATCTAAAGAAAATATTGATCATGAATAGCATACACAAACTCCCCATGTTACTAATATGTCTCATTCCTATCCTATGCCCTCTTGACTTGTTATTTCCCTAAAACTTTGGAATAGAGTTAAATGGTTACAACTATAGGAAAAGAAGTGGGTAGAGGAAAAAAACAATTGTAATAGAAGTTTGAGAAGGAGCTACAAGATAAGGACCAAGAGATTAAAAAATTGAAAGGAAAGGTAGATTAGATGGAAATATGGTACCCCAAATTATAAATTATAGACCACCCGTCAGGGCATACACACTCTTTTTAAGATAATAGCTATTACTTTTTCAAGTCATGCAACTTTATTGTGATCTACCAATCTCTTTGGTGACTACTAGATATTTTTTAAGTGATTATAACTCATTTGCTCTTGATTTGTAGAAGTCCCTGTATCAATTTTATCTATACAACTTTGTTGTCCCATATGATACAAAGTGGAACGCCTTGTTATAAATCAACGATTTTCTAGTAAGAGCATTCTTCTCTTACATAAAGAATGAGGAAAATAGCAGTAAAAAAATTACTAGCTACAACGAGATAGAAAATTCAGTTATAGTGTCTTTAAGTGCCAAATCTAAAATTCATGAAGCTATATTGAATAATTGGGTAATCCTAATGAACACACTTGATGTTGAACAAGAATTATTAAAATCCAAGTACGATAATCATGCCATATTTAGCTAATTGAAACAAACTATTGGTAGAGGTGTATTGGGATTTCTTGCAAATAGGTGGTAGGAACTCAATGATGAATTGATGAGAAAGGATCCACACTCTATACAATTATCATGTTGTCAGTAGGTGAATTTGAAGGTATATGAAATTTCTCAGGGACAAAGAACTCACTTGGTAACTTCTTTCCATTTAGCCACCATTACTTTGGTGGTTAGTGATAGATTTGAGATAGACTGAGGAGTACATTATAGAGGCAGAGGACTCCATGTGGAAAATGATTGAATAGGAAAATGGTTTCTATTGGAACCCACTCAACCAACATCTCGAGATGACAACACACTTTGACTTTTAGAGCTCACACTAATGAAGAACCAATTGCACATACCTGTTGGGGACAAGAAAAGAGATAAGCTAGGGGGAGTCAAGAGTGCATGTTTTAACTCATTTTGTGATATTTTGTTAACATTTTATGTTTAAACATGCTCCAAACTTTTATCCTAAACCTAATACTTTCCATCACTAAGACTAATTATAAGCACTATACTACATTTTTTTAATGAATGATGATATGATATATAAATGCTTTAATTATGCGAAATGCGATGGATTTGTATAATTAGTATCATATGGAATGTTATTTTGTACTAACTTGATATGAAGCATTCAAATTGGACTTCCTAAAGCAGTTCCTACAACAATGAGACATAACACAATCTAAACAAGTCAACTTTTAATTTGCTTATCCCAAACCATTAGAAGAAGTATTACTATTTAAAAACCTCTTCAACACACAACTATCTACCTTAAAGATTTTTATTTAAGATTTTGTTATGTCATTGCAATATGGGTATTTATGTTTTGAAGTAGTAATATTATACTGTCCTATCAAGACTCTAGGATTTCTTAATCCGCTTCCTCTAAAAGTAGAATGAGTGAAAAATAGAAATAGGTTAGTTAGTTGGATTGAGTCTGATGGCATTCTGATGCAGTTTTTTATGACTACTGAATGATATGGTTGTCATTGTTGGCAACATCATCTCTTAAGTCTTCACAATCTATCAGTAGTAAGTAGATCGGCAAGCAGTAAGTAGAACGGGTAGCGATGAGCAGTGAGTAGACCGGTAAACATAAAGTAGACTGGCAAGCAGTAAGTAGACCAGCAAGAAGTGAGTAGACCGCCAAGAAGTAAGTAGACCGGCAAGCAGTAAGTAGATAGGGTAGCGGTGAGTAGACCGACATAAAAGAGGTCCATCGGCTAAGCAAAGAACAAATCGGTATACAGGAGGAAACTAACTAGATAGATTTTGATCGATACACTAGAAGAGTCTGTAACTGACAAACTAGTAACGTTTGGTTAACATTCAATTAAAACAGGAGTCTTCTCCAGTCAACTAATAGACTTATCGACATGTTTGACTGTCTTGACTGAGATTCTTGCAATAATTTCAGGGGTGTGATTTAAGGCATGGTAATGGAATTTTGAATGGGATGTTTTGGAGGGAAAGTTGGCAACGAATTGTAGGGTCAATAAATTCATGTAATTCATTCTTGAGATGGTTGTTGTTAAGGTGAATTGAGATAATGTGAAAGAGTACACAAGGGGAGTTTAAGAGAGTGTAGAGCTGAGTGACAAAGGATCAGTAGAGTGAAGTTCAATAGAGTGGTGATCCAAGTGACAGAGGACCGATAGAGTGGAATCCAATGACCAACAAATCGGTAGAGGGTAGAGTTGGAGGTGCATTCAGGAAATCAGTGTTGTGCAGAACAGACACAACCGAGATAGACATAGTGTGATTCTTTAGTGTGATCTGATCAAGCTAATTAGTAGCCACTTTAGTAGATCATCTTTATGCTTCTCTCTAACCATTGCAACTAAAATCCCTTAATAGGGTGGACTTTAATAGGTCCCATTGTAAAAATCCCTTAATTGGGTGTCATCTTAATTGATGATTTTAAGACCTTTTGATAAGGCTAACTTTAATAGGGTAAAGGCACTAACAAGCCTTAGACAAAATCTCTTAACTGGGTGAATCCTAGCAATGTCTTTGTAATCTCCTAACAGGGATGGCTCTTCACTGGGCGTACTCCATAAGAGTACAAATTTTGTGAGTTTCTACTCACACTGTAGTTTTCTCCCATTTGGGTTTTCAAGAGATAAATCTTGGTGTCATTGTGTTCCTTTTCATGTATGGTTATTCTTCTACAATAATTATTTATATTGATGAGTGTTAAGTTGGTGATAACTTAAAGTTTTAAATGAGAAAAACCGATAAAGTGTTGATTCACCGCTCCCCTCTTAGCACCGGTTGGGACTAACAGAGTCTATAAGTGAGTTTGAGTAAGAATAGATGTGTTTAACATCTCTTTTTAGCACAAGTTTATGATGGTAAATAAATTTTCATAATATGTTGAATATGTATTGGATGTTCATGAATAATATATTCTACTAAGTTAGCTATTATATATCACTGTTAATCTGAGAATGTATTACCCAAGGCAAGGCCCAATTAAGGTAAAACCTCTCTACACTTTTTTGGCATGATTAGTTAAATTCTTTGATTTCATTGTTATATTTAATTCAGTCTATAGAATATAGTTATTTTTGAACCCAAGGCAAGACTGAGAGTGGGGGTGAATCAGTCCAAAACAAAAATTAATGCAACACATAAACAATTAAACATCAACACACATCCAACACATGAACACCAAGATTTTCTATGTGGAAAACCCAAATAGGAAAAAAACATGGCGAGTGCCTACCCACAAAATAAATCCACTATGTATATCAAATTATAAAGAAAAGATCTCACTGCTCTAGACTTGCAAACCAAGGCTAATTGTTCATGGCACAAGATACAAAAGAGGAATTACAAACCCTAAAGCTATCTACAATAGGGCAATATACAAAAATGATATGAAAAGAAGGATCTCCCGATCATGAAGTTGTCCTTGAACTTTACATCAAGTGACCAACATCAACACACACACAACTCAAACCTCAAATACCAACACTTTGTCTCATATCTTTGTCACAGTCTCAACACAACTTGCATATCATTCAAACACAACTCTTCTTCTTTTCTCTTCACCAAACCTCACTAATTATCTTCACATCACATATTCACGCTACCACACTCTTCTCTCTCTTGTTCACACTTATCTCACACTCACAACTCAATTATACATATTCCTTATATACAATATAGATCATCAAATCTTGAACCAAGGTGTCTACATTTTGTCCCTCTTTGAGACAATGCAACTTGTCACGTTGGTTCAAATAAGATAAGATAAACTAATACAAAGTTGCCCCATGATGGGAATGATATGCTCCCTCGAGAGATTGGATGAAAATGTTTGAAAAGATCGCACACAATCTCTTGATAAGAAAGAAAGGCTAGAAAGGACTGATGAGATAGGGTGACAAGGTCACACAGGAAAAAGACTGACTCAAGAGGAATCAATAAAATCGTGTCTATGTCTTAAAAGTCCAAAATTGATAGTTATGTGATGAACTTATGCTATCAATTGGATAAGCTGCTGAGAGGATTCACTCAAATAGGTGCCCTAGCGAAGACAAACTAAAAACAAGGCTAGAATAAACAATCATGAAATAGACATGCATCGCCAATTGGATAAGTTGTGGAGAGGACTCACTCAATAGGTGCCCTAAAATAGGTAGGTTTTCTAAGTTGAGTATAGGATAAGCCATCGAATAAATAAAATCTGATGAGTTCTCTAGCAAGATAGGATATAGTGCAATGTGACAAAAATATACACTAGGATGTAGCGCCATGTGATAGACATAAGCAATAGGATAGAGCTTGATGAAAAACATAATGTGATGGGCATAGGTACCACTAGGCTAGGATAGGATAAGATAAGCAACACTATGTGATGAACATGAGTACCACTAGGATTGACTTGATTGATTTTATTGGATGCAAGAGTACTTACCCCAGATTGAGTCTAGAGAGCGATTCCATGTGACACAATGATTATGAATAGATTTGACTGTTGAGGACCACGCCACGATCAATGCATTGGGATTGAGACACATTATGTATATGCCTGAGATTTGGGCAAACACAAGACTGTTGACTGCTTTGGTGAAAATATGGTCCCAGAGGGTCTGCAGGAGGGGACAAATGAGATGATCTAGGGGTTGGTCCTTTGGGAGTTTAGATACCTTTGAGGCTAGCTGGCTTTGAGGGAGGGTCTTTATCATAGATCTCTTGGATCCCATTTTGTATCAATTTTTGTATGATGATGCAAATACCTTTGGGTGATTTTGTAGCCATATGATATTTTGACATCGTTGTATCATGACACTTATTATTTTTTGATATATATATATATATATATATATATATATATATATATATATATGAGATGATCCATCCTTGCGGAAACTATGCATGTGCTCCTATGTGATGTTCTATATGCTTTATGATGATTTTATGATTCTTATGATATGGATGCAAATATGTATATGACAAAATGCAATATATTTTTGTTCTTTTTCTGGGTTTATATGTACTAAATGCAGATGAGTATATGGTTATGATTAGATGCATGATGTATATATTTTTGTCTTTTTGTATTTTAAATGAGAATGCAAATGCTTGTTATTAGATGCTAATTAGTAGTGTGTGCAGGATGTGATGCTATCATGATTTCTAAATGCATGTGTATTATGTGCTAACATGTAATGATGCAAGTGAAAGCTATATGAAATACATATCTTTTTGGCGTGTCATTATTCTTGTGCTATTATAATCATTGAGATTTATTATTGAAAATAGGTTATGACCATCTAGGTATAGGTTCGATCTAGAAAATCATTGTACCTATTTGCATGGAGATAAGACAGTCACAAACAAGGAATTCCCCAGTTCACACTAGACTCACAGTGTCCTCATATCCTTGGACAAGCCATAGAATTAATAAGAGACAATCCACATACAACAAAAATAGTAGCTAAATCATACCCCATCCTCGTCTTTCTAGTCAAAGACATCCTGGAAAATCTAAAAGACACACCACCTTAAAAGATGAAATCAAAAGAAAACCAAGACTTGACACCAACACATAATGAAATCCTTAAGTTATTTGTGTTTCTTACCACATATGTTAACATGTTTGATTTGGTCACAATGTTGTTATCCTGATAAAGGATATATTATGTTGAAAACATGTTGTTGCCAAAGTTTGCTGAAAGTTTTGATTTGTTGAAAGCCCACTGCTGCTTGTGTGTCATCTGAAATTGACTAAATCCATGAAATTGATAATTTATTGCAAATTGGTGATGCAAGTGATTTTTTATTGTGACTTATGCATGAAAAGAAATAGGGATGAAAAGACGATGCTCATCAAAAAATGTGATGCTCAGGGTTCCACTTCCATCACTAGATTTAGGATTTTGCCCTAGTTGTAGATTGGGCCCAATTTATTATGGAAGGAAAGGGTGAAAAGGGAGGGTTATTATGAATGGTTAACCAATCTTAGGTAGATAAATAACAAGCCATGATGGAATGGGTAAATTTCTTATGAAGGAGTAGGTTGTGAGTGTATGCAAGGTGAAAGGATGAGATTGAATCCTGAAGGAGGGAGGAGCAATGTCTCTCCACATGGTACCGGTAACCCTATTTTCACCATGGTACTTGCCCAAGGTGCCATCGAAGTGGTTTTAACCATTGGATGGATTTATTTCTCTTTACTTTTTTTGATTTTTCAATTTTTTGTGTCACAAGGTGCTTGTTTGCCAGGTTTTCACCAAGTAACAATTTTTCTATTTTTATGATTTTTTTGTATTTTTATTTTTTATTTTATTTTTAATTTTTTTGATAATGGGATATTCTAAAAAACTATTTGTAAAACCTGCGAAGGTGCATGTTGTTAATCGAATCCTCCAAAGGTTCTCCATCTGGTGTCGAGAGATGATATTAACTAGATCCATAGACTGTTGTGATGATGTAAGGACCAAGCCAATTTGGTTTGAACTTGCCTTTCTTCTCTCTGTCTTTCTAATTTTTAGGATTTTCTCTGAGAACTAAGTCACCTACCTCAAATGTGCGAGGCTTTACCTTATGATTATATTTACATTGTTCCTTGACTGAATGATGTGTTGCTCCATTTATTTTCTTCCTTGATGAAGGAACTAAGGTAGAATTACTAATGTGTAAACTACGTAGGCCCATATGCATGTCACCTAAAGAAGTTTGTGCATCCCTAACAACAAAGTCCTTTGAGGAAGTTCCATTAAAGGTCCATTGATGTGATGTATCTCCAAAAGGGAATGGATGTGTGGAACAAATGGATGAGTTATGAAGGCTTATGAGTGCGAAAAGAAGTGAAAGTAGCATGGCACAATGGACACTTAGGATCAACCAGAATACTTCTTGACTTATAATTTTAGAAATTTTTCCCCCAGTTATTTTGATATTAGGGGAGATCAGCTCTTGTTCTTTTTTCTTCATAGGACTTTTATCCTTGACTTTGATTTTTGTAGAGTCGAATAGCTTTTGATTTTGATTTGGACTAAAGGACTTCTCTTTATTTTTTACTTTTAGATTTTTCTTTTCAAAGCTTGATTTTTGATCCCCAATGAGTAAGGGCTTGTGTAATTCTTGTTAATCCAAGTCTAGGAGTGGAGTGGAAATGGAAGGAGTGGATGAAATGGTAAGGCTATATGAGTTCTCAAGAGGGATGGCAATATATTCAATAGATTCTTCATTGGCACCACTCTTAAGACTATTGATATCAAGCTCTGCTTGTGTTGGAAATTTGAAGGAATTGATTATGTGTTGCATTGATGTTTGTCATTGATTTCAACACTAGTTATTTTGTAGTCTACCGGGCTCCGGTAGAGTGGTTGGTTTATGATGTTGATCTGGAGATTTGTCTCCGGTTTGGTCCAACTGTTGGAATTGGTTTGTATTGGTTATTCATGTGTTCCTGATGTGTATCATATTCAGTTGGTTCAAGATTTGATGATCCAGGTGCTATCATATGTTCTAGTAAGCCTTTTTTTTACCAGTAAGGGTTTTACTGGCAGAGCTTTGTTGAAGATCTTTTTGGTGAATCCGATAAGTGGTGGTGGTGCGGCTTCTAGAAGGTTATAAGGATTTTGATAGTTATCTTGTTCATGTTCCTGTTGTTCATGGTGTTTCATTTGGCTTATGGCAACCTATTTTGGGTCTAGTGTTATTTTGCTAGGTTATGGATCAGTTTATGTAACGTGTCGGTTGATGCTCCCGATGCATCACCGGTTGGATTTATTATTTACTTTATGTTTTTTCCATCTTAGGCTGACTTGGTTTATCATTGGTTTGCGGGATTGTGTAATGGATCTATTGTATTATATTTTAGGGGACCGACCTAATTGTTTAGGTCCCGGGTTAATAAAATATGATGTAAGATCTCTTTGTAGATCATGGATGGATGGTTATAGGATTATCTATGTGCGAACAATGTTGTAATCATATGCAAAGGTTTTGGTCAATCATAGGTGATCAAATTGGGTTTGTGTAAGAGGTTTTAGACCTTCGGTATTGAGTTTAACTAGAACTATACTCAAGCATATGAGATTCTATTCTTGCAGTTCAATCTTCATTCTGGATTGTAGTTTGATGTTTTCTATAGTCAATGAGGCTTCTTTTGTGATGAGCAATGTGATCTAGGCTATTGGCCTTCCTGCATGTGCAGGGCCCTCATTATAATATTTATTCATCTGATTAGTGGATAGATATTGTGGGTTTCCAATCCCACCATGGTTTTTCCTCATTGAGGTTTTCCACATATAAATATGTGGTGTTATGGTGTTCATCTTTGTGGTTGCATTGTTACTTATTCTTATATGCTTTTATGTTTATTGGTTGCTGAGTTGTTGTGTTAATAAGGTTAAAATTAATCTTACTAGCAAAATACTGATTCACCCCCCTCTTAGTGTTCTTGGATCCCAACAATTGGTATCAGAGCTTGGTGCCTCAGAGTAAGTCTAATAGCTTGAGGAAGATCCTATATCCGGAATCTATGGAGATAAGTCTAAGGAAGGAACTTCAAGTAGCTCTTGAAGACTATGATGTTGAAAGATTGAGGAACATGAAGCTACAAGGTGAGTTGAGATCTACGAAGGAATTCTTTTTTACTCTGCAAGAGAGGTTGTCATCTGCACAAGCTAAAAGGAAGGAACTTTGTGATCAATTACAAAAACAAGATGATGGAGAGAAGAATGCTTTAAAGGAATTATGTCAGATGCTGAGTCAGGAGAATGATGTCATAAAGAATGAAATGCAAGCCCTAACTATGAGGATGTCCAAGGAGATTGAAGACCGAAAGAAGAATGAAGAAAATCTTGCTATATCTCTGAAAGAAAGATCTAAGGAATGCATTAGGTTGGCGCATGAGAATGATGTGTTGAGAACTAAATTGGTACAATCACATAACAATGAGCAAGAGTTGGAGAGAATAATGACAGTCCTAAGAGGTGATTTGGATGCTGCAAATGGATACAAAGAAAAGTTCAAGGTTAGTTCTTCTAAGCTTGATGAGTTATTAAAGGATCAAAGAGACACTGGAGACACTAGAGGTCTTGGATTTGAGCATGGTGAAAGCTCCGATACTACAAATCAAGATGACACATCTGGTCAAAAGGTCAACCAAAATCTAAGGTCACCGGTAAGGAAACCCAATGCACATAAATTTCATGGTAGATACTTTGTTTGCAATAATTTTGGTCATAGTGCAAGTCAATGCAGGAATAGAGCAAATCATAATAATAATGCAGTTGCTGGCCAATGTTCAAATTATAAAAAGTATGGTGATAGGACAGAAGATTGTAGAATGAATGTGAGATGTCATGCATGCGGAAAGTTTGGACATATGGCTAATCAATGTAGGACAAGAAATGATCAAGGACTCAACAAGGCAATTCAGAAGAAAAATGTTACTTGCTATGCATGCAACAAAGTATGAGATATTGCTAAATTTTGTAGAAGCAAGAACCTACTGGCAGGAAGTGATGAATCTAATGAGAAGGGAAAGTAGAAGGTTGATGATATTTGGAAGGAGCATGAGAAGAACTGGGTTATGAAGTCCAAGGATCAACTGGCATAATCAAATGCCCTAGACATTCATTCAATTGAGGAAAATTCCCTGGTTACTCAAACGAAAGAGTAGAATGTTCTTGCACCGGCAGGAAACTCATTCGGTATCTAAGGCATTCACCTTAGGGGGAGGGAAATTGATGACAGATCTTGCATTGCCCCTAGTAGTGGTCTGAAAGGTTGTTTTAGATCTTTGGAAAATTTGGTTTGAAGGTTAACTGGTGAAGATTTTTTGGATCGTGGATCTAGTTTGGTTTACCGGTAAGTCACTTTATGAGTTATGGTTTGGTCATACATCTACAAATAAGTACTTCAGAATCTTTGCTCGTGAATTGGAAGTTTGATCCTAGATTTGATGAAGGGATATTTCTTGATGAAAGCAAAGCATATAGATGTTGTAACAAAATATTGCAGAGGATTGTGGAGAGTGCAAATGTCAAGATGGATGAGCAGTACAAAGGTCAAATCAGAACTTATGAGAGAGAACCGGAAGTAGAAATGGTTATAACTGAACCAGTAGCACCTGTACCAAAATAAAATGTTGAACCAGTTACTTCGACAGTATCAGAAAATTCAATAGTAACTGAAGATCAGAGAAGAGAAATAGAAATTCAGAAGACTCCTAGGTATGTAAGGTTAAATCATTCAGAAGATCAGATAAATGGACAAAAAGAAGGTTGGTAGCTAATGAGGTATGCTTAATTTCTTTAGTTGAACTAGCATCAGTTATTGAAGCTTGTAAAGATGATTGTTGGATGTAAGCTATGGAAGAGGAATTGGATCAGTTAGAAAATGACAACACATGGGCTTGGATGTTATTAGAACTAGACTTGATTGGTATAAAGGATATTCTCAGAAGGAAGGAATTGATTATGTTGAATCCTTGCTCCGATAGCTAGGATTTTCATATATTTTAAAGGATTTTTCAGGTATGCTTTTTGGTTTGTGATAACTTTACACTATGAGCATATTCAGATGCAGATTGGGATAGAGATATAGGTAACTAGATAGGCTCATCTGGTGAAGCTTTCTTTCTTGGAAAGAAACTTGTTTCATGGATCAGCAAGAAACAATCATGTACATCTTTATCTATTGTTGAAGATGAGTATGTTGTTGCTGCTACTAACTGTACACAAGTTCTACGGATGAAGAAAATGTTGAAGGATATAAGGGTAGATTGCAATGAACTGGTAGTTATTCACTAACTTTGTTGCTATTGACATATCAAAAAATCTGGTATTTCATTCTATGTCAAAGCATATTTCTATCAAGTATAATTTTATGAAGGAGAAGGTGGAAGCAAGTGAAGTCAGATTGGTTTGAGGAATCATTTGAGTACTTCAGAGATAGATTTGGGCTCTCTGCCCCTCCAATAGAGACTTGAGTGATTCTGATTGGCATCAGTCTCGTATGCATTTATCAGAACTATCATTCATTCTGGATTGATGTGTTGGTTCTACTACTTAGGGGGAGTAGTCAGCTGTGTGGTTCTGAGGATTTATGATTTTTATTTGATGTTTATGTCAGATTTCTGGCATTGATATCAAAGGGGGAGAGATATTTATGTGGAAAATAGAGATTGGAGCTTAACAAAGATATCAGTCTAAGGGGGAGATTGTTGGCACAAGGGAGAGGAACAAAATTTCAAATTGGTTGTATCCCATTGGGGGAGTTTGGTTTAGGTCTATGGATGGTTAATTGGTATAGAGATATTTGTTTCAGAACTTCATTATCATATCATTTTAGGGAGATCATTGGATGTCTTCCTTTTGGGGAGACTTGTTTGGCATTTCTTGGCACTTGGATATTTTTCACATATAGTGTTGCCATCAATGCCAAAGGGGGAGATTGTTGGAAATTTGGATGAATTGATTATGTGTTGCATTGGTGTTTGTCATTGATGTCTAGTTGTTTTGTTGTCTATCAGGCTCTAGTAGAGTAGTTGGTTTATGATGTTGATCTAGAGATTTGTCTCTAGTTTGGTTTGATAGTTGGAATTGGTTTGGATTGGTTATTCACGTGTTCATAATGTGTATCACATTCAGTTGGTTTAGGATTTGATGATCTAGATGCTATCACATGTTCTAGTAAGCCTTTTGGTTACCGGTAAGGGTTTTACCGACAGAGCTTTGTTGAAGATCTTTTTGGTGAATCCGATAAGTGGTGTTGGTGTGACTTCTAGAAGGTTATCAGTATGTTGATGGTTGTCTTGTTCATGTTCTAATTGTTCATGGTGTTTCATTTGGCTTATGGTGACCTATTCTGGGTCTGGTGTTATTATGCTAGGTTATGGACCGGTTTATGTAATGTGTTGGTTGATGTTCCCGATACATCACCGGTTGGATTTATTGTTTGGTTTATGTTGTTTCCGTCTTAGGCTGACTTGGTTTATCATTGGTTTGCAGGATTATATAATGGATCTATTGTATTATCTTTTAGGTGGATGGCCTAATTGTTTAGGTCTTGGGTTGGTATAAATATGATGTAAGATCTCTTTGTAGATCATGGATGGATGGTTATGGGATTATTTGTGTGTGAACAATGCTATAATCATATGCAAAGGTTTTGGTTGATCATAGGTTATTGAATTGGGTTTGTGTAAGAGGTTTAAGACCTCTGGTATTGAGCTTAATCAGAACTGTACTCAGGCATAGGAGATGCTATTCTTGCAATTCAATCTTCATTTCAGATTGTAGTCCGATGTTTTCTGCAGTTCGTGAGGCTCCTTTTGTGATGAGTAGTGTGCTCTAGGTTGTTGGCCTTCTTGCATGTGTAGGCCCTTTATTGTAATATTTATTCATCTAATCAATGGATAGATATTGTGGGTATCCAATCCCACCGTGGTTTTTCCTCATTGAGGTTTTCCATGTATAAATATGTGGTGTTATGGTGTTCATCTTTGTGTTTGCATTGTTACTTATTGTTATATGCTTTTATGTTTACTAATTCACCCCCCCCCCTCTCAGTGTTCTTGGATCCCAATAGCTTGCACCACTAGAGGAGATTTGCATTTAGACTTAGTAGCCACAACACTAGGTGGTTCATACCCAATTCCTTGATATTGTAAATTGTTTGTAGGATGTTCCTGTCGATTAAATGTCTTAGTAGATAGTGGGAGTTAATCAAAATGAAAGATATAATCACCATATTTCATGTCTTTAACCTTGAATTTTTCTTTGAGCTCAGCTTGCTTTAATGTAGAAGCTTTCAATGATTCTAGATCAACACATGATGATGAAGGAATATCCTCTCAATTGACTAGAACTATTATTTTTGGTCTCGATTGTAGGTTATTACAATATATAAATTGATTTGGATCACCTTTTATTGTTACTTCAAATCCATTGTAAGGGAAATTGATACATTTATGATATGTTGATGGTATTGCTCTCATTTCATGTATCTATGGACATCCCAAAAGTATGTTGTATGTGAGATTTAGATCAAGGACTTGACAAACCACATCCTTCATGACTAGCCCAATTCTCAGAGGTAAGGTAATTGTTCCTTTGGATGAGCATTCTTCATCATCATATGCTTTAATGGTGATCTTATTCTTTGAATTCATGGTTTGTTCAAAATATCCCAATTGTTTAATAGTGATCAAAGTACAAATATTCAGACCTTCTCTTCCATCTATCAAGACTCGTTTGATACAATTTTTATGGAGAAAGGCCTCAATGTAGAGGGGTGCATTGTGTTGTTGGATTATGGATACATTATCACTTCTATGAATGTAAAACAATGTGGAGTGAAAAGGTATCCAACCATGGCTTGAAACTGGTCCACGTTCAGATTAGTGGGTACAAAGGTTTCTTTCAGTGCTTTGTCAAGAATGGCCTTAAGTGAAGGTGATATACACAAGAGATCAAGGATAGAAATGAGGGTGGGTGTCTTCCCTAACTAATCTATAAGGTCATACTCATTTTTGGTAGATGATGAGGTCGTGGTCTTGGGTGGAACACCTTGCAAGGTGAATTTACCTCGATGGGTTGCGACATTACATTCGTATGTTTCATCTTTAGAGGATGAGGAAGATGGTCCAATGCCTTTTAAAACAACTTTACTCCTTTGGGTAGAATCTTTAGGAGTTTTGTCCTTTATGATAATGGTAGAAACATAATTATCCACTAAAATGTGGTTAACAATTGAATCATAATCATAGGACATCTTAGCATAGTTGGCTTGATTATTTTTTTTTTGGATTTTCCTTTATCATGTTTAGGGAATGGCTCCTTAAACATCGCAAGTTCCTTATTGGAGTTATGACCATAAACTTCTATGTCACCCTTGTTAATAAGGTCTTGTATAACATCCTTCAATCTGTAACAATTTCCAATTGTGCGTCCTTTTCTCTTGTGATACTCACAATATTCATCATCATTCCAACATGCATGTTTTGCTTTTGGTTCGTAAGGTGGATTATCTAGTACTGTTATGAGCTTGTTTGCAACCAATTTCTTGAATGTTCAAATATCCTTCTGGATTTAGCTGTGTAGAAGTTTTTGCATCAACATTACGAATCACAATTCGTGATTCATCATCGGGATGAGATAGCTGCAAGAGAAGAAAATGTGTAAAATTGAAGACCAAAGTCCAATAACTCCGATCCATGACTCTCATTCTCCCCAGTGCTTGCATTTAGGAATTCTTTCTCCCATAAAAGAACCTCTATCTCTCTTGGTCTCTTCTCCAATGCAAAACTCGGGCTTTGGCTCTTCTTCCTCATCTCATGGGCAGGCTCATCATACATCTTTTCCAATGTAGCCTGGGTCCTTGGGCTCCTCTTCACCACCTCTGGGTCAAGGTCTTGGTAGCTCCTCTCCTCTGTGATAAGCCACCTTAATCCAACCTCTCTCAACAGTCTGCACCTCTCAACCATTGATTGGATTACATCTAGATTGCAACGACTCTTGTCAAGGTACACTCAAACTATCCCAATGTTCTCTGTCTCAAATCCATTTCATTAATGATGATGTGATTTCTTCTCTTGAGCGATCTCCTTGTTCCTCTCCCAGTTTGTGTGTTGATCCCTCTCTCACCTCCATTCCTCCTCTTTGTACTTTGCCACCTCCTTCTTCTCCCCACATGGCTCATCTTATCAAATCCTCTCTCAATTTCAGCAGCCTCATCCACCTCTTCCGATCTTCTCCTTGCCTCACATAATTATTCCTTACCGATCCTTTCTGGTTTGCATTTGAACCACCCCTCTCATCATCCTTCTAAGCCCCCAATCCCGCAGGGTCCTAGTCAATCAATGATTGGGAGAGAAAACTCATCGTAAAACTTTCCAAGGTGCATGTAGATCCTAGTACTTTTAATTTACTCAAGAGAGGCTTACGTTTTTCTTTGCCTCCTCATTCCATCCCTCATCATGATTTCCTCATTGAAATAAAAAATTCTATTCGTTCCCTTCCTCCCATTGATGCCAAAGAGGTGAGGCAACATTGTGCACTTGTCCTTAGACATGCTAAACCCCCTAAGGGTATCATTCCAAGGTTGGAGCGTGTCGCCCTTAATCAAATCTTGAATAACAAAAACATTGTTATTGTCAAAGATGACAAGGGAAATGCAACAGTTATTATGGATAAATGTGACTACATCTCCAAAATGATTTCTCTTCTCTCGGACTCTTCTAGCTATAGAGTTTTTCCCTCTAATCATTGCCCTAAAATCTTGAAAAACGTCAAGATTGCCTTATCTAATTCATCCTTTGATGAGTCCACCAAGAATTCTTTGGTCCCTACCAAATAAATCACTCCTCACATTTATGGTGTCTGTAAGATTCACAAATATGGCATCCCACTCCACCCTATTGTGGACACCATGGGTTCCCCAACTTACAGATTAGCTTCATTTTCAGCCAAATTAATCTCTCCTCTTGTGGGCCATTACGATTCTTTCATCAAATATTCTTCCCACTTTGTTGATTTCATCAAAGACCAAAAAATAGAAAGCCATGACCTCCTTGCAAGCTTTGACGTGGTGTCCCTTTTCACCAAAGTTCCCCTTTTTTATTCCATCTCCATTTTTCATCGCAAGACAAATGATTGAATTGCATCATTGGTTGAGCTCTGCCTTAGATCTACATTTTTTTCTTTCCACAGAGTTATCTATTAGCAAGTTGATGGGGTATCCATGGGTTCCCCTCTTTCTCCCATTATCGCCAACCGAATCATGGAGCAATTTGAAGGTTCTGCCCTTTTCTCCTTCCCCCTTAAATCCAAGTGGTGGAAGCGCTATGTAGAAAACACTAATGTCTGTTGGCCGCATGGATTGGATAAACTTCAAAAAAAATCCATGGCCACCTTAATAGTTTGCACCCTTGCATCTCATTCACTAAAGAGATTGAATTTGATAATCAACTCCCTTTCCTCAATATCTTGCTCACCAAAAAATGTGATGGAACCTTAGCTCGATCTTTTTTTTGCAAATCCACCCACATGGACCTTTACTTTCACTCTTCTTCCCACCACCACCCCACCCAAAAATCTAGCATCCACAAAACCTTAACCACTAGGGCCTTGCGCATCTGTGATGAGGACAACTTAAACCAAGAGTTAGCTTATCTTCGTCAGGTTTTTCTTCTTAATGGTTATAGCAACAAGAAAATATATAGAACCTTCACTGGAGCCAAATCTTTCTCTTTCTCCAAAGCCAAGACTCTTGCCTCCTTCAACCCACCCACTTCCACCCTTCCTTACCTTGAAGGCATTTCCAACAAAATCTACAAAATCCTCCTTAATAAGAGCATTAGATGTGCCTTCAAACCTTCATCCACCCTGGGCAGCCGCATCCCATCTCTTAAAGATCCTAGAGATTGTCTTACTGATTCTGGTGTCTACAAAGTTGTTTTCTCATGTGGCATCCCCTACATAGGTGAAATTGGGAGTTTGTTTAAAACCAAAATCAAAGAACATGGGGCAGACATCAAATATGAACATGTTCTCAAGTCAGCCCTAACTGAGCATTCTTCTTCCACCAAACACCATATTTGCCTATAAGAGACCCAAATCCTATCCAAAGAGGACAACTTTTTCAAAAGGAAGCTAAAGGAAGCCATTAAAATCTATAACCATCCCTCCAACCTTAATCATGATGATGGATGAACGTTGAGCTCCTCTTGGCGTCCTCTTTTATCCAACCTTAGATTTCCCCTATTTTTCCCCTCCTTAGCCCTCCTCTCCCCTTTCATCCCTTGGTTCCTCTTCCTTTGCCTCTCCTCTTTTGCCTTGCCCTTTCTTCCCTTTCCCTCTCCTCCCCCTCGTGTCCTTTTCTTTTGGTTTCCCTCTTCTCTCTTTCGGCGTGTTGTGTCCACTCTCACTTACTTAGGTCTTCTTTCCCTATCTCTCTCTCCCTCTCTCACTCTTTCTTCTTTTCTTTTTCCTTTTTTCTTTGGTTGTCCTCTTTTGTTGTTTTCTTATTCTTTTGATCTCTCATTAATTCATGTTCCTTCATCTTTACTTTCCTTCTTTTATTTTTTCTCTTATTTTTGCATTTATTTAATTTTTGAATTTAACTTCATTTATTTTCATTCCTTTGTATATGTTTATTCATTTGTGTTCTTTTTCTTCTTTCTTCTTTTTATGCGTAATCATATATATATATAGTGCATATATTCTTATATTCTTGTATTTTATAGTTATTCATATATTCATATGTACATGTATATATATGCATATATACATGTATATATACATATATGTATTCATTTGCTTTTATTTATTTGCTTGTTTTTAATTTTTTTATATATATAGTTAGTTAGTTAGTTATTATTATTATTTTATACTTGTGCACATGTATATATATATGCATATATACATGTATATATTCATATACATATATATGCATTCTTTTGCTCTTATTCTTTTGCTTCTATATATTTATGCATATAGTTTCATTCCTGTAAATATATAATTATTCCTTATACATTTGTAGAAGTATAGATATGCATATATACATATATACTTGTATTTCTACATATGCATATATATGTAATCATTTTCTCTTAGTCTTTTTCATGTATATTTTTTGTGGTTTGTTTTTAATTAGTTGCTCTCTCCTGTTCTTTTTTCCTTTTTTTTTTGGTCTTATTTCTCCTTGTAGATGAGTAGGAATTTTTTGCGCATATATTCCCTCCCATATATGTGTGCTTGGTTTTTAGTAGTTTGTTTATTCATTCATCTCTTTTTCTATTCTTCTTTTGTGTGTGTATGTATGTATGTATGTATGTATGTATTTTTTACATACATATATATTTATTTATATATACTTATATTCCTTCTTGTTTATTTATACATACATATGTGTGTATATGTATGTATGTACACTCACTCACACTCTCACACACACATGTTTATATATTTTTTCTTTCCTTTATTTTCTTTTCATTTTAGGTACTTTCTTTCTTTTTAGTTTCTTTTTTTTTTCTTTTTTCTTTGTATTTGATTTTTTGGTTGTCTTAGTTGCAATTTTTACCTTGGTTTTTGAGCCCCCTTTGGAATTGGTGCCTCTCTTCCCTCTCCCATCCTTTTTATTGGGATTTGGTCTGCAATTTTACACATTTTCTTCTCCTGTAGCTCTCTCATCCTCATGATGAATTGCAGAGTGTGATTCAAAAGGTTGATGCAAAAACTTTTACATAGCTGAATCCAAAATCATATTTGAATATAGCATGGACTTTGGAAATCTCATCTCTCTTCTTAAATGTTGTTGCAATTGGCTACCAATGGAGTGTATTTCCTTTGAGGCTTTGATGGCCTTTGAGTGTTCACTTGATTGTTCACATTGGATGAACTTGCACCAAGGAAAGTCATTTTTGGTTTTACAACATTTGCATCTACTACCCCATCATTGATTGTGTTCTTATTTTTGTTCCAAAAGCGAGGCTTGTCTTTCCCATTTGATTACTCTTTGTTTTCTTTGAATAGCTTTATGACACCTTGTTCAATAAGGACTTTTTTGTTGCCAATCCTTTCTCAATGACCTCTTTGAAACTAGATAAATAAGCTCTTCTTAGTTCATATCCAATGTCCTTGTTAACATTCTGAGTAAACATTTCTACCATCTATTTTTGTGAGATATCACAAGAGCATCAACTGGAAAGACCTCTCCATCGCTATAAAAATGAAGCAAAAGATTCCCCATTTTTCTACTTAGTATTGCACAAGGTAGTTACTAACACATCCATTTCAATGTTGTATGAGAAGTGTTGTATGAAAGATTCTTCTAAATCACTCCATGACTTAATCCCAGGTGGAAGTTGGGAGAACCATTCCATAGCTTGTCCACCTAAGCTTTGTGGGAACAATCTCATCAAGTATGTTTCTTCTCCTGCTACCTCAATGCAAGTTGTGAAAAATTTTCTTATGTGTGCCTTAGGATCTCCCTTGCCTCTATACTTGTAAAATTTTGGTGTCATGAAATGTTAAGGAAATGGAGGCATTGGAATACTTGTGTCAAATGGGTAACGACACATATCTCTCATTGTGTATTGTTGCTTTGGTGTATTCATGTCTGCCACTTGTTTTTGCAAATCCTTAATATGTTGTTCCAAGTCTTTCATAAGTGGTATCTTTTCTCTTTGAGTCAATCCCATGCCTAAGCCACTAGGTAGAGGAGGAGGGATGTAATGCATGTGTGGATGGTATTTATCATAGATATATTCATATGGAGGAGGAACGTAGTTATAGCTAGCATATGGACCACCTGGTATGGTATTGTAGTGAGGAGAACTAGGTCTAGGATGATACATGTTATGACTGTAAGGATAGGAGGTATCATAAGAATGATCTTGAGTATTACCCCCAAACGTGACACGAGATCTCCTCGTGTCATGATTTTGAATGTTCTCATGAGTATAATTGTATGCATTGGTTCTATCTTGGGTATTATCATGAGTATGTGTATTGGTATTTCTCCTTCATGCAAAAGGATGACCATGGGGTTGTTCATGGAAATGACTAGAAAAATTAGCTTGAGAATGATTGTTGGGGACTTTGGGCTTTTGGAATAAGAATGAAGGTGAATCAAGCACGAAACGTTCTCTCCTATTACCACCACTATGTCCTCTAGGATTTGCATTTGTGTGATTTCCTTGATTAGGGTCCTCTGCTATAATTTGTGACACATCAAAGTTGTGAGGTAGCTTCAATCCATTTTGTGCCATGAATTGAAAAAAGTATTGTCTATCTCTTCTCATGATGTCTTCAACCATACTATTAAACCTTGGTTCCATGAAAGTCTCCTCAATGTTTGCGGATGTGATAGATACATTGTCATTATTATTGTTGTTCTCATTGTTTGGTATAGTACTGCGATTCTTAAATGGGTTGTAAAATTCATCTCCATCAAACTCATAGGTACTCATGTTGAGGGATCTTAGAGCTTATTCAGCTTCTCTTCTAGGCCTTTGGGAACGAGTTCCAACCATGAACTAATCCTTGGCTAAATGAAAGATGGAAGAAAATGTGAAGACTATGCAAATATCAAGAAAGGATATCAGATGGAATGAGAATCTATGGTTGTCTTGCTATGTCCATAAGTATAAGTCCAAGATATGTGGGGTCTAAAGCAAGGTGTGGCTTCCAAAGAGATGATAGATCTCTTGGTGAGATAAGTTGATCTTGACTAAACAGGACCAAGTGGGACCCTAAGATGATAGATCTTAGGCGGGAACCACCTAGTAATATACTGTAGTAAGTTTCCAAGATATGATGAGGACAACAAAGCAACCTTTTGACTTTAGTTTGGAAAATATGTATGAGGAATTGCAAATGAAGGGAAATGATGGACAAATATGTGACCAAGATAGGTTGACTAAAAATGATGAAGCCCTATAGGAAATGCCTTAGAAGTTCTTTAAATCTCAAAACTTAAGTTCGTTTTCTCTTTTCAAGTTTTGCAAAATTTTGTTCTAAAACACAAACGCAGAGCTATTCTGCATAGACGCAATTTACCAACCCAATCATGGTTTAAACTGATGCAGACACAATTTCTGATAGATTTTTTGATTCAGTCCAAATTAAAAAGTTGTTGAATGTCTTGTGGAAAGAAAACAAAGAAAACAATGAAGACACAATGTCTGAAGGTGTTTTTTTCCACTGGTATAGCACAAATTGAAGACACTTGAAAACATGCACAACCTAGGCTGGAAAGAGAAACCATTCAATGGGGCCTCCGCGACATAGAAATACCTCAAACAAGCAGACAACTAGAGATTCTAGTAGCATTGGCTCCCCCACCACGACACTCACTTCTTGGGCATACCAGATTCTCTTACCTCAAAAGACCAAAGGTCAAATGAGGGATTCCTGTCTCAACATGAAAGGGTACATGAGGGGTATCTACGGGGTATGATTCACACTCCCTGAACCATCAAATGTAAGGATTTTTGGCCTCTACAACAAAAGGTGTTTAGTCATGTTTCGGTGTAACTGGTGGCTATACATGCAACATTTTGCTCAAATTAATGAGGCCTCCCAACCTACAGAGGTTACACTCTACAATTTTTTATGCATCACATGGATATTAAGGGAGATTGATGTTGGTATAACACATTGGCACCAGGTGATAAGGGACTTTCGTCCAAAACCAAAAAATTTTTATATAGCGGACCAGAACAAAATACCGCTTGGGTCGTTCCCTCTCACAAGACAAGAGGTGGGTCTTTTAAAGATGATAACAATTTCTCTTACACCCAAGATCCATGAAGGCGAGGGGAGAGGATACTTTTGTTATCACCTTAGGTTCTAAACTAAACACAACGTGCCAAAAGGCACAAGACACGCCAAGTAAGTTAATTAACCCTCAAGAAAACAAAGAAAATGTCAATGAAATCATGTGAGCCTAATTAAGATAGGAATTGAAATGTGAAGACACACACTAAAATTACCCCTACAATATATGATTAGTAGTTTTTGATAAATTACCCCCACCTGCAAGCACACTTGTTAGGTTAATTTTAGAAAATCCAAATCCAAATGTGAAAAAGGGGCCTTCGACAATACGTTTTTTGACAAATCCAAAGATCTGATTTTCCATGAATTATTTTACATCAAAATTAAAATCATAAAGAATGGACTACCTGTAGAATTTCAAGACATTTTCAGATATGTAAGAAAATCCAAAAAAATTGCTAATTTGCTCCTAAAATTATTTTTTTATGAAAAATCATAAAAAATTCAAGCTTCATCCAAAAAATCTGAATTTTGGATTCAGAACTCCTGATACCATTCCTAACTTGCAAAAAAAATTCCAAGTCGTTTGTGAGATATGATCAAATCATTGCAAAACCTTAATTTTTAAAGATCCAATTTTTCATAAATTATTTTGCATTAAATTTTTTAAAAAAAATAGACACCCTATATAATTTTGTGACCTTTGCAGAAATGTAATAAAATCCAAAAAATTCGCTAATTTGCTCCCAAAATTAAGTTTCTATGAAAAATCATTAAAAATTAAAATATGCTCCAAAAACTCTAAATTTTGGACTGAGGACTTCTAATACTATCCCCAACCTGCAAAAAAAATTTGATGCAAAAATTCCAAGCCATTTGTGAGATCTGATCAAATTATTATGAAACCCTAATTTCCAAAGATTTGATTTTTTATGAACACCCAAATTAAAATCACAAAAAACAGACCCCCTGTAAAATTTTGTGACCTATCCAGAAATGTAATAAAATCCAAAAAAATTGCTAATTTGCTCCCAAAATTATTTTTTATGAAAAATCATAAAAATATATAATAAATTCAAATATGCTCTAAAAAATCTAAATTTCGGATTGAACACTCATGATACTGTCCCCAACATGCACAAACAATTTGATGTAAAAACTCTAAGCCATTTGTGAGATCTAATCAAATCTCTCCAAAATCTTAATTTGGTGTTTGAAACCCTGGTTGCACAAGGTTATTCTCCAAATTGTTTTACAAAACAACAATATAGGGTTAGAAAAAACTGCCAAAAACATAGATCTAACAAAAATCCATGTCCCATTGGGCATGCCAAAATGTATACGGTGAAAAGTGATGATAATAAGCTATCGTAAGACCTCAAATATTCAATTACAAACAATCTAAGTCCTACAAAGAAACATTCACCAATACCAATAGAGATACCTAAGATCATGTAAATAAACCAAATAAAACAATATTACCATTCACATGTCAAGTAAGGTTTCAATCTCCATTGTTTCCTATCTCCATTGATCTTGTTTGATGTATACTTGCTCTCAGATTCATATGTGCACAAGAGCTCAACAAAGAACAGATTGTGGTTGTGATGTCACTTGATCGCTTGAAGGATTGATTGACGCATTAGTTAGCTAGCTGGATTGATTAGGGTTTATAATGAAGGAGATTATTCTCTTATATAGAAGACACTTTAGGGAATGGATGGATAATATTAAAAAGTGAAGAGGATAAATAGTCGCCTAGGATTAAAGGGTAGGTAGAAGAAATAATAAAAATAGTAAGAGGGAAGGTAGAGGAAAATTAAAAGATAAATGACACGTGTCATTGAAGGAAAAAGCTAATGAATTAATTAAATAAATAAAGATTTATTTAATTAATAGAGGATGTGGGATCAATTAAATAAATAAAATATTTATTTAATTTAAGATAAGGATAATTTAAATAAATAAAATATTTATTTAATTTAGGAAAAGGACAATTTAAATAAATAAAAGTATTTATTTAAATGAGGAAAGACTAAGAAGAGGATTAATAAATTAATTAAATAAATAAGAATTTATTTAATTAATAGAAGACTTAGGATAAATTAATTAAATAAATAAAATATTTATTTAATTAGACATGACAATTTTAGGTGTCTACAACAACCACACCAACACACACTTCCACCAACAATCCCCCCCTTTGTCATTGATGGCAACACTTGACCAAACTCAAATACTCCACAATATCTCTCCACAAACTGAATCTGCACAAACTCTCTCTATATAATAAGTATCTCAAAATTACTAAATCTCTACTCAATCTCTCTTTTAGAATTACTTAATCTCTTCCCTTCAGAACATACTCAATCTCTTCCCTTCAGAACTTACACAACCTCTCCCCAAAGATCAGACTTGCTCAATCTCCCCCCTTTGCCACCAAGGACAAAGGTCATAACAACATTCAACACACCACTGCTCCCCCTGAGAGCAACCACAACATCAATCCAAGACATGAAATAGGCATGAAATCTCCCCTTGGAAAGATGTATCCCCATAATGCACTTAGCTATAAGGAGGGGCAGTAACCACAATCTTCTCTCGAAGAAACTCAAATGTATCCTTTGCCAATGCTTTCATGAAAATATCTGCAACCTACTCTTTTGTAGAAATGTACTCCAATGTAACTTCCTTTTCAACAACTCTCTCCCTTAAGTAGTGATATCTAATTGTAATATGCTTTGTTCTTGAATGCATAACTGGATTCTTCGAAATGTTTATTGCACTTGTATTGTCACACAAAATAAGAATTGTTTCATCATATGTTACCTTGATATCCTTAAGAGTCTGTCTCATCCACATTACCTAAGTACAACAAGATGTCGCTGCAATATATTCTACTTCATTAATATATAGGGAGACTAAATCTTGTTTCTTACTGAACTAGGAGACCAATATGTCCCCTAAAAATAATGCACCACCACTAGTACTCTTCTGGTCATCAACACTTCCGGCCCAATCTGCATTAGTATAGGCTTTCAACATAAAATCTCCACCTTTTTTGTACCAAAATCCAACGTCCACAGTACCTTTCAAATATCTCAAAATTCTCTTCATAGCTTACTCATGTGTCACCTTTGAATTTGCTTGAAATATAGATACTAGACAAACAACCTACATGATATCTAGTCTAGATGTAGCCAGATACAACAATCCACCAATCATCAACCTATACTTCTTTTTCTCAACCTCTGGAGACTCATCATCTTTGCTCAACTTGCATCCAATGGTTAAAGGAGTTGTAATCGGTTTGTAATCATCAAAACCAAAATTCTTCAACATTTCCTTCACATACTTGCTTTGAGAGATAAAAATTCCATTTTTGATTGAACATCTTGCAACCCAAGAAAGAAAGATAACTCACTAATAATTGACATTTTAAATTATTTTCACATTTTTTTAGAAAACTCTTTACATAAACTATCATCTCCTCCAAATATAATGTCATCAACATAAACTATAACAATTGACAACTTGTCTCCATCAATCTTGAAACAAAGATTATTGTTTGTTGTGCCTATCTTGAAATTTTGTTGAAAAAAATACCTATCCAATCTCGCATATCAAGCCCTCAGTTGCTGTTTAATTTTGAAACCATATGGTTTCTCAATGTAAACTTCTTCTAGATATCCATTCAAAAATTCTTATTTGATATCCATTTGATAAACTCTAAAGTTCTTGTAAGCAAAAAATGCAATAAACATGTGAATAGCTTCCATCCTTGCTACCAGAGAAAAAGCCACTTCAAATTCTATGTCTTCTCCTTGAGAATATCCTTTACATACCAGTCTTTCTTTATTCCTTGTCACTTTTTCTTTCTCATTTAACATATTCTTAAATACCCATTTAGTTCCTATTACATTCTTGTCCATCGGTGTAGGTACTAGCTCCCAAGTCTTGTTCTTTTGTATTTGATTTAATTCTTCTTCCATTGCTTTTGCTTCCTCATAAGTCTTCGGTTCAGTCATAGATAGAAAACAGTAATTGACTTGTTCTTGAGCTTCTGCAATCTTCCTTCTTGTCTTAACACCTTTTGTCTTGTCTCCAATTATTCAATTTTTTGAATGATGCTTCTAAACATATTTAGTGGGAAATTTTGATGAGTCTTCCTCTTCTTCTTCATCATCATTTGTTTCCTTCTCTTTTCTTTCTTCTAGATCACTTGTCTTCTCTGTAATTATTGGAACAATCTTGACCTTCTATGCTAGCAAACATTTATTCTCCTTTCTATCCTTGATATAGTATATATTTCCACCTGTTCTAACTCCTTCTGCAACTATTTTACCAGTCTTCTCTTTTCTTATTACACATCCAATGCTACTAAACAACACTTCATAGCCTTTTCTACACATCTGACTAACACTTAGCAAACTATGTCTTAAACCTTTAACATAATAAACATCATCAGTTTTATGCTTACCATCAATAGAAACACTTCCAATACCTCAAATAGCTGCACCATCTTCTCTGACAAACTTCATTGATCCTCCATCATAATTCTTAAGATTAATTATCTTGTCTTTATCAACGATCATATGATTTGAACATTTAGAGTCTATAATCCATGTACTTGGTTCTATCTTAGCATGCAATGCATTCTTAATCGTTCTCTCTTCTTCGGATTTCTTCAAAACATCCTCCTTAACTTCAATTTCCAAAAACAAGGATTCTTCATTCAAGTCATCATCAACTTCATCTTTAGATGCATGCTCCTCAATAGAACATAAGACCTTCTCTCTTCTATTGAAGTTGCATCTTTTAAACTTGTATTTTTTCCTCTCATCATCATACGGTCTCTTATAGTCTTTTCTGTAAGTTCTATTTGAAGCATATTGTCCAATTATACCACAAGAAAAATATTTTAGAGGTAACTTACCTTTGTATTTCTCAGTGCCTCACTGCAATCTTCTCACAAAATTTACTTCAGCTTCATCTATATCTCCACTACATTTTGGATCATCATGTCTTGAAACATTAAATCCTGCTTCTTTCTTTTCTCTTTTCTCTTCCTCCATTTCTAAAATCTTATAGGTTTCTAAAGTACCAAAAAGCTAATCAATGGTATACTTACTCAAATCATTTCTCTCTTGTATATCACATCTTTGTGGCTTGTAGGATTTAGACAAAAATAACAAGATCTTATGAACAACATCACATTTCTCCAAATGTTCACTGACATCTCTAATGCCATTAGTAAGATCAGTCACTCTATGAATATAGTTCTCAACTATAGTACCCCTACCCTAATCAATTTCTAATCTCGGTTTGACCTTGGTTAGTTTATCATAATATAATGTTATAGTCAGGTGTTGTGATTTTAGTGCATATCGGTTTATGTGGTTTTCACACCAATTTGTATGCAAGTTATTAATTCTCCTTTTTCGTGTTATTATCTCAGGCTAACGCTTTCATTAAGTTTATATATGTATGCATGTATGACTCTTGGTTGCAGGGGATTTCAGGTACAGTGTCGCATGGGTGCGAGGTTCGTCTCCACCTAGATTTGCAGGTTTGAGTGTACCTCTTTAATCCTTAGAGTTGGATTAGGTGGTCATGATACCCTCATTTGACTATTATTGTGCTCAAGTGAGCATCGTCAGTTGTCTGTCAGTTTTCCCTTTTGGTTGGGTTGCAAGTCGTCTGTTTGTTTGGCATTCTTGGGTTGCGTGTTTGGTGTGTATGGTTAAATTGAGTAATTATTCCTTATTATTTAATTTGATTAAATATGTGTTTGTGCATTAAAGATTAAGGGACTCTATTCTTGTGTTTTGGCTTAATCCCTTCAGGGTTTCCTGGCAGGGCATTACATTTGATATCAGAGCCCATGTTGCAAACACTGGGATCTCTGGTGTCATGTGTGCCCTTAGTTGGTGTGAGGTGTATCGACCTTAGGTGCATGCTTGTCCTCCTCTTTGTATGTGAGTGATTGAGAAAACCTTAACTTGTGTGTAACGTGTGTGTTTACACCTTGTTTTCACCTTCTTGATGTTGGTGTTTGAGTGATTATATGTGTTTTATGTGCTTATTGATGTCTTGGTCTATGATTACTCATATTCTAAAGGAGAGTCATATGTACCTTCCTTATTGAGTGTTGTACTTTTTGGACTAATCCATTTGGATTGGTCAGTGCTTGTCTGGAATCTGAAAGTACGAAATGTGCTTGTTTAAGATTATGATCTAGTTTAGTGTTGTTCGCTTGAAGGACTAGTATGGTAAATGTTGAATACTTATTTTGCAGCAAATTGAATGGTTATAACCCTTCCTCCTCTCTCTCTCTTTCTAGAACTTAAAAATTTTGGGATATGTGTAATTATTTGTTATGTGAGTTTTCTTTTTGCAAGAGAAAGGTGTGACTTCTTGAACCCTTGCATGAAACCTATGACACTTATGTGTTTTTAAATAATAAAAGGGATATGGGTTTGAAAGTTAATATTGGTAATTGGGAGAAAACTGTATGTTTGCATTAAGAATTCTCCATGTGTATTGTAGGAGTAACATAATTAAATTCTATTTTAAGTAACGTGCATTAATATGCGGATAGTTGTTATGTGAAATTGTTTTGTTTGTTATGAAGGAAGTATAAAAAGGGAACATGTTATAGTAGCTTCAAGAGTGTATTAATGTGTTCCACGAAAGATTGTTTTATGTATTTCATTAAACCAGTTTGATTGAGGATTTATTTTAGCAATGCTCCATTGAACTTGCTTTTGGGTATATGTAATTACCTTATTATGTTTAGAAAGTGCAAATGAAAAGCCTGTTTGATGTGTAGGCATTGATATGTACTATTTTGTTGATAGCTCCTCGCTTACCTTCTTATCATATTTGATTTTCAATGATATGTTTTGTATTGAATTAAGAGTCGTGAGTGTTTGCTTGAGGTCTTACATTATTGAAAGATTGCTTGTTTTGATCTCTATTGTCTGGAAAACTAGAACATTCTATTGCAACCATAATAATTGGAAATGTCATGTTAGGTTGTTTGGCATCCTTCTTAAACGGTAGCGAAATGAAAACCGTGCAATTAATGATAGGCATATAGTGAGAAATTTTATATTGTAGTGTGACCTTGTTGATCTTGTGTCTATGTAGGAAATAGTTTGATTATCAAACTCTCTTTCCCTTCTCCCTTTGCCTAGATTATAAGATTTTTAGAAATGCTACGAAGAATGCATTGATTTAAATAAAATGTTTATTAAGCATATGATATTGATGCTTAGTGAAATTCGAGAAAGATATAGGAATGATGTTATTTCCTTATGTAATTTTGAATTGTTAATAATTTTAGTACCTAAATCTAGAGTAAGCTTGATTCAGTTATTCATGTGGGAAGCATTATTTAAACCTTCCTTGAGTAGATGATAGCGCACTGGAAAGTACTCCCCATAAATTTGACTAAACCAGTGCTGGTGTATTCATGTGTATTGTAAGAAACCAGTGCTTATTATATGTGCCCATGGGTTGGGGAAGTAATCAACCATGGAAGATATGTTGCTTACGAGTATGGGAAACCATACTGTTTATGTGATGTTGCTTATTTGTTTCCCTACTGAGTACCAAACCTCAGGTTGTGGGTAATTTAGTATGGGGTAATATTCGAAGTCACCATTCCTTGAATAGTATGGATTGGCCGACGAGTAATGTTGGCGTGAAGTGACTTTAGCTTCTCTATTTCGAGGAATGATATAGCTATACTATAAAACTGTATCAAAGGTTTACTCAATACTTTCCCTTTTGATGAATCTATTTATAGGTTTATGTGTGGCAGCCTATTCCTCTCCTTTATTTGAGCATTTTGATGGTGATTCTTGAGCATAATGGTGGTGTATTTTGGAGGATCATTTGCCTTGTCTTCATGAAAGGTAGGTTTATCCACATGAGCTTCCAGTTAGTACGTGTTGGTGGGCATGTGGGTGGACCTTAGTCATGTATACCTCTGACTTACGATGAGTATTCTTATACATATGTCGCTATGCGGAACGTGACCTACGCGTGCTTGTTTCTGTGAGGTACACTACCATGTAGGATACGTCCATTGCATGTCTTCTCCGCTTGGGGTATTGCCATGTCGCGTGACGACATGATGTGGGGTGATGTCGAGGTGCACACTGCTATGCCATGTGGGTAGTGTGACTATGTCCACATGATGAGCTACTGCAATAGCTAGACGATTGTTCCTTCCTTCCTCGTTGGTGGCTAGATGCTAGTCACATAGTGATGTTATGTGCAGTTGTGATATTCTTTATATTCTTTGGGGACCAGCAATTTATTTTACTTTGACTTTGAAGGTTTAGCCACGATCTTGTGATCTTTTGCATTCTTGATTTGGTGTTGCAAATTCTGGATTATTTTCTTGCCTTACTATTGGAATTGATGATTTATTTTCTTTATTCATCTGTACTTTGGTGGCTAAACCGATTTATCCTTATTGTTTTCATATGCTAGTCTTGTGTTGAAATGTGAAATTCCTCTCCAAGGATGTATGAGACGATTTTGGTAGAGTGTGTACGAGGAAGTAGACGTAAGGAACCTTAAGGATGGGGGTATGTGAGGTTGTGATGCAGCTAGGATCCACTACCTACCTATATGTGGTGACTATCTCTTGGAGGCTAACCACCTTACTCAACAAGGGATGTTCACGAAGGTCTTGTATGGAAGGTAGCACCACTATGGTGTGCCTAGCACCATCAAGCCTTGAGTGAGATATTGGATATTTATGATCATACTGTTGTTCTGAGATTAGGCATAGAGATGTCGATCGTGCATGTTATCTTTGACCGAGCATTAGACATGCTCACATGTGGCCTTTTGAGTTATGCATTCCATTATGGGGATGGTTATTATTTGTATCATGGAGTAAATTGTATTAGCTTGTCACTATGTTATGGGACATAGTCTTTGGAAAGGTTATTATATGTCTGGCAAGTGTAAAAAATTGAGTTATTTATGTTGCTCTTATTTCATGAAAGTTAATTTGGTTGTAGAAATTGATATTTGAAGCTAGTTCTTTGTGATAAAGTTTATGAAAAAGATGGATTGGTAAAAGAAATTGATCCTGATGGCATGTTTTCTTGTCATGTTTGGTAGATGAGTATGGTAGTTGTTGTTTACCTCTTTGTAATGTTTTAATTTGGTGTAATGAAAGGGAGAAAATTCTTGTTTCTCTGCTATGTTTGTGGATAATTCCTAGAATGTTATAAGAAATGTATGGATTTAGATGTATCTTACCAATGGATAATGGCATTCGTAGAGGATTTAGAAATAATTTCATTTATTTCATTTATTTATGGAAAGATTCCTATGTGCAATTTAATATTTGTTGAATGAGTCTCAGGGCTTTTGCATGCGACATGTTCTCCATCTAGCCTTATGACTTCCAGGAGTAAGTCGGAACCTAGGGGGGAAGAATATAGTACCCCTACCCTAATCAATTTCTAATCTCGGTTTGACCTTGGTTAGTTTATCATAATAGAATGTTATAGTCAAGTGTTGTGATTTTAGTGCATATCGGTTTATGTGGTTTTCACACCAATTTGTATGCAAGTTATTAATTCTCCTTTTTCGTGTTATTATCTCAGGCTAATGCTTTTATTAAGTTTATATATGTATGCATGTATGACTCTTGGTTGCAGGAGATTTCAGGTACAATGTCGCATGGGTGCGAGGTTTGTCTCCACCTAGATTTGCAGGTTTGAGTGTACCTCTTTAATCCTTAGAGTTGGATTAGGTGGTCGTGATACCCTCGTTTGACCATTGACGTGCTCAAGTGAGCATCGTCAGTCGTCCGTCAGTTTTTCCTTTTGGTTGGGTTGCGGGTCGTCTGTTTGTTTGGCATTCTTGGGTTGTGTGTTTGGTGTGTATGGTTAAATTGAGTAATTAGTCCTTATTATTTAATTTGATTAAATATGTGTTTGTGCATTAAAGATTAAGGGACTAAATTAAACAGGGTTTCTTTATGTGATTAATCGTTAATTGAATTGCTCAATTCAATTTGGTAGCAAGTGCAATTAAATGGTTAAATTTAAATATTAAATGCATTATGTTTACGCTCATAAAATGAAAGATCGAAATTTAATTGAAATAGAATTAATTTATCTTCTTGACAGTTTGGAAATAGAAAGGTTAATTTCAGTTATTTGGAAAAATCAATTTTAAATTGAAAAGGAAATTTAATTTATTGATATAGTTGGAAAAGAATGATTTTTGTGAATTATTTTAAATAAAAATATTTTAATTCCAAAAATAAATTTTTGGTCAAACCTTTCCCATTTAACCTAGACTTTTGGAAAAATATGGGAGATTAATTTTTTTGGAAAAATATTTTTGGAAAATATTCTTTGATGGAAAATTTGGGGGTTTTGGGAAGAAAGGGAAATTTTTTGAGCTAGAGAATGGGGCTCTTCTTCAATCTTGCCAGGATTGCTGAGCCAAGTAGGCCTCTAGTTAATTTCATTGATTTTCTTATTTTTAAGAAATTGTTTTGTATTTTTAAGAAATTTGTGCGAAGATGGAAAACTCCCATCCATTTGGGGAAAATGAAACAGATGCAATTTTATTTCCAATCCAAACCCTTCTTGTTGTTTCCATTCCAAATTTAATTTTTTGGTTACTCTAATTGTTTAGAAAATAAAAAATAAACTTGAGATTGGCTGTTTACAATGAAAATTTTATAAAATTCTAAATTATTGCTTTCAAATTCAAGCTTCAATCAGATAAATTTGCCTGGGTTTGGATAATGGATGTTAATCCTTATCATTTTGCCAGTATGGCATTGTTTTGGAAAAATTCCCCTTCTTGAATGGGTATTTGATAAAATCAAAAAATATATATATATATAAAACATGCTGCTGGAAATAAGTTTTAAGTCTCTGGGAGACTGACTGTGTTTTTTCACAGTAAACAATGTTTAAAAAAAAAATTGATTAAATTAAAAGAAAAAAAATAAAAATATTGAACCCACGTGGCAGGGCATAAACCCCCACCACGCAGGAGGCAGTGGCTACCAAAAGTAGCGACTGCTACCTATTGGCAGCAGTGCTACCAATGGTAGCAGACTACTACCAAAAGGTAGCAGTGCTGCCATAGGTAGCGTGGACTACCAAGGGGGACCCACGTGGGGTCCATGTGGGTATCCCCACCCATACTTTTTTTTATTATTTTTGTTAAAATAAATAAATGTTTTTTTTAATATATATTTTTTTTATATAATCAAAAATATATATATAATAATAATTTAATATTATTAAATGTAAATTTTAATTAAGTTTTTAATTAAGTTTAAATATGGCATTTAAATAATAAATTATGATTATTTATAATTAATTAATTATATAAGTGGCAATATACTTTAATTAATTTTCAAATTGTATTTTATTATTAATGCATATTTTCTAATTAGATACTTAATTTGTTATTTTGTTATTATCAATTGTATATATTTTATTAATTGCGGATTAATAAATATATAGTCATTAATATTTAATTTTGGTAAATTTCTATATATACACAAGGAAATAATTGTTAAGTTAGGAATGGACTATCTTTACTTGGATTCCTTATATGTTTATGTTTCCTTGATCCACATAGTTTAACTTGGTTCTGAAAAGATGAATTTGGAGAAATTATTTTTGAACCAGTATGACAATGATGTTTGAATTGAAGATTAAATATCATATTTAGTTGGTTAATGGTTGTTTAATTATACTTATGTGAAATTGGTTTAAGAACTCATAATGATGCATTTATGTATGTTCGATGCAATTGAACCTTAGAGGGTTAGAAAACCAAAAATGATGTGTACCTAGATGAGGTAGATAACTACAATCTGACTTAGATCATTTAGAAAACTTGATCGACATTTAATGTTTAAATCAATTTGGAAAAGATTGTATCTCCTGGTTATTGCCTATGCGAGTTTAATTTTTGTATTCGTTTTTGCTTAAGTAATGGTAAGCCTTGCTTTGTTTGATTGGACCCTGTCGTATGGTTGATTTGGGTACCTGTTTATGTCCTCAGTATGGAGTTGACTATTGTTTTGTGGTGGTGTCGTTATTGGTCATATCCTTTATGTGGGTGTCGAATGATGATTTGTGGTTGACCATAGTTGGTCAAGTCTCTAGTTAGATTACCATCTGTCAGTGCACCTCATAGGAAGTTGTGTTTGACCAAATGGTTGTTCCCTCCATTTTGAACTCCATTTGCTTGACCATGTGTATTACTTGGTTTTTGAATTCGTCAAAGTACAGTCTAGTGTCGTATGGGAAAGTGGCTTTCGATTGGGGGTCACGTCCAAAGTGGCTGCTGGGTAACCCATCGAAAGTGAGTCTAATAAGTGATAACCTAACATTAGATTTGAATGTTAATCTCTAAGTAAGATAATTGTGCCTCACACATGGGACGAGTGCTGACATAGACTCGACATGTTGTGAGAAGGCCTGAAATGACAAACCATCATCCTTGTCTTCACGAGAGGATGTGTGGGTCCACATGAGGCTTGGATGGGCTATAGGTTCGGATTAGGTTGCCAGGGTAACCCTGTGTATGGGGCCAAAACCTATGAAGACCTGCCATGGTAACCATACCAGATTGTGTGATGACACTTGTCCCTTACTTTCACTAGTGTGTTTTGTGGTGTCTTGATAGGAGCACTTTTATGGAGTCGTCCTGTTGTTTATACCCTTGTGAGAACCTGACTTCATGCTAGACCTTGGGTTACAATGACTCAGTTTTGTGGATGCTCTAATGGACCTTTATATTAGCTTCGATTATATTCAATTGGATCCTTTCCTTTTCATGGATCGTTTATGTATTTATTGACTGATGTGGTCGTTTGTATATTGATTATGTTTTGCCTTGATGAGAGAATTGTAAATAATGAGAACCTCATGTATTCTTAAATTTATTATTATCAGAGGGGTCTTGCAGTTGAGCAGACCCGGAGATGTTGCTCTTTAGGGGTGAACTCCGAGATCATCTTGGTGTTATGTGATGTTTTTGTTTTTATGTTTCATGTTTAGTGTTAGCATGTATGGATGATATTTTGATAGAATGTATAAGTGGATAAGATGAAATTAATTTTAAATGCATGTATGTAGTCCTCTCTTAGATGCAGTAAATTGGATCATGAAAGAATGTAGCTTAGGATAATGGAATATATTCAGTTGTTGTTAAGGAAATTAAGTATGCATGGAAATATCTCATTAGTCTATGATGAAATTCAAGTGTATTGTTAAATTAGATGCATGACTAAAATTTTAATGAAAAGTTCAAATGAAGGATAAAAATAAATCTTAATGGATGAACCTTATATTGTGATTTATATTTTCATCTATTTGAAAGAAATTATCCTTGTTTAAGAATTATCTCGTTATAAGATAATCAACTTATTGGATTTATTAGTGAGAGTTAAGTTAAATGTGTTATTAAGTAATCGTTGGGAAACTCTTTAGGTGTTAGTTGATGTCTTCCGCTATGTAATCTGAATCTTTGATATCTTGTTGTATCTTAATGTTGTGTAACTTTAAAAAAAATAAAATTATTGCACTCTATTCTTGTGTTTTGGCTTAATCCCTTCGGGGTTTCCTGGCGGGGCATTACATCAACACTTTCATCTTCCAACATTCTCACATATTCATACTTCTACTTCAAATTCGTCAACCTAGCCCGCTTTGTCATCAGATCTCCTTCATATGCCAAACATAGCTTGTTCCATACAACTTTTTCTTCCTTCAATCCTTTCACGCTTCCAAACACCGAATCACTTATACGACTAAAAATTATAGCTCTAGCTTTGCATTAGTCTCCTTCACCTTTATCTCATCTAGAGTCTGAGCACCACCCTGTAGAGTTGTATATCTGATTGGACATTTGATTTTCTAAACTCCATTCTCCAATGTCTCTAAATGCGACTTCATTCTCTTCTTTTAGTACAAAATTTTTGTACCATCAAAGATCAAAACTTTGTAATACATGTCTTGCACCATACCAGATCTATCTTAAGTGGTTAAGCTTACTCAAGAGGAACCTTGCTCTGATACCAATTTTTTAACCCAAGGTAGGACTAAGAGGGGTGAATTAGTCCAAAACAAAAATTAACGCAACACATAAACAATTAAACATCAACACACATCCAACATATGAACACCAATATTTTCAACGTGGAAAACCCAAATAGAGAAAAACTATGGTGAGTACTCGCCCACAAAATATATCTATTATGTATATCAAATTACAAAGAAAAGAGCTCTCTACTTACTCCAGACTTGCAAACCAAGGCTAACTACTCATGGCACAAGACAAAGAGAGGACTTGCAAAACCTAAAGCTAACTGCAGTAGGGTAAGATACAAAAATGATATGAAAAGAAGGGTCTCCTGCTCATGAAGTTTTCCTTGAACTCTAAATGAAGCGACCAACATCAACACACACACAACTCAAACCTCAACTACCAATACTTTGTCTCATATCTCTGTCACAGTCTCAACACAACTTGTATATCATTCGAACACAACTCTTCTTCTCTTCTCTTCATTGAACCTCACTGATTATCCTCACATCACATATTCACTCTACCACACTCTTTTATCTCTTGTTCATACTCATCTCACACTCACAACTCAATTATACGTATTCCTTATATACATGATAGATCATCAAAGATTGAACCAAGTTGGATTGAACCAAGATATTGTGAGGATAACCGGTGGACAACTGAGAGAGGGGGGTGAATCAGTTGTCAATATATTATAAAACTTGAAGCTCACAAAACATTCTACCAGAATGCATAAACCAAATACCGGAATAGCAGATGTAACAGTTAAGCATAAACATAAATTACAGAATAATTAACCAACCATCCATAACGCATGACACCAAGATTTGTACGTGGAAAACCCAGTAAAGAGAAAAACCATGGTGGGAAGCCTACCCACAGTCAGATAATACTTTTGCAGCAAGTATGTTATTACAATAAGAGGGCCTTGCACATCCAGGAAGGCACACTACTCATCACAAAAGGAGCCTCACTGACTACAAAGAAATCCAAACAACAATGAAGAAATAAGAATGAATTGCAAGAATAGCATCTCATATGCCTAAGTATGATTCTGACTAAGCTCAATACTGAAGGTCTTAAATCTCTTTCACAAACCCAATTCGATCACCTATGATCAACCAAAAACTCTACACATAATAACAACATTTTTTGCACATAGATAATCCTCTATCCATAAGACCACCATACCATGATCTACAAAGAGATCTTACATCATATTTATACCAACCCGAGACCTAAACAATTAGGTCGGCCACCTAAAAGATAATACAATAGATTCATTACATAATCCCGTAAACCAATGATAAACCAAGTCAGCCTAAGACTGAAACAACATAATCCAAACAATAAATCCAACCAGTGGTGCATCAGGAGCATCAACCAACACATTACACAAATTGGTCCATAACCTAGTAGAATAACATCGAACCCAAAATAGGTCGCCATAAGCCAACTGAAATACCACAATCAACTAGAACACGAACACGATAACCATCAGCATCCTAATAACCTTCTAGAACCCACACCAGCACCACTTATCGGCTACATAAAAAGATCTTCATCAAAGCATTTTTGGTAAAACCCTTGTCGGTAACCAAAAAGCTTACTAGAACAAATGATAGCATCCAGATCATCAAATCTCGAACCAACTAAATGTGATACACATCAGGAACACATGAATAACCAATCCAAGTCAATACCACAAGCTAGATCAAATTAGAGAATACTAGAGATGGTCTCCAAATCAATATCATAGTCCAACCACTCTATCGAAAGTCAGTAGACAACAAAACAACTAGTGTTGACATCAATGACAAAACATCAATGCAACATATAATCAATTCCTCCAAATTGCCAACAATCTCCCCCTTTAGCATTGATAACAACACTAGCTGTGAAAAACATCCAAGTACCAAGAAAATGCCAAACAAGTCTCCCCCAATGGAAGACATCCAACAAACTCTCCAAGAAGATATGACAATGAAGTTCTGAATCAAAAACCAAACTCCCCCTGAGAATGATATCATAGTAAATCTTTATTTTTCACATATATATCTCCCCCTTTGACATCAATGCTAGAAATCTAACATAAACATCAAAGAAAAATCATAAAACCTCTGAACCACACAACTAACTACTCCCCCTAAGTAGTAGCATCAACACATCGATCCAAAATGAATGATAGCATTGATAAATGCATACCACACTGATGCCAATCAACATCACCCAAGTCTCTACCAGAGGGACAAAAACTCCCAATCTGTCTCTGAAGTACTCAAATGATTCCCTAGGCAAAGGTTTAGTGAAGATATCTGCAATCTTCTCTTTAGTGTTCACATAAATCAGTCTGACTTCATTTGCTTCCACCTTCTCCTTTAGAAAATTATACTTGATAGAAATGTGATTAGTCTTAGAATGAAATACTGGATTCTTTGATATATCAATAGCAGTAGAGTTATCACAGTGAATAACTACTGGTTCATTACAATCAACCCTTATATCCTTCAATATTTGCTTCATCCATAAAACTTGTATACAGTTAGTAGCAGCAACAACATACTCAGATTTAGCAGTAGATAAATAAGTGCATAATTGCTTCTTGTTGATCCATGAAACAAGTTTCTTCCCAAAAAAGAAAGCTCCACCAGATGTGCTCTTCCATTCATCAACATCTCCAGCCCAATCAACATCTGTATATGTACATAGTGTAAAGTTATCATCTTTAGGATACCACAAACCATACTCAGTTGTTCCTTGCAAATACCTAAAAAATCCTTTTCACCGTACACTCATGATTCTCTCTAGGATCACTCTGATATCTTGATACAATACAAACAACATTCATTCTATTCAGTATAGTCTGAGTCAGATATAAAAAACCTCCAATCATAGATTTGTACCTTGTAGGATTTACCGGAGCTGATACATCTTTCTTTGTCAATTTCTCACTTGTAACCATAGAGGTACCAACCGGTTTAGAATTTTTCATATCAACTCTCTAGCATACTTAGTTTGATAGATGAAAATACCTTTATCGTTCTAAGTAATCTCCAAACCTAAAAAAAAATCATCTCCCCAATCATAAACATCTCAAATTCATTCTTCATATTTTCAAAGAATTTCATACATAATTTATTCTCACCTCCAAAAATTATATCATCAACAAATACTTCAACAATCAATATGTCATCATTAATGATCTTATACTATAAGTTAATGTCGGCATTACCTTTAGTGAAACCAAGCTTCAAAAGATATTTGTCCAATCTTGCATACCAAGCTCTAGGAGCTTGTTTCAATCCATATAACGCTTTCCTTAACCTGCAAAACATGTTTTTATCATTTGAAAGTGAAAAACCATCAGATTGCTCAATATAAATTTCATCTTCAAGATCTCCATTCAAAAATGTACATTTAACATCTATCTGATAAACCTTGTATTTCTTATGGGCAGCATAAGCAAGAAATAATCTCATAGCTTCAATCCTAGCTACCCGAGCAAAAGTCTCATCATAATCAATTCCTTCCTTTTAAGAATATTCTTTACATACCAATATAGCCTTATTCCTCACAAATTGTCCATCCTCATTCAATTTGTTCCTAAAAACCCATTTAGTTCCAATAACATTCTTATTTTTAGGCCGAGGAACTAAAGTCCATGTGTTGTTCTATTTAATATGATCTAGTTCCTCTTCCATAGCTTTCATCCAACATTTATCTTTACAAGCTTCAATGACTGATGTTGGTTCAACTTGAGAAATTAAACATGCCTCATCAGTTGCCAACATTCTTCTTGTCATTTCTCCTTTGTTCTTATCTCCAATGATCTAATCTTCTGAATGATTTAACCTTATATACCGAGGAGTCTTCTGACATTTTGTTTCCCTGCTCTGATCTTCAGTCACTGTTGAATTTTATGATACTACTGGAGTAACTGGTTCAACATTATGTTCTGGTATAGGTGCTACCAGTTCAATTATGATCATCTCCACTTCCGATTCTCTCTCATAAGTTCTGATTTGACCTTTGTATAGCTCATCCACCTTGACATTAGCGTTCTCCATAATTCTTTGCAATCTCTTGTTATAACATCTATATGTTTTTCTTTCATTAGAATAACCAAGAAAAATCCCTTCATCACATCTACGACCAAACTTTCTAATGGAATCATCTCTCTTGATATAGCATTTACTACCAAAGATTCTGAAATACTTAATTGAAGGTGTATGACCAAACCATAACTCATAAGGTGTCTTACCGATGTCTCCTTTGATATGAACTCTATTGAATGTGTATACTGTCATGCTCACAACTTCTCTCTAATAGATATGAGGCGGATTAGCTTCCATCATCATAGTTCTAGCCGCATCCAAGATAGTTTTGTTCTTTCTTTCCTCAACACCATTATGTTGAGGTGTCTGGGGGACAAACAATTGTCTCCTTATCCCATGCTTCTCACAATAACTATTAAATTCACTGGATGTGAATTCACCACCCTGATCTGACCTCAAGCATTTAATCTTCAACCCTGTCTCTGTCTCAACTTTAGCTTTAAAGATCTTAAACTTTTCAAAAGCTTCAGATTTTTCCTTCATAAAAGTAATCCACATCATTCTAGAATAGTCATCAATGATTAACATAAAATCTGTGTCACCTTGAAAACTATTTACTCTAGCAAGACCACATAAATCAATATGAATAAGATCAAGAACATCATTAGATTTATCTTGAATACTCTTAAATGAAGTTCTGACCTGCTTTCTCGATTGACATTCCTTACATACCAGATTATAGAGCTTCACAATCTTAGGTATATCTCTAATAGCCTTAGTTGAACTGATCTTTACAATGCAATCAAAATTCACATGACAGAACCTCTTATGACATAGCCAACTGTCATCAATTTGTGCAATCAAACATGTCTTCTTACCGGAGTTCAATGAAAGATGTTACCTTTAGTTTGTGTACCGGTTGCAATCTCCAAACCAAATCTGTTAACAAATTTGCATTTTCCATCCTTGAATTGTAATTGAAATCCCTTATCCACCAACTATCATACACTCAAAAGATTATGCCTTAAACCTTCAACATAATAAACATTATCAGTATTATGCTTACCATACAATGATATAGCTCATCTTCCTCTGATCATGCATGCTTTGTCATCTCCAAATCTAACCAGTCTAGCATCAATTCTTGTAAAGATAAAAACTTCATTTTATCTCTAGTCATATGATTGAACAACCACTGTCTATCACCCATTCATCCTTGTCTTCAATTTTAGTAGCAAGGCCCTTTTTCCTCATTTTGAATAACAGGTACTGGGGCATCTTCCTTAATAGCCAAAAATACTCATTCCTTACTATGTGCGGGAAAAGTGGTGCAATGAAATGGATATTTCAGTTTCTGGACAAGTCCACACACCCATGGGACTCTTGGTGCAAGTTATGGAGCTATATTGAAATAGCTCAACTCCCCAAGGGACATTCCATTTTTCTCTATCTCACAGGATCCCTCAAGCCAATGCCTTTGCTCTCAGATCACTGAGAAAAGTGACTTAGGAATGATAACTATGAGAACGAGGGATATTGATCAACTTAATATGAATGCAATCCTAGTTGTGCATGATATTAAATCTAGTATGAGTTAAACTAGCATGGATATGATGATAAGATGAAAGATTAGTAAAATCTATCCTAAAATGATATTCTAGTCTAATATGATAATAGAAATACTTCTAAAAATGCATATTTAGATGATTTCTATGTAAATAGAGGCTAAATGTTTGATTTAAAATGATTATATTAGATGCTTGGTAAAATGTCTATAAGTTTGATACTAATGACTTGGCTATGAAAATGAGAGAAGAAGGGCTCTATTTATAGGAAAAACAGGGCAATGGATGCTCAAGATTGGATGATTTTAACAAGGGCTAGGATTGAAAGTCATCAATCCATGTTTACAATTCTCACCAATGAAATGGTGACAATTGTCAACATAAGACTTCTTGAGAGGAGATGGAAGAAGCATTAAATGCTTGAGAATACCTCATGGTTACCTTAGGAGGTAAGGGTTAAGGTTAGGTTAAGATTATCCATTGGATTAAGCTTTTACCCAAAGAATAAACTCTTGTGCAAGGGTTAAAGGGATAAACATGGTCAAAGCAATGAATTTTTGATGAGACACTTGGGTTAGATGAAGGTTGATTTAGAGAGAAAGTCTCTAATCATGTAAGAGGGTTGAGTTAACCATTAATGGTTTGGAAGACTTTCAAGGTTAACTTGTTGAAGACATAAAGCCTTTAATGGTTTCCAAAGACTTTGAGGGTTTTAGAAGTGAATTCTCTTTGCTTAGGGATGTGACAATATTTAGGAGGTGGGTTAGGTTAAATTAGAAGTGATTAGAAGAATCTAGACGGGGGTTTAGAGAGGCAAGTGGGATATGTAGAAGAATACAAGTGAATGGAGGGTAATTTTAATTAAAATAAATTACTTTATTTCAACTAAATAGATGCAACTTGCATAAATAAAAGTTGGGGATTTAAATAAATAAATTAAATTTATTTATTTACAATGAACAATTTAATTAAATGTAAATTTAATTAAAAGGTGAGAAAGGGGAATTAATTAAATAAAATGGTTTATTTAATTAAAGGTTATGAAAGACTTAGGTGAACTTAATTAAATAAATTGAGTAATTCATTTAATAAAATAGATGAATGTGAATGATTTAATTAAATAAAATTTAATTAAATGGAGGAATGAGGTTAAAATGAATATTAAATATTCACTTAAGAAAGTGGTCATTTTTATACGTTTACATTTCGCCCCTCTTTGAAGTGACGTGTGTGCACATGTTAATTCAAAGAAAAATTTACCAGATATGTTGTTTGTGTCAAGATGTCGATATGATGATGTCGTGTCCCAGATTTGATGAATGATATTGATGATGCCCCCTCGGGAGATGAAACAAGTATTTTGAAAAATTTGTTGATTTGATAAGCATTTTTGAATTAATTGCATTTTGAAATTTTGACTCTGTTGAATGCAGTATAATTGATTCATCTCTTGAAAAAATGATGTATGATAAGGTTAAAAGTGAGAAAATGAGAAAAATACATGCCCCACCTACTAACCCTTTTTTACTTTTACCCTATAAAAAGGTAAAAAGTGATTTTATTCTTGTCATTTGCACATTTGTCTCCTTGTGATTATGACACCTTTGCTCTGATGAAAATGTCAGTTCCTTATGCTTCCCACTGATTCGATCACGTTCGTCGATACTAAAGGCCCACCCCATATGGTCCACCTGTAAGTCACCTAAATTTTGCCACGTTTTTTATTTATTTCACTGATTTTGGTCACATTTTTTATTTTTTGCTTTGAATTTCGTCGTTTTAGTGCGTAGGGTGTCTTGCATAGCGCATACGATAAGCATTGTAGTGCGTAGGGTTTTGTAACTAGGGTAGCGTCTTGGGTTGGTCTTGTAGTGCATCTTAAGTGCGAGATAGTGCACAGGGTTTTTTAGCACACAGGTGAAAAAGGGTCACGCATGTGATTTTTAGGATAACGCATTGAATAAGTTAGCTCATAGAAGAAAGATTTTAGTGTGATGGCGATGTAGGATAGTGCGTTGAGTCAGTTAGCGCATAGAAGAAATATTGTAGCGTATAGATGGAGTAGGATAGCACATGTCTAGCAGCCTAGCGCATGGAAAGACTGCTTTAGCGCATGGAAAGACTGATTTAGCGCATGGGATAAAAAAGTTGGGAGAAAATGATTTTGGAGAATGCGTTGAGGGGGAAATAGATGAGGTAGATGGTGTAGGGGTGGATAAGTGCCTGTTGAGTGTTTGGGGATGGGTTTCAAGCCAATGTTTTCCCTGTTGTGATGATGTCCGAGTCTTGATATGATGATTGAGAGTCTGCTGAAATTACTTTCATTATGAAGTGCCAAGATGATTGATTGTTTGAATGAGGATCCTAATTTTTTATTGATGTGGATCTTTGATTTTTACCTTGCGATTGAATTTGATGTCTGATATGAGTTTTGATTCATGATTTCCGATATGGTTCCTGATAGGATTCTTGCGATATGGATTTTTGAGTTGTTTGCATTATGGGTCTTTGATGTGATTTCTCAATATGGGTCTTTGATATGGTTTTTATATGGATCTTTGATATGAGTCTTTGATGTGATTTCTTGATATGATTCTTGTGTTATGAGTCTTTGAATTTTTATATGGAACTTGATTGATTTCGATATGGAACTTGATTGATTGTCATATGGGACTTGATTTTCGATATGGAACTTGATTTGATGCTTTGTTGTTTCAAGTTGATTTTGTTTTGATTGGATATATCGGATAGATGTGGGAACTGATGATGGACATTTGTTGTTTCAGGCACAGCTTGGTGTACTTCAGTCACGAGAGCGGTTTTCGCGACCATGGTCATTGATTCCACAATTGACACAGGCTGATAGGGATGTGATTGTGAGATGCGGCTTGACTTTGTTATTAGACATGCCTCGGTATATCATTAATCAGGGTTTGTTGACAACTTTGGCGAAGAGGTGGCATAGTGATACGAACACCTTCCATTTGGCTACTGGTGAGATAACAGTCACACTTGAGGACTATTATTGCATTTTATGGATTATGATTGTGGGGGCCTTGTTGTCATATGAGTAGAATGAGGAGGGTGTGACAAAGGCTCTCCGCCACATCTTCGAGGATGATCAGATTTGCAGATATGAGATCTCGTGGCAAGAATTTGTGGATCTAGATTATGCTCCTCTACCCTCTGCTCTAGCAAGGTTTATTGATGGATTCTTGTGTCCCAACTGTAGGTCGAAGGGACTAGCTGTTGGATGGGGTTTGGTTTTGGAGGACATGGTTACACAGGGACGCAGGTTTGCATGGGGGTCCTACATGTTGGCCCACCTTTACAAAGAGTTTCATCAGGTGGTGTATCTGCGATACAATAGTTTGTCAATAGGAGTGACATTATTACAAGTGTGGGCTTGGGAGCACATTCCCATGGTGAGACCACTTGCAGATAGGGATAGGCTAGTTGGATGGGCCTATGCATATGGGTATATAGGTATAGTTGTCTAGCGTAAGCTGGGCAAACTAGAGCACTGGTGGAGAGTGTTAGATGATATTGATATGGTCACCTGGAGACTGTTTATGGACTGTGAGGTATGGGCAGAGGATGGGCTAAAGATGCCTTATGTTTATATGTCTAGATATTTGATCGGGCGTATGCCCTTTATTATTGAGTGATTCTTGCATAGTTGTGTGCAGCGTCAATATGGGAGACAATAGGGGATGTCGCAAGGAGCTTGCTTATATGCTCGTTGGAGATAGGATGTGCCCAAGTGGGGGCCCACAGTGGATAGTGTAGCAGCAATAGAGGAGTACATGACATTAGTAGGCCAGATCTGGGATTACAGAGCTAGGGTTGTAGATGCGGGGATGATAGAGGAGTTCTCAACCTACTTCATGGCACATGCAGTGGCATGGATATCAGATCCAGCAGAGATGATACCTGCTTTTGATGAGGAGGAGGATGAGCAGTTAGAGAGGCGAGGGGGAGTTAGACAAAGAGATGAGGAGGGAGAGGAGGTTAGAGAGGGAGGTGGGGACAATGGAGGAGGTGATGGAGGAGGTGGAGGAGGAGGTGGTGTCGATTGTGGCGGAGATATAGGAGGTTTGGGGAGAGAGAGAGCATGAGGTGGTGATGGAGGGAGGGATTAAGGATGAAATAGAGGATGAAGTGGTGATGGAAGGAGAGGAGGAGGACTACTCCTTGGTGTTAGTGGTACTAGTAGGGTAGGTACAGTGTTAGCGACTACGAGGGGTATAGAGGAGGATAGGTGACCCACCCAGAGGAGGAGATCAAATGTTCTACCTCTATCAGTGCCTTGGACAAGGAAATACATAGGTGGGAGTATGACACAGGTACCTATTCATATTAGGGTACCTACCCATCGGCAGGACTCTCATATTAGAGCCTTACAGGTCACAGTGCAGCAACTACTGGTACAGGTTCTAGCATAGTAGCGCTAGATTACATAGATTACAACAGAACGGGATACAGAGAGAGAGCGTCGGAGCTGGGCAGAGGAGCTTGCAGAGAGATTGCAGAGAGAAACAGGTGGTGCCCTGATGCGGGTTACACTGAGGGAGATATGGTACATAGCCAAGGAGGTCAAGTACTATAGGCGGTTATATGAGGATCTAGTCCCTAGAGAACAGAGAGCTCCTAGCTATGCAATTTGTCAGTTTGGTCGGAGTCAGATGGGGACAAAGAGAAAAGGTGTTATGGGGCCTTCTCGACGTGATCCACCTGAGGGAGATTCAGGAGCTGGGACATCTATTGCGAGGTTGTCAGCCTCAGGAGATAGTCATACCTGAGAGACTTCTCTTTGTTGTATTTTGATCATTTTGTTGTATTTTGACAGACATGATACCTCTTGTACATTTCGACCATTTTTGAGATATACATACATATATATATATATATGGCACTGATTTCTCTGATTCATATGTGATGCATTATGGATGATGATTTATGATATGCATTGATATGATGTTGCGATAATGATGATATAATGCTTAGATGGTAGTGCTTTTGATTTCGATTATGATGTATGAGTGATAAAGATGAAAATATGATGATGTTTTGTTTATCTTGATTTTGTTAATGGATGATGTGATATGTATCTTGAAAATGAGATGTATGATAATGATGTGATGTGAGATGTATGATAATGATATGATGTGAGATGTATCTTGAAAATGAGATGTATGATAATGATAAGTAGCTAAATGCAAGTGTAAAATGATATGTAGCTAATGCAAGTGTAAAATGATATGCAACTAATTGATCACCCTCCTTTTCTTGTTGTCATTACTCTGTAGTCACATGTATTTCCTTTGTTTTTGTTTGTCATCATTGAGCTTTTGATATGTTGGGAGTTTATACAAGCATAATGGTATAATTGAACCATAACTACCAGAGTAAAACATACATGGATTTTGATATTGCAAGATGGCACAAGCGTCAATGTATAATTAAACCAAGATGGCCTGAGTGTTGCTTGTGTAAAATGGACAAGATTTAACCATTTGTATGCACAAAGTGGAACAATGTCTTCAGCGATATGTTTACAATCACGTCTCAAGACAAAATTTACACAGTATAAGTGATCACCTCACAAATAGAAAACCAAAAAAGTATTAGACTCCCCTACGATTTTCTCTAGCTCGATGCATCGTTGAGAAATTCAAGAGATCTAATGATTCAAAAATTTTGAAGTGCAAAAATAGTCAAAACTTCATGTGAGATGTAGGCAAATTATAATTAAGAAAATCATCCATCATGTGTGTGTTGAAGTTGTTAATGGGATCATTGTCTGGTTGTCTCTGCGGATGAGCTATTGTTGGCAAGGTGTCCTTAGTGTGTTGTGATTCTTGTTTGCTTGTGGTTGAGATGTTTTAAAGTCAGAGGAACGTTGCCCCTAGAGATAGATACTGATTGATGTGGAGATTCACAGTGATTAGCAAGCCATGGTGGGATATGATGAACTAATCTTTAGATAAGCAAGGACAGTGACTACATTAAGTATGTCCAAGATAATGTTGCGTATAAAGTGTTGGGCAATGGCCATTAGCTTTGACTTCAGATGCAAAAGATATGAGTAATGATAGATAGAGGAGCTTCTCCCTCACAAATAGCACCTGTTGCTAGGTTTTCACCACTTGTTTTTATTGCACGTTTTTGTTTTTCTGATTTTTTTTGTATTTTTTGTATTTTTCAATTTTTTTTTGTATTTTTCAGTTTTCTGTGCATTAGGCCACTCAAGTATAGAATTTCTTCAGATGGATGTTGTTGGTTGGTTCATTGAGCACATCCACCTCTGAAGTTATTAGCTGATAGGCACTTGATCCATAGACTAATATGATAACATAGGGACCTAACCAATTAGGTTCAAACTTCCCCTTCTTTTCTCGATCCTGTTGATTTCTGGGATTTTCTTTGAGTACAAGATCACCGACTTTAAAAATCCCAAGGATGACTTTTTGGTTGTAGCTTCTGCACATACGCAGCTGGTATGCTTTGAGATGATCATAGGCATGTTGTCTTTTTTCATCCAGAAGCTCTAGTTCTTGCAATCTGTTGACCCAATACTCCTCATCTGGTATGAGGCCTTTTAAAGATACTCTGAGTGATGGAATTTCTACCTCCAGGGGTAAAATTGCTTCTGATCCATACACGAATGAATATGGCATAGCTCCTGTAGGTTTCCTGATGCTAGTCCTATATGCCCAAAGTGTTGGATTGAGTTGTACATGCCAATCCTTACCTACATCGTTTACTGTCTTCTTTAGGATTTTAAAGATTGTTTTATTTGATGTCTCTGCTTGACCATTCCCCTATGGGTAGTAAGGTGTAGAGAAATGATGTTGGATTTTGAATCGTTCACATAGTTCTCACACATCCCGATTTTTGAAAGGACGCCTGTTGTCTGTGATGATGGAACTGAGAATGCCATATCTGTAAATTATATAATTCAAAATAAATGAGGCAATTTATTTTCCAGTTACTGTGGTCAATGGGACTACTTCAATCCATTTTGTGAAATACTCTATCGCAGTGATAATGAACTTGTGTCCATTTGAAGAGGAAGGATGGATTTTCCCTACTAAATCAAGTCCCCACTGAAAAAAGACAAAGATGTTGCAAATGGTTGCAACTCCTGTGCTGGTGCATGGATAAGATTGCCATGGATTTGCCACTTAGGACATTTCTTCGCAAATTGATAAGAGTCTTTCTTCATTGTCAGCCAGTAATATCCCATTCTTAGAAGTTTTTTAGAGAGAGTAGTACCACTTGAATGCATGCCAAATATACCCTCGTGAAGCTCATGTAAAGTAGAGTCAGATTCATTACGATCAAGGCAACAAAGAAGAGTACCATCTAGACCTCGACGATAAAGGGTGTTAGCTGTTAAAGTATAACGAGTGGCTTACCAGATAAAATTGCATTTTTTATTACAAGATAGGTCAATGGGTAGGGTATTGGTTTTAATATATTCATAGATTGTTCCATATAAGGGAGAGTCTAAATCGGTTAAGGCATAGATGATGTGGGATGTAGAATTGTCATAAGCTAGGGAAAACAATTGCTCTACTAGGAACTCATAACGACTTTGTTGCTCTAGAATTTGTAGCTGTAAAGTGATAGTAGCCATTGCATTGGCCGCTCTCTTGTCCAACCTTGGTATTTGCTCGAAGGTGATATGTACAAAGTATTGTTTGAAGTCATCCACCATTCTTTTGTATGGCAGTTGCTTGTCATCTTTTTTTCGCATATTCATTATTGATCTGATTTATAACCAGTTGGGAATCTCCATAGACTTTCAATTTCGTGATTCTCCATTCCACAACCATTTTGATTCCTGTGACTAGGGCTTCATACTTAGCGATGTTATTTGTGCATGGAAAGATGAGTCGATACGATCTTGGAATGGTGTGTCTTTCAAGGGTGACAAACAAGATGTCGGCATCGGAGCCATGTTGAGTGTAGGAACTGTCAAAGTATAGGGTCCATTATTTGGGTGTGATAGTAAGGAAATCCCTATCTGGAAATTCTACTTTCATTGGTTGCTTATCTAGTAATGGTGCTTCAACTAATTGCTCTGCAATTACTTGTCCCTTGATATCCCGACGCTTTGTGTATTGGATATCAAACTCACTAAGAATCATGACCCATTTAGCCAGTCGGCCGGTGAGAGCTTCTTTGCTGAGTAAACACTTGAGAGGATCAGTTTTTGCTACTAGCTTGATTGTGTGAGCTAGCATGTAATGTCAGAACTTTTGAGAGGTGAATATCATAGCTAAACAAGCCTTCTCAATGAATGTGTAATTTATCTTATATCCATTTAATGTTCTGTTGATGTAATATATAGCTCGTTCCTTGCCTTCTTGATCTTCTTGTGCTAACAGTGCCCCCAATGATATGTCTATTGTTGATATGTAGAGAATGAGTGACTTTCCTGCTGTTGGTGGTACTAGAATTGGTGAATTCATTAGATACTGCTTAATTTGATAGAATGATTCTGCACACTTGGCTTCCCATATGAATGGTGTGTTCTTGTGTAGTAGATGATTGAATGGTAGACTTTTATCTGCTAGTTGGGCTATGAATCACCTGATTGACTATAGTCATCCCTGTAGAGATCTGAGTTGACTAATGTTCTTGGGAGGTGGCATCTCCATGATGGCATGTACCTTCGCTGGATCCACTTCAATGCCCTTTGTTGACACAATGTAGCCTAATAATTTTCCTGATGTCACCCCAAAGACACACTTCTTAGGGTTTAGCCTTACTTGGAATTTCTACAATCTTTGAAAGATTTTATCTAATATGCCCAGATGTTCTACCCGGGTGAATGACTTAGCCAGTAAATCATCCACATAGTCCTCCATGACGGTACGCATCATATCATGAAATATTGTCAACATTGCTCTTTGATAAGTTGCCCCAGCATTCTTCAAGCCAAAAGGTGTGACGTTCCAACAATACGTTCCCCAAGGACATGTGAATGCAGTTTTATCTTGATCCTCTGGAGCTATCTTGATTTGATTGTAACCAGAGAAACCATCCATTAATGAGAGCATTGCATGGCCCGCTGTGAGGTCTACAATTATGTCAATGTTGGGCAAAGGAAAGTCATCCTTTGGATAGGCCTTGTTGACATCTCTAAAATCTGTGCATATTTTGATGCTTCCATCTGATTTTGAAACTGGTACAATGTTTGAAATCCATTCAACATAGTCTATAGGTCAAACGAATCCAACATCTAATAACTTCTTTAGTTCAACTTTGACCATTAATGCTACATGTAGATTCATCTTTCTTAATTTTTTTTTGACCGACTTAGCTCCTAGAGCAATAGATAAATGATGCATGATTAAGTTTGGATCTATTCTAGGCATGTCACCATAGGACCAAGCAAAATTGATTTTCTTTTCTTTGAAGAATCTGATAAACTGGTTTTTCTTCTTCTGCCAGTGATTTTGCTAGGTGTATGTTTTTAGTTGTTGCTTATGTACCAATGTTGATGGATTGAGTGGGCCCAATCAATATGGGTGATCGCTCTTGATAGTGTTCAAGAAGAGTGTCAAGTCTCCCATCCTTAGGCACCTTAAAAAGGTTTTCACCCTCAAATGTGTCCTTTATTTTGACTTTTTTGTGATCTAGTGCTGCCATTGAATGGTTTTCAACATTAGATCCTTTGTTTCTTTCATTTTTGCGATTGAGAGACTTGACACCCTCCTGATTGCAAATATCATTATTTTGTTCGCTGGTAGAGTCTGTTTCCGGGTTGATTGTACATAGGTAATGGAAAATGGATGCGTCATCTGGGAAAATAGGTATATCATGGTGTTCAGGTTCATCCCAGTCTATCAAATCAGGAAAACACAAGCGGTAAAGAGTCATTCGGTGGGTCGAGGTCAGCTGCAGTAAGTGTCATGATGGAGGTATCATTAAGGTTGTCTGAGATGTTGGTTAAGTTAATGATATTGTCAAGGTCTTCAATGGTATCATCTTCCATGTAGACTTGCTCATAGTGTCGCTACTCATTTTCCTTAGCCTCGTAGAAATGGTGTGGACCGAATTCAAGTAATCGAGACTATGTACCTTGTCCTTCCTGAGAAAGGGGTGTATGTATACCACCTTCAAGGACATCTTCAGTAATATTTGAACAACTACCCCATTCATAGTCATTAGAATTAGTTTCAGAAGTATTGTCCCAGAGTCTTTCAGTGTTGTGGACAGGTATGTTGTAAGGTGAAAAGAGGTCTCTGATAATTGATACCAGTCTTGTAGTTTTCTCTAATTTTGAATCAGAGCTTGCTTGTACCCTTTGCATTTGTTCATACATTGTTTCTCCTTGGGGAGTAGTGATTTCTTCAGGAGGTGATTCTACCTTGTTTTGAATAGGTTCCTAAACATGTTGCACTTCCTTATAAGACACTTCTTCCTTTTGAAGGATTAGTTCCTCTTGTTGTTTTTCTTTTTCCTGGTGTTCTCGCTCTTTCCTTATTGTTTCTGCTACTTGGTGTAGTGCCTCTTGCCATGAGTCCTTGTTGCATTTCTTCTTTGCTTTCCACTGAGGTTTTTGATATCTATTTTGTTTTTGCCTTCGGGGTATGTTGTGTCCATATCTCAATCTTGTTTTGTCTAGATAAAATTGTGAAGGAGGATCTAGTGGTTCTGTAATGCCTTCTTGATGCTTGCCTATAGGTCCTTTGTCATTGTATCCCATCTGTTGCATGATCAGGAATCCTTTTCCATACTAATGTGTTGGTATGACTACCTCCATAGTAGCAGCTCAGACTTCTCCCTCATCCTTGTATAGCCAATTGAGGATGTCTTTCTCTTTTGATTCATGTGCTAGTGTGCCCAATTGGATAAACTTGGCATCAAACTTGGTGATGGGCTATGTTGTGTGATGTGTCGATGCGGAAGGTTTCCCATGAGACTTTGGCGATGCTGGCAATTTGGATAGGCACATGGGTTTGAAAGAGTATTCTCCCATGCCTTGCTCTTTGATTTTCTTCTGTTGTTTGAAATCCATAGATAAAGATTTGATCTTTTCTTGATGATGATCTGGTGTTGAGGAAGTTTGACCTTCCCTATTGTTTGCAATGTTGAAAGGGGTTATTGTCAGCTGAGATGGAAATCTCTTGTCCGTTATATGGGAATTTGACACACTGATGGTAGGTTGACGACACTGCTTGCATTTCATTTATCCAAGGATGACTGAATAAAATATTATATGTTAAATGTATGTCTAAGACTTGGCACATAGTGTCCCTTTGTATCGGTCCTACCTGAATAGGTAGTATCAATGTTCCCTTGGATGATCTTTCTTCATCATCATATGCTTTGATGGTGATCCTTTTGTATGGATCAATAGACTGTTCAGAGAAGCCTAATGCACGGATAAGTTTTAAAGTATAGATATTGACCCACTCCTCCATCTATTAATACTCTTTTAACTCAATGTTTGTAGATTAAGACTTCAATATGAAGGGGAGTGTTATGTGGATGACTCAAAGAGATATTATCATGCTCGTAAAAGGTGAGATTATGAGGCCCTATCATATGAGCCACCATGGCTTGAAATTTGTCAATATCCAGATCTTGAGGCACATTTGTTTCAACTATTGCTTGTTCCAAGATGTCCTTATGTTTTGGCGAAAGTTTGAGTCACTCGAGTATGGACATCTGAGCAGGAGTTCTCCGCAGTTGACTTACCAAATCAAATTGAGTCTTGGGGATAGTGGTCGATGTTGATGTATGCCCTTTTAAGACATATTTTTGTGCTCTGGTTGTTACATTGATTGATGTATGGTCTTGTTTGTCTTTATTTTTATGACATTTATTTGATTATCATCCGATGATATGCGATTGATAGTGTTGTTGTACAAATGATTTATGCAAGCTCCCTATGTATCATTTGATGATGAAGTTCCTTCCTTGTTGTAATTTGGAAGAGGATTTTTAAAGGCATCGTGATCACCATTCATTTTGAGACCATCAACCATTAAATCACCCCTATCGATCATATCTTGAACAATATTTTTAAGCCTCATGCAATCATTTGTGTGATGTCCTTTGTTTCGATGAAAATCACAGAAATGCGAATCATTCCACCAAGGTGGTTTGATCTGGGGTTCGAAATTGTTTACGGCTGGCAATGTGATAATCTTGCTTGCCAGGATTTCATGAAATGTTGATTCTAAGAATTGCCCCAATGGTGTGTATATGCATCTATTTGGGAAATTGTTGGTGTTACCCCTTTGATTTGGATTAGTCCCTCGATTGGTGTTGTTGCCTTGGGTATTGTTGTTGGTGTTTGAAGTTGAAGGTCCCTGATTGGTATTTTGTGGATAAGTGTTAGTGCCTTGGTTAACACTCTTTTGATTCTTGTTAGCTTGTGGATTACTTTATAAAGCCAATACTGGTTGTTTGGACTTGATATCATTGGCATCAGTTCCGTCCTCATTAACAATGTTTTTGTTTCTAGTCTAGAACCTGGATTTGTCTAAAGTGTTGTCGTTATTTTGGTTGTTGAAGTGAGTGTTGGATGAATTAATTCCTTCCTTAAAGAACTTCAATGTTCCTTTCTTGATGCATGCTTCCTCTACTTGGATTTTGTTTTTGATCAACTTAGCAAAAGATGGTATGTACTAGAGCTTGAGTAGATAAGTCATCTCACTATTTAGATTGTCGATAAAGATCTCCATCTTTTCTTTTTCAGGCACATCTCGAGGATATCTCGAAACCATACGTCTCCAACACTGAATAAATACCATGAATGTTTCATTGTTTTTCTGTTTGGTATTACATACATCCAACATGGTGATCGCATGTTGAATATTATAGGAGTATTGCATGATAAATTTATTTACCAACTCGTCAAAGGATCTAATGAGAGGTGTAAGTTTAGACAACCACTCCATTGTTTTCCCTCCCAAACTTCTTGGGAATAACCTCATCAAGTAAGTATCATCATGAGCAAATTCAAGGCTTATGGTACAAAATTCCTGAACATGATTGCGAGGATCACTCTTACCATCATATTTATCGTATTTGGGTATATCTGAATTCAAGGGGAAAAGGTATCCTATTTAATCTCCTATCAAAGGGATAAGGACAAATTTCATCTAAAGAGTATCGTATGGTGGTCCCCTGTTGCATGTCTTGCATTTGTCTTTGCAGCATTTGTATTTGTTGCATAAGAGTGACCATAGGTGCATTTGTTCGCTGAGGGAAAGGTTCTTCCCTTTCATTATCCCTAGTTTGGGCATGGTTGTGTTTAGGAATGTTATGTTGTTCAAGTATGTTATCAAGGTCACACGTTTCTTCTTCTCTCTGTTGTTCTTGATAAGCATAATTTTGAGACCTTGTCCTAAAGATTTGTTCATCGACCTTCCTTAAGTTTTCAGTATCAAAGTCTTCAGGAAGTTGAACTCCTTTGCTTCTTAACATGAGCATATATTTTTCTTTGTCAGCTTCTATGAGTCTCTCCATAAGATTTTGGAACGAGGGGTTTTCTTGACATTCTTAGAGAAGTTCCTCAGTGATCTCTATTTCTCCCAGATCAATATAATCAAAAGGGTTTGATAATCTACAACCCATACTTGACTCTAGTTGCGGTTCACTTTGCTTGTTTCGTTGAGAGCGAGTGACAACGAGCATCTAGTAGAAGCTTTCTGTGACAAAAGGAACAAACTCTTCTTCTACTTGTTCAGGGGTTGGTGGTTTGGGTTGAGCTATGTTATAAGTGATGCAGAATTGTGGGAATAAAGAGGGATTGATCTTTCCTCCACGATTCAAGCGTTGGTCGAATGTTGCTTTCTAAATGTAAGCTCTGCTTCTTAAGGGTTCTTTGTCAAACTCATTTGATTTGCCTTGAAGATATAATCGCATATGGAGCAAGAATGTGTGATGTGATTTTAAAAGTTGGCGATTTATATAGAGAAATTTATTCTATTTGACAAGTTTTTTAGAACTAGGTTGTCTCTTCTTCAACTCAGTTTTGTTTTGAAGACTTGTTCTTCTCAAAATATGGGTGGTCATACATGAATGATCAATGGTTTCCTTCGATGTTTAGATTGAGATACCTCATTTGAAAAACTTAAGCTTACTTTATCAAGTGGAGGTTTATATTTGCCTCCACGACAAAGTGTGTCAAATGATATGAATAAGAGTCTCCCGATATGGAAACTTGATTTGACAACTTAACGTTTAAACTCAGTATGTTGTTTGTTTGATAGAATTTGTCTACATGGCGGACTGTTTGATCAATGTGATGGTACTACCTGATTTGGATTGGATGAAGTCTTTATCTCTAGCTAGTTTTAGATTCAAAAATTTTGCTCTAAGCATGCTTGCTAGATTTTTGGAATATTTGCTCTGATGATTTGGTTCAAATTCTGATTGGTGAGTTCAACAAAAGGTTGAAAAGGGTATTTAGGACTGATGATAAAATTTTCCAAAATTGCTTGGTTTACTCTCTGTTTTTATGTGTTTTAACCATGTGCTAAAACAAAGGCTAGATGCACTAAGGTATGATCTAGATGCGCTACCCAAAGTGCCCTATGTGCTAAGCTGCCTATGTTATGTGCTAACTTAAAGTTTTGAAATTTGTTTTGACCGGGATGATTATGCGTTGATATGTCCTGAATAAGCACTAAAGTTTAGACTTAAAGTGCTAAATTTTGCCCCCAATGCACTAGGCTGATGCTTTAAAGTGCTACTACGGTACCTAAAAGTGCTAAGATTGGGTTGGTATGTGCTAGAGAATGTTTTAGATGCGCTACGAACTTGCTATTATGCGCTAAACTTCCTTGATTGCTCTGTTTCTAATTTTTTTGGAATTTTCAAAACTTGTTTATTTTTTATGGATGATTTTCTGAAAATATAGCTTGAAAACACAACATGAAAGAGACAACCAATTTTGCCTACACTAAACAGATAGCGTATGTTTTGTGAGGATGTGTTCAAATCCTTAATGTTTTCACAGTTTTGGGTACAAAGAAGACAAATTAGATAGACTCTTTATTCAAAGGTCATCAACAATACCATAGCCCACTAATCTTGATACTCCATTAGCTCAAACAGTCGTGTCACCCCCTAGAGGGCACCCATTTTTTTGCCTTTTGCCAAAAATTAACCCAAAGTGAATTGCTTCACAATTGGGTATTTATCTTGGGAGATATATGGTGAGTAATCTTGGGGGTGGATTCTTCCCCACCCTTGCACTAGGATATTGAAGATGTTTGGATACTAACTCGGCTCAAGGTTTCTATTGCTAAGGTTCATAATCAGGCTTCTTGTTTGATCTTTAGTGATAAACTCCTTCGGGAGGCTTCCCAACCTTTAGAACTGTTGGATTTTGCCAAGATCAAGAAGTCATTGAAATGTACAAGATAGAGACATAATATGGGACAAGAATAAACTGTATTCTCATCAATAGAAAATGATCAATAATCAACTGGATTATCGTTGTTACATACAATGTAGATGAGCCTGCTTATATAGGCAAGGCTAGGGATATGTATGAGGACACAAGTATGACATGTGGCTCAATAAGAAACAAGGGTAGGTAGGAAATAGGTGTGGGTAGGTAGGAGAAATAATATAATATTCCACATGAGGTGGATCACCCACCGAAGGTGGAATTATCACTCCATAATAAGTGGATATGATAGTGTAATAACAAGATCAACACCATAAGAGGTGGAATTTCTCCTACACACACTATCCCAATGTGGCACAAACACCCAAGTGTCTCATATCCAAACTACTATGAAATGCATTATCCTAAGTAAACTTAAGTAAGTGTAATAATATCCATGATGAATAATTATTTACACCAACACCCCCCCTTAAGTGCAACTTAGGGGAATGCACTTAAGTCTACAATGCAACTAAGCAATGCAAGATGGGTCCCGGCTACGAGGCCATGTTAGGTACCCATGCACAAATGCAAATGCATGCAACCCAATGCAATGAAATCTCTCACAAAGTGGGGAAAGAGAGAAAAACCCAATGGGAAAAAACCCTCCCCCAAAAAGAGAGATGAAAGCTATACAAGAGAACTCTCAAAGAAGTATGTGAGGAACAAAACCCCATGTGAGGAAAAGGTCCCCCCCATATGAGAGAAGAAGAGAAGTCAAACTGTGATCATCCCTCAATGAAGAATCTGCACCAAAGATAGAAGCTCGATGTATGAAGAAACTGCTCCACGAACGTCGAACAACATTCCTCCCCTTAGGAAGAAACAAAACCAAAGGTGTATCCATGAAGTCTCCCCAATCATGAAGGGAAGATGTATGAAGAAAACTCATGATGAAAGGAATCTCTGAAAACTGCTCAAGTGTCCCCATGTCGATGCTGAAAGATACCCCTTCCAAAGATGGTAAACTGTGCCATACTGCTGAAAAAGGAACTCCAACATCTAGTAGAGATGGATGTAGAACAATATCCAAAGACTCATGTGTCTCCTCAAAGCATAAAGAGACCTCCTCCAACTGCTGTACATAAGTATCCACAATCATGTCAACCTCGAAAGAATGATCATGTAGAGAATGAACAAGAGGGTCAGAGTGTGCCCTCGCAACAATCGAAGAAGGATCATCTTCATCAAAGAGAAGATGTATGTCATCAATGATGTCTCCCAAATCTGCAATGTAGGATTCCACAAACAAACCTGCAATATATGTCATGTAATCATCCCATGAATCTGAAGCTGGAAGACAATGTATATCCTGCTGCACTGAATCACATGAAGGCAAAACTGTCGCACTATCTGCATCATCAGGTGCAATAGGTGATGTGATATCAATATGAGAAGATGAAGTACAAGACTCAAGAACGGGGTTACTTGTGAGAATCCCCATGTTCAAGTGTCCAAAGTTCTCCTCAAAATCTGAATCATCACAATAAGTGTGATCATCATGTGTAGAATCATCAAATGTGAAATCATCATCATCAACAAAATCTGAAAAGGAGTATAACCGAGATGCATGATCAACCACCCCAGTTGCAATGATAGCTCTAGTCTCCATGTCTCTAATAAAAACTGAGTCAAGTGTGAACTCCACAACTCTCTTAGTTGCGCCATGTGTGATTTGATAGATAGAAAGGAGATTGTTTGTCAAGTGGGGTACACACAACACATCATTGAAGGAGTTATCCCCAATGTCAATAGATCCTTTCCCAATCACATCCATGTATGTATGATTGCCCATCAAAATCTGTGGCATGGTGCAAGGCTCAAATGTAGAGAACATAGATTGTGAAGATGCCATATGATGAGAAGCCCCTGAATCTAGAAGCCATCTCTCTGAAGTATGATTTGTTGTAGCACATAGAGCTTTTCCTTTTCTTGTTCCAAAAGAGTGAGTCTTTCCACTTGTAGAAGCCATGAATGCTTGCCCTTTTCCTTTTGAATGTGAGGAAGTGGAAGTTGATGAATCATCCTTCTTGTAGACTTTAGGCAAATCAATGTTATGCTTTTTGATGATATGTGTGAGCTCATCAATCTTCTTAGTATGGCAACGATGTTCCTCATGACCAATCTTTTTACAATAAGCACAAGTAGGTCTCTCTCTCTTTGGTGAATTATCTTTCTTGGAAGAAGATGAATCTCCTTGTTGTGGAGAAGATGTTGCTTTGTCTTTAGGCTTTGATTGCCATTTCTTCTTGTTTGAGTTGTCCTTACCTTGATTTCCTTTGTTCCCTTGATTTGCCACTAATGCTTGAGACTTAGAAGAAGCCTTAAGAATGCCCATGCTTATCAACTTAGTTTGTTCCATCATCAACATTTCATTGAAAGCATCAAATGTAGGCATTTTGTAGCTTGAACCCATTGTCATTCTATGAGTTTGGAAACTAGAAACAAATGCTGCATATTCTTGTGGAAGCTTCCCTATCAAGTTGAATATCAATTGAGTATCCTTTTTATCAATGCCACAATCTTTGAGTTGTGCCCTCAACTCATTTGCCTTAGTGACATAATCTTGTATAGTATCAAATTTCTTGGGATCTAACATGGTGAGATCACTATCAATTTGATATCCCCTAATCTCATCAACTTGACCATACAAGTCTTGAAACTTTTGCCAAGCATCCTTGATTAGAGTGCATTTCTCAATATGAAAAATGAGATCCTTTGATACATACTTTCTTAAGGTACCAATTGCCATGATATTTTTAGTGAGCCAATCTAAGTGACCAACTGGATCAGCCTTAGGATCAGCTGGAGCAACAATAGTTCCATCAATGTAATGAGTGAGTCCTTTTTCCATAAGTTTACTCCATGCATCAATTTTCCAAGTAGCATAATTATGTGGAGTTAAGAGAGGAAACTTAGAAGAACCCATAGCAGCAAAAAGGAAAGAACACAAGAGCACAAAAGCACAAGAGACACCCCCCAAATTCAATCAATCAAAGTACCCCCCCAAAAGTGATGATTTTGGCACTTTATACTTAGTGCGATTACAATGAGCCACTTGCAAAACAAGGCAAAGTGGGCTTATGATACAACTTCTCAAATGAGATACAAGAGACTTCAATCAATAGTGCAATGAATCTAACTAAGATTCAAGCAAATATACAAGTACCAAAAGAGCCAAAAATGGCCTAGATCTGAAAGTACAATTTTTTCTTACAATGACATCAATCTGATAGCATCATGTGAAATTAGACAAAAAAATACGCACTTTCAAAAAAAACGGCACCTAAAAAGGAGGTCGGATGACCCCAAACGAAGCCTCTGAAGTTGCAAAAACTGGGATTACTCAGGGACAGTCACCAAAAACTGTATTTTCTGAAAAATACGTGCATCAAAATCAAAAAATTATTTCACCACTACGGAGAGCACGAAATTATAGCCCATTTCAAAAAAAATTGCACCAAAAAAGGAGCAAAAATGAGCAAGTTATGGCCATTTGAAGTTGAACTGCAAAATCAAAAATGCAAATGAGAGGGGGTCAAAAAATTTTCAAACCCTGCTGATGTGGCACTGACGTCAGAAAAATAGTGTGTTAAATTTGACGGCCGTATGACCGTCGCCAAAACTTCGCTGCCTGGCTGACCGGGCGTCTGTACCGTACGGACAGACTGCGTGGCAAGCTGATTGTACGGAGACGTACTGTACGGAAATAGTCGACGTGGCAGGTTGATGTGGGCGATGACTTGGCGTACAGATGGTCCACGTGGCTGGCTGAGTTGGCCGAAGAACCTACGTGGCTGTGCTGACGTGCGGGCGAAACCGGAGCGTGGCGCGGGCGGTCTTCGGCGGAGCGGAGCGTCGGACGGGGGAAGCGGCGCTGGCCGGGAGCGGGGCGCCGAGGAGGCGCTGCCGGTGTCGCTATGAGCGGTGTAGCAGAGCAGGAACGTGAGCTGGGGAGGCCGCTCGCGGGAGGCGGCGGGGACTGGAGAAGCCGAGCTCGGAGCGGGCAGTCGGCGGAGGAGACGCGGCAGGAAGGATGCAGGGCGGCCGGGGAGATTCGCCGGCGGCGGCGTTCGTGCAGGAAGCGGGCGCCGGAGATCGGATAGGTGCCGGAAGCCGGGGACGAGGATTGTACACGGAGCAGATGGACGTGGTGCCTGAGGGAGCTGACAGTGTGGACGAGGCGCCAGCGGTGTGACAGGTACGGGTGCTGCCGGGAGGACGAAGCACACAGACCTACAAGCAGGTACCGCAGGGGTACGGAGCACGGTGGGGGGGTCTGCGGACCCCCCAATCAAATTTTTGATTTTTTTTTGCTTCTTTTTTTCAATTTTTTTCGAATTTTTTCGAATTTTTTCAATTTTTTTTTTTATTTTTGATTTTTCAAAACAAATTGCAGAAAATTTTTTGTTTTTGAAAAAATAATGAATATTCAAAAAATCCGTACGATAAGCAAAATTGGGGAAAAAAAAATTTCTCACCAAAATAGGCCAACTTTATAACCAAAATTCATGGAAACGGCCTTCTGGACGCAATGGCGAGGTCGGATCTGGTCTAGGACGCCTCCAAATAATGATGCTCCTCAGATCTGCCTCTTGACGTCACAATAATGCCTCTTCAAGACGAATCAATGAGACTCCAATAGCTCTGATACCATGTTGGATTTTGCCAAGATCAAGAAGTCATTGAAATGTACAAGATAGAGACATAATATGGGACAAGAATAAACTGTATTCTCATCAATAGAAAATGATCAATAATCAACTGGATTATCGTTGTTACATACAATGTAGATGAGCCTGCTTATATAGGCAAGGCTAGGGATATGTATGAGGACACAAGTATGACATGTGGCTCAATAAGAAACAAGGGTAGGTAGGAAATAGGTGTGGGTAGGTAGGAGAAATAATATAATATTCCACATGAGGTGGATCACCCACCGAAGGTGGAATTATCACTCCACAATAAGTGGATATGATAGTGTAATAACAAGATCAACACCATAAGAGGTGGAATTTCTCCTACACACACTATCCCAATGTAGCACAAACACCCAAGTGTCTCATATCCAAACTACTATGAAATGCATTATCCTAAGTAAACTTAAGTAAGTGTAATAATATCCATGATGAATAATTATTTACACCAACAAGAACAAAGGCTTTACGTATCTTAAAGATGTTGGCATTTTTGTTTATTTATGTTGTGATTGTCATTGATGGACACACACTTGTATTGAGATCCCCTTTATATGTATGAGCTTGAGCTCAACTGGTATTTGTTCCAACCGGTATGTTGTATTCTAGTCTTTAGACTAGTGGTGATTTTGCAGAATGTGTTTCCCGGTCTAAAATGGTATGTCGACCCCAAGTGGTTCATAGATCCCAAGCGGTACAAGGGAGCAAAGCGGCACAACACATTCTTACTAGTCTTCATTTTTGTCAAACCGGCAACCGGTATTTTGTATGAACCGGTAATACTCTGTGATGAGTTACCAACTGGCATTTTGTGATGAGTTACCAATCCACCGATTGTTTGACAGTGTCGATACATTGACGGTGCTTTTTGTGTCGTGTTACTGAGTATGTCTAGATTCGTTGAACCTAGGAAATTGTAATGTAATCCTATTGGACCGACATGAAATCAGATTCCTTTAAAAGGACATCATGTCTAGGGTTTTAAGTTGTTGCTGAAAAGGTTAATGTCGTGCTAGGGTTTAAGGTGGAAGTTAAGTTATTGTGAGAACGATCTTATCTGAGAATGTCAAGTTGTAACTGAGAGAGAGATAGAGAAGACTGAAGTAATGCTGGAATGCATTAACTATGAGCAATACTGGATCTAACCAAGTAGTTTGTGCTATTAGATAGATCAAACACTTGTTGATTACTCACATCTTTGACAAGTCTGTAGCCCTTAACCAGGTAGGCCTAAAAGCCTTTGTAAAATCCTCTAACAAGGTGGTTCACACCTGTGAATCTAAAATCCTCTAACAATGTGGTTCACACCTGTGAATCTAAAATCCTCTAACAAGGTAGTCTTTAATCGGACTTATATCCTAATAGAGATTGAGATTCCTAACAAGATCTGTTCTGGTGAAGAACATTGTAAGACCTTAACCACTCTGACCTTAACCGGTTTGGTTTCTATTCTGCAGATAGTGACTTGCGAGTTCCATCTCACCGTGGTTTTTCCCAGTTGGGTTTCCACGTCAAATATCTTGTGTTATGGTTGTATTGCTTTTGTGGGTGAATGCATTATTCACATTTTGGTTTGCATGTGTGGTAACCAGTCTGTCTGTTAGACTGTTTTACTGGTTTATCTTTAGACTGTGTAAGTGTTTTAGTGTAGTGATTTTTGGCATACTAATTCACCCCCCCCTCTTAGTATTCATCAAAAGATACTGGGGGGAGGCTAATCACTGAGCAAAACTGTTGAAGGGACTTTCGTCAACCTCCACTTTTAATTATAGTGGGTTGGAAGTACACTTGACGATAAAGTCATTTTCCACTTGGGTCATTCCCCTCTCACCAATCATTTAAATGGTACTTTAAGAGAAACTCAGGAGGGTAGGCCTGCTAAGGGATGTAAATGCTTGAAGTAAAGAAAGCTTAAGAGTGGTTTGACTTTTTCATCACCCAGTTAAGGGGAGAGCATATACCTTCCACTTTAGAGACAAGGCACACAAGTGTTCTTTTTAACTTTTCAAGCCAGTGATTTTCTATCTAAGTAAAAGAAATCCTAGTCAACAAATGAAATTTCGATATTGGTCAACAAAATGTAAAGTCAATAGGGGAAATTTTTCCCTCTTTTCTTTGCATAACAATTAAAGATGAAGTTCTTTTACCTTTGCAAAATAAAATGGATCCTTTTAGACACCAAAGGATGGTGAGATTCATTTTAAGCTTTGCAGAAAGTAAATTTTGTCTTGTTCTTTTTAGAGCTTCCAAAAATGAAGTGTTTTTCTTTTCTAACTTGCAAGAAATCCAAAGTGATTTTTGTTGTTCTTTTTACTTTGCAAATAAAGAAATATGAATCTTCTTTTAAGCACCAAAAGAAAGTCTGATGTTCATTTTTAAGATTTCCAAAATGAAAATGTGAGGTTTATTTTAAATTTGCATAAAACAGGGAGAGTGAATTCTTTTTAATCAACTTCCTTTTGAGGAAAAGTAAATTTTTTTAAAAAAATAAATTCTAAACTAACTCCTTCCCCTGCATAAAGATTAAACTTGCACACAGTCAATGATCAAAAAGTCAGTTTGGGCTTACACAAGCCTAAAATGAATTTTCCCGGCTACAAACTTTTTCCTTTGTTCTGTCAACCCTATGCGCTAAACTATTGCACCAATGCGCTACAGAAAGGCACAAATGCACTACAAAAAAGACCCTATGCACTAAGATGTGGTTGGGATGCGCTAGACTGATTCCCTAGAGAGTTGTGATTTTACAGTTACCAACAGAAGTGTTATGCGCTAGTCTAACTACTGAATGAGCTAAGGATAAGGTCTGATGCGCTAAACAGTGATTAATATGCGCTGTAAAATGTTTTTCATGCACTAACGAAGGACTCCAACGCGCTAACTGAGCTTTTCTGCGTACCTGCAATATTAGTCCTATATCAAAAACAATGTTATTTATGGTGCAATTCCCTGCAGTGGGTGCAAAAAATATGTGCGGAAAAAGTGGTGCAATGAAATGGATATTTTGGTTTCTGGACAAGTCCACACATCAATGGGACTCTTGGTGCAAGTTATGGAGCTATATTGAAATATCTCAACTCCCCAAGGGACGTTCCATTGTTCTCTATCTCACAGGATCCCTCAAGCCAATATATTTGCTCTTAGATCATTGAGCAAAGTGACTTAGGAATGACAACTATGAGAATGAGAGATATTGATCAACTTAATATGAATGCAATCCTAGTTGTGCATGATATTAAATCTAGTATGAGTTAAACTAGCATGGATATGATGATAAGATGAAAGATTAGTAAAATCTATCCTAAGATGATATTCTAGTCTAATATGATAATGCTATGACAATAGAAATACTTCTAAAAATGCTTATTTAGATGATTTCTATGCAAAGAGATGCTAAATGCTTGGTTTAAAATGATTATATTAGATGCTTAGTAAAATTTCTATAAGTTCGATACTAAAGACTTGGATATGAAAATGAGAGAAGAAGGGCTCTATTCATAGGAAAAACAGGGCAATGGATGGTCAAGATTGGATGATCTTAACAAGGGCCAGGATTGAAAGTTATCAATCCATGTTTACAATTCTCACCAATGAAATGGTGACAATTGTCAACATAAGACTTCTTGAGAGGAGATGTAAGAAGCATTAAATGCTTGAGAAGACCTCATGGTTACCTTAGGAGGTAAGGGTTAAGGTTAGGTTAATATTATCCATTGGATTAAGCTTTTACCCAAAGGATAAACTCTTGTGCAAGGGTTAAAGGGATAACCATGGTCAAAGCAATGAATGCTTGATGAGACCCTTGGGTTAGATGAAGGTTGAGTTAGAGAGAAAGTCTCTAATCATGCAAGAGGGTTGAGTTAACCATTAATGGTTTGGAAGACTTTCAAGGTTAACTTGTTGAAGACATTTTTAATGGTTTCCAAAGATTTTGAGGGTCTGAGAAGTGATTTCCCTTTGCTTAGGGATGTGATAATATTTAGGAGGTGGGCTAGGCTAAATTAGAAGTGATTAGAAGAATCTAGAAGGGGGTTTAGAGAGGCAAGTGGGATATGTAGGAGAACGCAAGTGGATGGAGGGTAATTTTAATTAAAATAAATTACTTTATTTCAACTAAATTGATGCAACTTGCATAAATACAAGTGGGGGTTTTAAGTAAATAAATTAGATTTATTTTTTTGCAATGAACAATTTAATTAAATATAAATTTAATTAAAAGGGGAGAAAGGGGAATTAATTAAATAAAATGATTTATTTAATTAAAGGCTATGAAAGACTTAGGTGAACTTAATTAAATAAATTGAGTAATTGATTTAATCAAATAGATGAATGTTAATGATTTAATTAAATAAAATTTAATTAAATGGAGGAATGAGGTTAAAATGAATATTAAATATTCACTTAGGAAAGTGGTCAATTTTATACATCTACACTTACCACTACCGGATCCACTAGCCAAATCTTGTGTGAGTACATCATCAGAATCAGTTACACCTTCCTCATCCGCATAGTAACATGATTTGTCTTTGTTTCTCCTATACTTATGCTTGTTCTGATAATCATGGTTAGGCCTAAAATATCTAGCTTTCTCTTCGAATCTTGAATTCCTCTCAGGACATCTAGATGCAAAATGACCTATCTTATTACATGCAAAACATTTAAAAGTTGATTTTCTTTGATACTTACTTCCATCAGGACCTTAAGTTACTCTCCTAGCAAATAGGGCTTCCAGCTGCTCAAACTCTTCATCGTCTTTCTTCATTTCATGCAATTCCTTCACATATAAAGCTTTCCAATCACTCTTGCCGGTAGATGATGTAGGTGCATGAAAAACAGATTCAGTGTTTGCAGCTCCTTGAGGACCAAATTCTTCAAGCTCAAAAGCAGAAAATTTTCTAGCCAAAGTATCTCAGTTAACATAAGTGTTAGCCATTGTTCTCGGCTCATTAATTGCAGTAGCCTTCATCTTATAAGTCAGTGGCAAAGCTCTTAGAATTTTAGAAACAGTCTCATCATCGTTGAAAGATTCACCACAACACTGAATTCCCATAATAATTTCATTAACTCTTTCCATGAAAGCAGTAATCCTTTCATCTTCTTCCATCTTTAGGTTCTCATACCTTACCTGGTAACCATCAAGTTTAGCAATTTTAATAGTAGGGTCACCTTCATTCAAAGCTTTCAACTTATCCCATATATCCTTCGCATTAGATTGGTCAGTTAATCCCATAATTTGTTGATCAGATAGTACGCTCAAGAGTGCTTCTCTAGCTCTCTAGTTATTTTCAATGTCCTTATCCAGGCTTGCCAGAGGAGGATTGCCAAATACCAAATTATGATGAGTATAGTCTTTCTCCATGATCTCCCAAATTTTTTTCCCAATACATCTCAAATGAGTCTCCATCTTAATCTTCCATACTTTGTGATTTGTCGAATCAAGCTTAGGGGTTTCTCTCTGGAAAATAGATGCAGTTGAATTATTAGTTGTCATAGGATCTTCCTCAAGTGGTTAAGCTTCTGCAAAAACATGACCAAGCTCGGATACCAATTGTTAGGATAACCAATGGACAACTAAGAGGGGGGTGAATCAGTTGTCAATAGATTATAAAACTTTAAGCTCACAAAACCTTCTACCGGAATGCATAAACCAAATACTGAAATAGAAGATGTAACAGTTAAGCATAAACATAAATTTTAGAATAATTAACCAACCATCCATAACACATGACACCAAGATTTGTACGTGGAAAACCTAGTAAAGGGAAAAACCATTGTGGGAAGCCTACCCACAGTTAGCTAATACTTCTGCAACAAGTATGTGATTACAATAAGAGGGCCTTGCACATGTAGTAAGACACACTACCTAGAGAACACTGCTCATCACAAAAGGAGCCTCATTGACTACAAAGAAATCCAGACAACAATCCGAAAATAAGAATGAACTACAAGAATAGCATCTCCTATGCCTGAGTATAGTTCCGGTTAAGCTCAATACCAGAGGTCTTAAACCTTTTTCACAAACCCAATTCGATCACCTATGATCGACCAAAACCTCTGCACATGATTACAACATTATTCGTACACAGATAATTCTCTATCCATAAGACCACCATACCATGATCTACAAAGAGATCTTCATCATACTTATACCAACCCGAGACCTAAATAATTAGGTCGGCCACCTAAGAGATAATACAATAGATTCATTACATAATCCTACAAACCAATGATAAACCAAGTCGGTCTAAGACTGAAACAACATAATCTAAACAATAAATCCAACCGGTGACACGTCGAGAGCATCAACCAACACTTTGCACAAACTAGTCCATAATCTAGCAGAATAACATCGGACCCAAAATAGGTCACCATAAGCCAAATGAAACACCATGATCAATAGAAACATGAACATGATAACCATCAGCATCCTGATAACCTTCTAGAAGCCACACCAACACCACTTATCAGATTCATAAAAAGATCTTCATCAAAACGTTGCCAGTAAAACCCTTACTGGTAACCAAAAGACTTACTAGAACAAATGATAGCATCTAGATCATCAAATCCCAAACCAATTGAATGTGATACACATCAAGAACACATGAATAACCAATCCAAGCCAATACCACAAGCTGGACCAAATTGAAGAATACCGGAGATGGTCTCCAGATCAATATCATAGTCCAACCACTCTACCAGAAGCCGATAGATAACAAAATAGCTAGTGTTGACATCAATGCAACACATAATCAATCCCTCCAAATTGCCAACAAATATACCTTTCAAACCAAAAATAAACACATTGATCCACTCCAAGAGAAAGAGGGAATCAAAATACATCTCCTAAAGATCAATTCACCAATCTACAATCATTAGAACATAACCAACAACATGTCCACACGCTACACATCCATATAAGCAATTAACAGTCAAAACATACTCTCCAATTCAAATAACTCAAATCTGGATATCCACACACTAAGGTGAGACCCAAAACACATCAATCTCCCACTAATCATATCTGGACCTAAGGGTAGGTCAACCATAGAATATCACGACCAACAATTGAAGAATGCTACAACATTCAGAGAACACAAAGACATTTTTAGACCATAGAACAATCATATCCATGATACCAAAACTATCTCCAACAAAGATAACCTTAAAAAGCAATGTTAGCAACACTTTCCAAACCCGGACAATTTTGGAACAACCAATGAACACCTGAAACACCAACACAACAAGATATCTCTGCACCACAGATATTTCAAACCAATGTCAATCTGGAACAACAAGTTTGACATCAACGACTACCACAACAATACATATTTCCAATAGTTTTGTCGTCTCATTAGCAGTCATGTAGCATTGTTGTTTCCTTGATAAGCATAGCATACTATTACAATTAAATGTTCTTATCATTACTTGTTTTGATTAAGTAAAAGCAGGTTTTTGAAAGGAACCCGAACCTTTTACAAAGCAGGAAATATAGAAAAGTCAAGAAAAAATTGGGCCTGATCACTTCAAAAGATAAAAAAAATTCCAACCTAATAAAAAGGGACCACAACCTTTAAAACATAGCATTACAAAGCATTACATAAAAACACCAGGAAAAGACAGCATCCAGAAAGAAGAACGATAGTAAAAAGACAGAAACAAGACAACTGTCAAGACAGATAGATACAACTATATGTTTTTCATTATATCCTTAGCTTGGACAACCATCAGCTTCATGTTGTTCATCAAAGTCTTTAACTCCTCTAGCTCACGACATTTGATGTCGCCCTTGATCCTAGTATTGGCTCTGGTTCTCTTCTCATGGCCTTTTTTGTCGGGTTGTTCCTTATCAACTTCCTTCTCAGTATTGCTCTCAAATCTATTGATCAGGATGTTCATGTTATCCACCAAAGCTTTAAGGATCTAGAAATTTTGTTTTGCAATCTTCTTAACAGTGAGCTCCATCTTATCAATTCTGCTACCCAGATTGTTCATAGCAATGTCCATTTCTTTCCCCTCCTTATTTTCTTCCATCTCTTTAACCTTTTTTTCAGTGGAAATAATTTTACCCACCATGCTTTCAATGGCTTCCGCATTATTAATAGCAACAGCCAGTTCTTTAACATTTTCCGTCAGGGGTTTCTTTCCCATCGTAGCTCTTTTGACAGTCTCATAGAAACCCTTTATAGTTGCATTCTCACCAACACAGTCACTAATATTGCCACTTTTGTCTTCTTGCTCCTCTTTCTGCATGTCTTGGGCATTCAAACCCTCAATGTTGTCCGTTACCTGATTCTCCTCCCCCTCCTTATCCTGTCCCTCATCCTTTTTATTCTCCTCTGCTTCTTCCTTAGAATCAATCAAGATTTTGCTAATTTCTTTATTGCTTTCCTTACTTGTCTTCTTCCTCTGCATTTGCTTTCTAGTAACTTTCCCTTTCTTCTTGTCGATAAATTTCCCTTCAAAGGATTCGGCCTTAGACTCCAAAATTTCTGAATCCACCACAATCCTTTTCCTCTTAGCCTTATTCCTGCCTTTTTTGCTAGTCTCCTCCGAGTTGCCCTCAGTCTCCGAATCAAAGTTGAAGTCGTTGGCTTCACTCTTCGTATCCTCATTTCTACCATATTTTCCTTTTATAGGTTTTTCAATACTCTTCCTTTAAGCACTTTATAGACCAGAGCCATAAGACCTTGGTGCAGGGCATGGTCACCTTTAGGATCTTTCTGAATCTCCTTGATAGTGTGGTCCATAGAGCAGGCCAGGTAATATGGAAAACTCACCTTTTCCTTATAGCAAAAAATGGTTTAGAAAAACAAAATGGTGACCATATGCTCTGGTAAACCTCCCATCCAACATGATATAAGTAATAGTAGCAAATAAAACAAACCTCCATGGTCTGCATATTCATTTCAGGGAATGATAGGAATTGTCAACTTTAACCATTTTCTTTCTCTCATCATCTGTTATACGGAATTTGTCTACGACTTTATCAGAGATGCTACAGTCCCTATAAAATTTCATGCCCTCCGTGATCATCCTCGTAGCTTCAGCAATTATATCCTCATCTACAGTCATCATCTAGGACTCAGCCAAGATTTTACCACTCTTCCAATTCTTGATAAAGTGTTTGGTGAGCATAGGATCTTTCCCACTAAGCCTCTCCATAAACACACTTAAACCCCCCTCCTGAAGGATATCCCACACTTCCCTGTTCTTCCTCCAATCCGAGCAGGAGGTAGGTTCGAACCTTTTTTTTATTTCCTCCCATTTTTCCTTCAGTCTCTGAATTTCCATCTCTCGGTTACTAATCTTCTTCTCTGGTTTTTGTGGATGCCCTGAAAAAATACCCAGAATCCGTGCCAAACAATAATGAAAAGACACATAAATAAATACTTATTACCTCTGTAAAAACCTTGCTTTGAAAAAAGAGGAGGGGGCATTTAGAAATTATATTTGATGGTGCCACATAGCCCCATCTGGATACAGTCCAGATCAAGCAGAGATTTCATATCACATGCGAGCTCACTCTCTCCATAACTAGTAATAATATCTTCTATTTGGCAAGCCAGGTTGGCCGCCCAGTCTGCGCATGATTTTGCTTCCCTATACAAGTGTAAAAACACACATTTCAAATTTATCACTAATTTTCCTTATCACCTTAATAGCATTGCTAATTGTCCAAGAAGGAGGGAACTTCTTATTCAGACAATTTATTATATTTAATGAATCTCCTTCACACCAAACTTTAGTGCATTTGGCTTCCTTAGTCAGGACCATACCATGGTAAGTAGCCATAGCTTCAACTACATGATTTGTCTAATTACCAATGGGTATACTTTTTACAATTTTGCATCTTCCCCATTCGTCCCTAAGGACCACCACACATCCTACTATCCCAGGATTGCCCTTTGATGCACCATCAAAGTTTATTTTCATCCATCCATTGGGCGGGCTTTCCCATATCACTCCCTCTCTAGGATCATTTTGAAGGTGTTCACAAACTTTTAGCCTCCACTTTTTGAAAATAGCTTGATCATCCTTGTCTTGAGGTTCTGCAATACCACCTATTATATTCATATTTTCCACTATATTTCTTTTAATTTTCTCAAACACAATTTGAGCCTTAGACACCTTCTCTCTGAAGACTCTTTCGTTCCTCTCTTTCCATATACCCCAACACATATGGGGCAGAGCAAGTTTCCACAACAAAGTAGTAAATTTGTTCTTTGAAGGATGGAACCAAGAATTAAAAACCTCTTGAATTAACTCTGGGAAACTCCAACTGATTTTGATTTGATCGCAACATCTTCCCCACGGCAGAAAAAGGACAGTGAAAGAGCAAATGGTTGGTGGTCTCCTCATTCTGAAAGCAAAGAAAACAGACACTTGGCATACACATACCTCTTTTTCTGAGGTTATCAATAGTTAGAGTTTTATCTTGAAGGGTTGTCCAAAAAAAAATATTGATCTTAGGGATAAGGCCTTTCACCCAGGCCTTGGCCCAACAAGGACTCTCCAAATTAGAATACTTATGATAGTAGATAGAAGCCACATTGAATTTACCATTTGCAGTGAGTTTCCATATTAATTGATCTTCTTCTTCCACCACCACCATGGAGTTCATAGTTATGTTCAGACTTCCCAAGGTCTCATCCACCTGAGATAAATCCTTCCACTGTCCATCTTGCCAATAATCACCCACCATTGATCCATATCTTTCCTTGCACTGGTTCTGGAATCTGCTCCACTCTGGGATTTCAGTCAAAGGGGACTCGAACAACTAGGAATCTTCCCAGAATTTGATGAGATTCCCATTCCCCATCTTCCATTTTGCTCCTCTGACAATTAAATCTCTTGTTCTAGTGACATTTTTCCAAATATTAGAACTGACTGGGATATCTTCATCTTTGAGGAAATTTTGAAGAGTGGAACATTGCCTTTTATACTTATTGTCCCAAATTTGTTTCCGTTCTCCCTGATTTTTATACCCTCTCCAGATCTGCTTTGCCATGAGGTATTCATTCATGTCTCTAATTCTTCTAAGACCTAGACCTCCCTTTCTTATTGGCTTACAGACCTTGTCCCATGCAATTAGATTCATTCTCTTTTTCTCCTCAACCCTTGTCCACAAAAAAGTTCTTTGGATCTTTTCAATAACCTCCGCATACTTGGCAGGAATTCTGAAAAGGCTCATGGCACAAAGAGGAATGCTTTGAAGAGTTGACTTCAATAATTGAACCTTACCAGCTTGGCTAAGAAGAGAGCCCTTCCAACCAACTAGCTTTTTATGGAATTTATCAAGCAAGTTCCCCAAAAAGTGTCAAGAGGATCTTGGCCTAAGGGAAGCCCCAAATAAGATGCAGGAAGACTCCCCAATTGACATCCCAAGATATTACTTATCTTGATCTTTCTTCGCTCCGGAGTGTTGATAAAATAAACAAAACTTTTAGACCAATTAATTATTTGCCTAGAAGCAGAACCATAACTATCCAGAGCTTTCTTTAAACTTCTAGCATCCTACACAGTAGCCTTCCCCATAATTATAGAGTCATCCACAAACTGTTGGTGGGAACAAACCTGATCCACTGAAGAAGGCTTCAACCCGCAAAACTCCCCCTTCTCAACCAACTTCCCTATACCTCTCCCCAAACATTCCGCCATAATAATAAAAATAACCGGAGAAAGAGGATCTCCCTGCCTGAGTCCCCTTGAGGACTTGAAAAAAGGGGAGGGAGAGTCATTAATTAAAACAAAGAAAGAAGTCAAAGACACTAATTGTCTTATAAGACTGATACTTCTAGCGCAAAAGCCAAAAGCAGACAGAACTTCCATCATGAAATCCCAATCCACTCTGTCATAGGCTTTAGATAAGTCTAGCTTCAGAAGAAAGCCTTCCTTTTTAGAATTAGATAAAGAATGAATGTTTTCATGGACTGAGATTATCGAATCCAAGATTTGTCTTCCAAGAACAAAACCACTTTGCTGAGGCGAAATGATAGAAGGGAGCAACTTCAGGATTCTCAAGGTGAGAACCTTGGATGTGATCTTGCAAAGAGAATTGCAAAGATGTATAGGTCTAAAATGATCCATGGAATCAACTCCTACCTTTTTGGGAATAAGAGCAATTAAAGTACCATTTATCTCTTTCAATATTCTTCTTGCTCCAAAAAATTCTTTCACAGCTCTAGACACATCATCACCAATAATGTGCCAATACATTTGAAAAAAGAACATGGGGAAACCATCTGGGCCTGGTGCCTTGTTGCCTTAAAAGGAGTTAACTACTTACAGAATCTCAACATTGGAAGGGATAGCAATCAGGTGAGAATTTTGGTCAGCCTCCAGGATTGTAGGGATGCAATCCAAAAGGTTCTTCTGGGCCTCCTTGTCCAAATTCTAATCCTTAGCTAGAAGATTGGAGAAAAACTCCATAACAACCATACTCATAGAATCTTCCTCATCAACTCTTCTGTCATTCACTTTAATCTGTGATATTATGTTGATGGCTTTATGTTTTAGGGTGGACATTTGGAAGTATTTAGTGTTTCTGTCCCCTTCCTTCAACCATACATTTCTTGACCTTTGTTTCCAAAATGTTTCTTCCTTAGCAATTATGTCATGATATTTCATAAGGGTAACATCTTCAACCTCTCTTGAAGTATTAGTGTATCCATTATTTTGAATCTCATCCTGAATATTTTTTGGCTCTGAGATAATAGTTGCTTTCGAGGCAAAGATATTCCCAAAGCATTCCTTATTCCACCTTGTTAAGACATGGACTAGCTAGGACTCGAACCTAGGACCTTCCATACACTGCTGGAGTGCTCTACCACTGAGCTACTGGACCCTCTTGGACCAGTCCATCGTCGATTCGGGTGTGGCTTATTTCCAACACTAACACCCCCCCTTAAGCCACACCTCTCATGTGCTTGGGGCTCCTAGCCTGGACCTGGCTCTGATACCATGTTCAGACATGGACCAGCTAGGACTTGAACCTAAGACCTTCCATACGCTACTGGAGTGCTCTACCACTGAGCTACTGGCCCCTCTTGGACCAATCCATCGTCAGTCCGGGTGTGGCTTATTTCCAACACCAACACACCTCTTAACATTTTCTTTAACAAACTTCAACTTTTTGACCACTTTATACATGGCATTCCCTTCAATACTGACCTGCCACCATTCCTTGATCTTGCTCTCCATATCCGGGTGTTTAGTCCACATTCTCTCAAATCTGTAAGGGAAATGTCTCCTTCTTTTCTTAGCCTCTGTCGTAAAGGAAATAGGATAGTCGTCTAATCCAGCCCTTATATGAACAGATAAAGAACAAAAGTAAATATTAAACCAATCTAGGGAGATGAGGGCTCAATCAAGTCTAACCTGGATTAAATCCTCATCGCTCCTTCTATTAGTCGACGTAAATTTGACACCTTACAAATCCAGATCAAGGAGAGAATTATTATTGATAAAGTCCATTAAGTCCACTCTACTGTCCAGTTTAATTTGGCTCCCCCCCTTTTTCTCATTTTCCTTCAAAGGGGTGTTGAAATCCCCCATAATCACCCAACTATCTTCTATAAACCTACTTCTTAATAAAGAGAGTTTATTCCAAAAATCACTTCTACCTGTCCTAGTATTAGGATCATATAAATTAGTTAAGACCCATGAAGTGCTATCCTTCAGATGCTTAAATCTAATACAGGCCAAATTGTTGTCCTAAATCAACTCTTCTCCTTCCACTTTGTTTTTGTTCCAAACAGTAACAATTCCTCTCGAGGCACCTTCTGAACTACCACCACTAACTCCTCCATTATTGAACATATTTAGACCTTCAACCTTATCTTTAGACATCTTGGTTTCTTGAATTAAAAAAATATCTGAATTTTTATCTCTAATCATACTTTTTATTAAATCATGTTTGTGAGGATTATTCAACCCTCGAATATTCCAAGAGATGAGCTTCATAGTTTTTTAGAAATACCTGCCTCAAAGATGGTTCTTTGAGTCCCATCTGCAATATTCTTGCTTGTTTCCATTGTCCTCTTCTTTGCATTTGAATATCTTCCTAGAGAGGTATGTTGCACTCCTACGTCCCCAAGCCTGCTTCTGGTATTTCTGGTAGATGTGTTGTTATTTTTGTTGTTGTTGTTGTTATAGTTTTTTTTTAGCTTGATCTTTCTTTTATCCTCCAGTATTTCTACTCCCTCCTGTTTAGACTCACTCTTGCCTAGAGATTTCTTAATATCTTCCTCATCTCCCCATTTTGGCTCTTTCTCCTCCAAAAAAGTCATCTTCACCTTAACTGGAGAGGCTAATAACATCTTCGACAGCCCTTGATCCAGAATATTATCAGGTTGAGCATCTTGGATCCAGTCTATTTCTTTTTCTAACTCGGTCGAATTAGAAACTAAATTGAAATTGTCTCCTTCCTCTTTATTGTCTTTGGATTGATTATGTCCATTATTCTCATCATTATCTGAGTTTTTCTTAGTCTTATCCTCTTCTGTTTCCTCATTTCGGCTGCTACCTTGTGGTTTTCCTTCTCCTTCTCCCTAATCTAAATCCTTGCCATTCTACTCCTTCTCCTAATGATCTATTTTTTCGTTGTTTTCTTTCTTCGATTCATTTCCCAACTCTTTAACATTCTCTTCCTCTATCCTACCAACTTGGGACTGATTTTCCTGATCCCGATTGTTAGCTTTCAAAGAGTTGTCCACTTTTTTCCACACTTTAGGTTGAGCTTGAGGTTTGACCACATTACTAGGACATTTTTTGGCCCAGTGCCCAACTTTCTTGCAATGAAAGCAAGCAAAAGGGATTGTTTCATAGACAATATTTTGCTTCCATTTCCCAAGTTTAGATTCAATCTCTATCTCCTCTGGCATGTCCGTTTCGGGCCCAACTCCTACACACATCCTGGCATAAATAAGCCTTCTTCTAGATGTCGTAAATGGATCAATAGCAATAAGCTCCCCAAAGGAATTGGCTATTCTTGCACGCACATCTTCCTCCCAATATTCCATTGGGAGCCCAGGTAGTTTTACCTAGACAGGAACTTGGACCCAAAAAAATATTCTTTACCTGCGTTAGGGTACCACTTTTGAGTGTACATGATATATTTTCCAATCGCCCATGAACTAGAGCTAAGAATGTTTTTGCGATCCTCCTCACAAGAGAAAGAGAAGGACAGACATCCTTTTTTCATTGCTACCACATCTACCTAACCTTTCAAGCTCCACTTCCTCTTAACAAACCCACACACAATCTCAATATTTGGTCTCGTTCCCTAAAATTTACCAATCAGAGTATTTTCCATTCTAGCAATATTATGGTCTATGATTTGGTCTAGAATAGAAATGGAAAACTTGCCTTGAGACGCATTCAAAGTGTTTTTAACCAGAGGCAAGGACAACTTACCTTTAGGCTTGACCCCAAACAGAGAAGACCGCTTGCCAATGTGTCCAATCGCTCTGGGTCCCCCCTTAATATCCTCTGATCTCAGCGGGTTCTCGAGATCCTTCCCAGAAGAATCTATTCCTTCCACTGTTTCCTCTTAACCACTTGTCATTTGCTGATCTCGATCCACTTCTGGTATTCTACCTCCCGGAGATGAAGTATGAACTTGTTCATTCCTGCTTCCTTCTTCGAACTGCTCCTCACGTGGTCTTGGACCTCCCCCTGGGTCCCTTGAATTCAAAGGAGAATCGAGATATTTTCCATCTGAACTCCCCCCTTCCACCGGGCTCTCTGAATCTCCTACGACATTCTGTCCTAGCACTAAACCAGAACTCCCACCCAAAAAATTTGAATTTTGGGCCCGACCGCTCCCCTTCTCCTCCCCGCTCCCCATCTGTAAGATTTGGATCTTCTTATCATTACTTGTTATTGTTATACTATTCTTGTTATTGTTTTCTATCATTATAAGTTAGTTTTCATTCTGTAATTTACTTTATTATAATGCTCTTTGTGTAAGAATTAGGAACAACATAGGTAAGGTGATAGTGCACATATAGTGCTATCATATTTCAAGTATACATCCCTAGGTTGACAATATGAAATGTAACTTATAATCCATTAGAGGTTTCTTAGCATAGGATGACTTATCCTTGAGTTGTAGAAGCTAACTAAGTTAGCCTAAATCATTAATGGATATAGGGAACTCTACAAATCTAACCTAAAATTCTTCTAGATATCAATTTATGGCAGCACATTTCATAGCATAATCACAATTCAAAACCACATCTATGATTTATGCAAGTCACTCACTCAATTGTCATCAAAATGATTTTCTCCATCTTTTGAGACCAACCCTAGGATCTATTAGAAATGATAGAGAATCAAAATTTTAAATTAACACCATTACTGAACAAAAATGATAGAAATACAAAAATATTATTTGATTCACTGGGACATTTCCATTTGATTACATTGGGCTTGATAAAGCCTTTCAATTTCCTATGAAAACTACCCAAACTCCCTTAAATGAATAACTAACAAACAAGTTATTACTTTAGTGATGAACATAAAATTAAAATTTATTTATTATCTAAACTAACCTATTGATGTAAGATTTTCTAACATTCCCGCTTATTACATCAATATGAATAAATGGTGGAACATTATGAGAGTTTATCATAGTAACCTTTTTGGAGACTTTGATGTAGCTCCTTCACTAATCCACCTTGCTCGACCAAGAAACACCAGATTGACTCCAATGGATCTCTTGATTGTAAAACCTACAAAATATCTTTACATGATGAGATAACATAAAGTGTCTCCATCCTTCTTGCATAATAAGAATAACTTTCCTTTTGATGTAAAAGCATCAATGGTAAAAGGGATTATCCTCACCAACCAAAAAATATGTTTGATTTAATTTCTCTTGGGTTATTGCTAAATAGTGTTGTAGGATGAGTAAATTGTAATAAAAGGCAAATATTTTATTAAATATCTGTGGCCTTAGTTTAGGAGGCAAGTTTGACTAGGTGGTTCAAATATGAATTTGGCATATTCTAGTTCAAACCTAGAATATACCATTTTGGGACCACTCGTATTTTCCCTATTAAATTATATTTATTCAAAATGGATGCCAAGAAGGAGTTATTGGTTAGTTTCTAATTTGGGGGTCTTGTTGAGGTGAGTGGGTGAACTAGTTAATTGATATTTTTTACCAAGTTTGAAAGTGGAGTTGGAAATACATCCAATTATCATTTAATGTAATTTTTAAATGGAAAATAAGCTTCCCTCTTGTTTTAGGTGTGATTTTGTACTTGGATTACCAAACCACAATCAGAGTTGTAATGAATGGAAATAGGGTTCACAAGTTTATGCATGCAAACTAAGAACTAAACTTATTTCATAATGATTACATTAGAAGGAGGATGGGTCCACTTGGATTAACACCAAACTTATTAGGAAAGGGTTAAGCACAAAGTGGATTTAGTACTCCTTGATTTAGCTAAAAATGAGCTATGGAAAATATATGAATTGAATACAAGATCTAGGGTTAATGATGTGAAATTGACAAGAATCAACACATATAGGCAGTTTTAGATCATTTATGCAAACATAAAGTACAAATATGGAAAGGGAATGCAGAGAGGGACACATGTTTGAAGCCGATACACTAACACTTTGGACATAGGTGCTTCGGGCGCCACTGTCTGGGAAAAATGCCCTTGCCTTAGAGTGTCAGATGTTAGTAAAAAATATGTTTTCTAGATCTAGATGTTGCTCAAAATCTATGCCTAAAGCTTGGACACTAGTGAATGAGAGTGTAAAGTGGAAAATTGAACCGTAGTGATTCCCCACCTAGGAGAGAGAAAGGAAATCACTAGGATGATTTTCACTCGAGAGATACTTCACATTCAAAAGAGGGGTTAAATTCACTAGATCCAAACCCTAAAGTGAAGAAGGATCTGAATACTTAGTGAATTGCAAGGGTGTAATGCAATTTACCCTCTTTTGTAAGTAGAAGAGTTGACTTGTTGACTATGTAGAAAATGAAGACAAAATGGATGAAATAAGGAGCTACTGATTTGGGATCGAGTTGTAACTTTGAATCTAAGGTATTTAGATTGATACGGACCTTCCCTGCAAACTTGGAGAAAAGTTGTCAGGACCATGTGTAAATTGCACATGGTCCTCCGAAAAATCCGCGAGTCGAAAAGGGTTTTTCGTCTCTACAAATGAATCCTAACTCTGCAATTACAACTGCGCACCTACAACCTACACACATAAAAGAAGAGAAGGAGAGTTGTGGATAGGGGTTTACCTTAATTAAACCCCGGTTGAGGAATCAACCTTGAAAGAAAGTAATTGCAAATGCTTAAATGTAAATAATGGAAATGTATACCTTGTAGATCTACAATTTGTTGATGATGGTTGCTTTGCTTCTTAAATGTAATCACAAGTGTTGCATGAAATGGCATGTAACATGACAAAACCCTAACACACACACATGCTTGCAAATTAATGTTGTAATGTTTCTCCAATGGATGAATGAAGAAAACACATGAAGAAGAAGACTTGATGGATGCTTGAAGACTTGAACACTTGAACACTTGATGACGATAATGGAGACCTTCCGCTTGTTTTCCCAATTTTCGCTTATGCAAATGAGAGGACTAGATCCCCTTTTATAATTGCCTTGGAGGGTTAATTTTCCTCTCACCAAAGATTGACATAGGGGAAATTAAATCCTGAAGAGAAAATTAGGTCCAAGGGGTCAGATGGACCCATTTTGGGGTCACACAAAGAGGGAGGACAAGGGTGCCACGCCCCTATCCTAAGGGGACAAGGGCTTGATGCCCCTATTCTAATGGGACCATGGTGCCATGCCCCTGTCCTAAAGGGGACAGGGGCATCGCACCATGGTCCCACCCATTTTGGGGGCCCAAAACAAGGTCTAAACAAGTTGTAAAGTGTGGAAATGAGGCCTAGTTCCATGGTGGAGGCATAGATGGATCCCGATCAAGCGTGGGAGATGATATCACCAAGGTAAGGGGCCTAAAACACGGTCAAAATTGCAAGGGGTGCAATTTTACAAGTGGTGCAATTTTATGACACTACAGAGACATAGGTGTATGGGGTGATCTTGTCCTTGGGGTGTTGGATGCGAACAACATCGATATTTTGAGATTATAATGTTTCTTAAAATCTATGTCTAAATCTTGAACACTAGCACACAAGACATAGGTGTGTGGGGTGACTTCATCCTCCATTTTTTTCCTATGCAAAAGTTGAAATTGTATGTCTCTATCTACCCTTCTTGAATATACAATTATGTCTTTAGATTTTGTCACCTGCACATACAAAGGAGAATAATGGTGTCGTTGTTAAGGATTTTCCTTGTTTAAACCAAGGGTTTGGAATTAACCCTATAATTAAATTAAAATTAAAATTAAAATGGAAAGCATGCCTTGAGATGGTAGAGGCTAGATTTGAAATTGAAATATTTGAATGGAAATGATTGTTGAAATGATTATACCTTCAATTGGTGATGCAATGTTCTTAGGATAATTGCTCCATGTGTTGATGCAATAACATGACAAATCATCATAAAATCTATCATGAAACATAATTGAAGATGTCTTGATTTAGTTTTCTTCTCTTTAGACTCAAATCTATTCTTGAAGTGTTTCTCTTGAATTGAAATAATAATAATGAGATGATAATGATAGATGATGAAATGAATTAGGACCGATGCCTTATATAGGGATCCCAAAGTAAAATCACATTTCCACCAACTTAGAATAAACATATTTTTGCATTGAGAATAGTTTTAGAAATAGTAAGATTGACATATTATCCTCCCAAAAGTTTAGCCAAAAAGCATCGAATAATGTCACCCTAAGAACCTATGTCCCAACAAAATAGGCAAGAATCTTTAGGGATGCGAGATAATAGGGACCTAAAACTAGAAATATAATTTATATGAAAATATATAATATTTGGATGTGGAAAAAGGTGCATTGAACTTTGAAATGACATAGGACCCATATAAGCACGAATGAAATAAGACAAAGGGCACACTTAAAATAAGGGCCCAATTTGTAGAGTGTTGATGTAGTGAAGTGAAACATGGATCATAATATTGAATTAAACATTAGTTTAATACAATAAAGGTCCTATTTAAGGAATGGGAAAAACTAAATTGAGTGCTAGGAGAGTGTGAAATTGGACACAGAATTAAAGGTGTACTGTATGTAGAAAATTGTCAGTGCAAGACTAAGAAAATTAAAATGTTTAAATTGACAATCAAGCAAACATTGATTAACCAAACACTCAAGATAAGGATGCTAAAAGGAAATTAAAGAAACAAATAATGCAAACAATCACAAGTGCAAAATCAATTTCCTTGATTCGGTTGTCCTTTGATTTGATGTGCACTCACTATGTTGTAGATGTTCGATTGTGCTTCATGCTTATGCAAAAATGTAAGAAGCTAAGCTAATGGTGGATGCAAATGCTATGCTAAAATGATATGGTTATGCAAAGGATGAGTGAATAATTCAGCATTACGATAGTATGAAAGCATGAAAGTGGATGGATTGTGAAGGAAAATGAGGGGATTAAATAGGCCAAGTTGGGAGAAGAGAAGGCATGACAATGAGACACTTGTCCTTGAGAAAGACAAGTGTCATGGATGGAAATAACAAGTCTCCTTGAGAAGGGAAAGTGTCGTGAAAAAGAATGACAAGTGTCCTTGAGGACACATGCCTATTTGGGATGGAGACACCCAAATAAGAAGGTTCCATTCCAAATATCAAGATATTTCCAAATATCAAGATAATTAGGATATTCCCCAAATATTAGAAAATTCAAGATATTTCCATTCCAAATATCAAGATAACTAGGAAATTTCCCCAAACATTAAAGGAAATTTGAGATATTTGGGAATGTGCACACATATGGGGAGGGAAAGACGATAAGGTTGACTAAAAACTATGGAATAACATGTGTCCTTGAGGACACATGCCAATTGTTGGATTGGAAGGGACCGAAATACTGAGAGGGGGGGTAAATTAGTATTTCCACAATAATTAAAACTTTTACCAAACTTAAAATTTCTAACCAAATATGCTTAACACACATGAAACAACAAACACGAAAAAACATAGCAACAATAGGAACACTGGAATTTATACGTGGAAAACCCAAATGGGAAAAACCATGGAGAGTGTTACCTCTCAAGAGAATATAACTAGTTATATGGTGTTTTGCAAAAGGGTGGCTCACTGCCAGATTACAAAAAATGGCTCATTGCCGAACTGCTCACTACAACAATATAAAAGATGGCTAACTGCTAGAATACTCACTGCAACATAAAAGGTTGAACTAAAGAGGATTGCATCTCCAAATGCATGAGATCAGTTCCAAGATTAAGCTCGGATCAAAAACCACAACCCTTACAGCAGATCCAGTGAAAGATCCATGTATATATGTCCTGCAGCAGATTTGGTGAAGGACTACTGTAACACTAGTTGCACTTTAACTCTGCACCAAATGCCTTTGTTGTCTGTAACTCACACTTCACACTCTACTTCTCTGCTATCTTCATTCCTATGTCTCTTTCACAGACACATCTTTATTCCATCTCTCACACTCATGCATCACATGCTTCTACATATATATCAAAGCACATATACATGAGAATAATGTGTCGGTCTAGCTCAACATATTATCCAATAAAATCTTGACCAAGTCAGCCTCTGCAAGATATCAACACACTTCCTTTTACATAATCTATTCACTGATGCATATACCATGGTTACCAGAATGTGACAGGGTCATCCAAACCCATAGATACTGACCCATTATCACAAAACAAACTCAAGCATAATGTCTCCAAATAGATTCCACGCATACCAAGAGTACTTCAACACAAACCTTGAAGAGATACAATTGACATGACCAAAATAGCTGATATTGGGACACGAGCAAACACAGTACAAAATTCTGGAGATAAGGATGTTTTGAATATCACTCCATTATAACAACTCCATCTTACTGTATTACCCCTAATACCAAAACGCAAAACATCGACTGCATACAACATCCAGATCAAACTTGATAATAATGAATGGTGCATAACTTATCCTAACCAAACCAGATAACTAAATTGTCCTCAATACGTTGCATACATTGTCCGGTCTATACATATGTTTTGTTATTATGTAATTTTAGGAGGTTTTGAGTGAGAAACTAGAGACATTTCTTTTAAATTTTTGTGTTGTTTTAAGCATTTTTTAAGTTGCATTGTTGTTGTGAGTTTGTGAGTGAGGGTTTTGTTAGGTCCCGAAGGCAACTGAGAAGGGGGGGGGCGTTAATCATTTGTTTATTAATTTCAAACCAAATATAACTTAACCAAACTTAGTGCATAATACCGGTAAACCAAACTTTAATGTTGGTAGACAGTTTAGCAGTTAATAACAGCACCGGTAAAGTTTAATGCATGAAACAGAAAGACAAATAACATACACAACACATAACACAGTTATTTGTACATGGAAACCTTGTAAGGGAAAAACCACGATGAGAAACCTTACCCACAATCAGATGATACTACTGCAAATAGTATGTGTGTACAAATGGGGTCTGCACATGTAGAAAAGCCAACTGCATAGAGCTCACTGCTCAATCACAAAATGGGAGTCACACTAACTACAATTGGATGGTTAAATCCAATGATAATGTACTGCTCAAAATAACATCTTCATATGCTGGATTCAGTACCGGTTAAGCTCTGATTTTCTTCATCAAAAGCCTCCTTGAATCTTGAATGATGTCTGTGTGTATAGCTCTGCTTATATTCGCATATACCTTATTACAATCCTTTTTCCACACTCACCTACTTAATCTCATAAATGAGATCTTACATATATACCAAAACCTAAGACCAAATGTGTAGGTCGGCTCACTAAGGTATTACAATAAAATCAATTACACATGAATCAATATGCGATGCATGATGTCGGCTTGATGCATTTACAACAATAACAAATCATCTCCATCACGTGTCATGTTGATCTGGAATAGATAATGCTTTTCGGTCCATAACCTAGACCTATTTGCCAATAACAGCAAATATGCAAACTCGATTGTACTAATAATCAAATCACCAAAACCAAGTGTCCAAACAATGTCTTCGACATAACCAAGTAATCTCCAGATGATAACTGATCATCCTCAGTGTCGGTGAACAATATAACCTGTCGGTGAACCAGATACCGGGGACTGTGCATAAGTCACTGAACATGTTAGTGAACATAACCAAAGATCTCCAAGTGTTCACAAGTGTTCACAAGTGTTGACATCAATGACAAAACCAATGCAACATATCCATAATACCAACAAGTTTGCATACTCTTTACATCAATAGTAGCATGGTAGATTATTTGAGAGTGCAAATAGAAGATTGAACGTTAGGTAGTTTGCAACAAGACTTGTGTGTTGTGGGTGTTGTGAAAATGCCTCCAATAAGAGGTAGAGGAAGAGGTGGAGTTGGAAACCTTCCTAATATTGCTTGTGGAAGTGAAGTAAGAGCACTAATAAGACAATTAGAAGATATATAAAAAGAGATGTAAAGGGGTTTTGCATAGAGGAGAGGTCAAATTGAAAGGGGAGATGAATCTTCAAAAGTTGCTACTCAATCTAATGAAGAAGAAAATGTTGTAGCAAATGATCCTTTGTTGCATTATCAAATATTGTAAAGAAGCCTAAAATAGAAATTTCAATGTTAAATGATATATTAAATCTTGGGGAGCTTATAGATTGGATTAATGATATGGAAGAATTCTTCAAGTTTGAAGAAATTGAGGACCCAAATGAAGTAAAATATGCAAAGACAAAGTTGAAAGGACATACTTCTATTTGGTGGAAAGAGATCAAGCTAGAAAGAGGAAGAAGAATAGACAAAATCTCTAGATTGGATAGGATGGTGGAAAAGATGAAGAGACAATTTATCCTAGTAGATTATGAATTGGATTTATTGAACTGGATGCAAAGTCTAAAACGAGGAAGAATAGAGAAATTTTTTATAGGATTTTGATTTGAATCGGTCGTGCAAAGGTAACTAAAGAAAAAGTAGTTTGTTATATCAATGGGTTAAAACCTAATATCCAATAAGAATTGGGTTTAGTAAGAATGCATAAAATGGAGGATGCCTATCAATTTGCATTTAAGGTGGAAGAAAGATTGAACAAAAGATTTGAAAACAAGCAAAGAGGAAAGGGTAGATCATATGGAGGGAAGAATGAAGATCCAAATTAGAAAAATCAAAATAGTGAGGACTCAAGCAACAACAAAGATAAAAAAATATAATGGTTCAAACTATTCCCAATATCAAAGTTTCAGAGGAAGAGGAAGATTGGGTAGAGTATTTGAAAGAGGTGGCTTTCATGGAACTTGTTACAAATGTGAAGAAGATGGTCCTAGAGCTTATGAATGCCCTTCTTCATAGTTAGAAGATCTAAAAATCATCCAAGAACAAAAAATACAAATGAAGAAGATACTAAATCTTGACATTCAAAATATTTAGAAAGTGAAGAAGTGCACTTGTTACAAGAAGAGTTAGATGAATGGGTAAAAGAATCAACTCAAAGGAAAAGTTTATTTTGAACAACGTAAGTGTGAAGGTAAGGTATGCAATGTTAACATTGATGATGGAAGTAAGTGTGAAGGTAAGGTATGCAATGTTAACATTGATGATGGAAGCACAAATAGGCTTGTTTCTAAAGAAATGGTAAGCAAATTGTAGTTAGAAATAAGGCACCCTCGTCCATATAGGATTGCTTGGTTGCAGGATGATCGTAAGGCTTTGGTGAGCGAACAATGTTTAGTTAAATTTAAGATTGGAGATTACTATGATGAATTTTTATGTGATATTATGTCCATAGATGTTTTTCATATGTTATTGGGATCTGTTGTAGTTTGGTAGGTGTGCAGTTCATGATGGGTATGTGAACACATACACCTTCACAAAGGATGGAGTTCGACACAAGATGAAAGCCTTGAGTAAGGAAGAAGGAAATGTATGCAATAATATTGGTAATTGTTTGATTGATGGAGTTAGTGAAAGAGGATGAGGGTGAATATTATGATTTGCTAATGCAAATTGCATTTGCGTTGATTGCATTCAAGAGGGGTAGAATGAAAGTTTTAGTGAAGGAAAAATAAGTAAAATCTAGTTTATGTAAGAATTTTGTTGAGCATGATTTATTTGAGGATGATAAGGTTGGCATACAAAAAGATACTACAATAATAAATGCATTGGAAAATCAAGAGGACAGAGAATTCGCACCTAAAATTTATCTTTTAGAAGATAGAGAAAGAAAAACATAACATTGCAGTAGCAAAAGATGGTGAACAAATTGTTGTAGCGGTAACTAGAAAGAAGTAATGCATGAATTTTATTATATTACTAAAGAAGAGGAAATTGATGTGTGTAATTTTCTAGAATCTCATAGTTCATATTGGTGGGAGTTGGATTATGTGAAAAGAGGAAGAAAGAGAGGAAGAATGAATGATGGAAGAGACATCAAGTTGTAAACAAAAGTGGTGAAGAATATTTAGGTAGATAAGGCAGTGAGATGGGTCCAAGACAAGCATAAAAGCTATAAATGTTTATGAGTTTTACTCATGAAAATTTTCTATGTACCTTGGGTGTCTGATGTAGGAGCATCCATGGTAAAAGGAGTTACCCTCATCAACAAAAAAATATGTTTGATTTAGTTTCTCTTGGGTTTTTTCTTAATAATGTTGTAGGATGAATAAATTGAAATAAAAGACCAATATTTTATTAAATATTTATGGCCTTAGTGTAGGAGGCATGTTTGACTAGCTGGTTCAAATTTGAATCAAGCATGTTCTAGTTCAAACCTAGAATATGCCATTTTGGGCGTGATCTCTTGGTAGTTACCATTTTGAGACCATTCATTTTTTCTCTCTTAAATAGTATGTATTCAAAATGGATTCCAAGGAGGAGTTATTCATTAGTTTCTAAGGGTCCTGTTGAGGGGAGTGGGTGGCCTAGTTGATCGATATTATTAGTAGGTTTGGGTGTGAAGTTAGAAATGCATCAAATTGTCATTTAATGCAATGTATACATGGGAAATAAGCTTCCCTCATTGTTTTGGGCACGATTTTGAGGTTGGGGTACCAAACTACAATTGGAGTTAACTTAAATGGACTTTAGTTACTTCAACTCTCATTCTTTTCATTTCTAAACTAAGAGATTTAAGGGTTTGGATTTTGGATGCTATTTGTAGTTGTAGATTCTTTTTGCAGGTTTTGAAGACTTTGAATAAGATTTGCATAGATGAATGTGAAGCCGATAGGCTCAAATTTGTAATCAATCTCATAGTTTGTTTTTAATCAAGAAGTCTATGTATTGAATACTATTTTAGATCAGATTTATATTAGTTTTAAAATGGTTTGCATTAGCCCATATGGATGAAAAGTAATGTAATCTCAGATATATTTTGTTATTGTGTAATTTTAGGAGGTTTTGAGTGACAAACTAGAGACATTTCTTGCAAACTTGTGTTTTGTTTCAGGCATTTTTTGAGTTTCATTGTATGTTGTTGTGAGTTTGTGAATGAGGGTTTGAACACCCTTTGCATCACCTTTGAAAGTAAACATTTCCTCCATGTGTATCAAAATCCCTCCTCTAGTATTTCACATGAGATACTGACTCTCCTATGAGATTTCATATCTCGTCCAAGTGTAATATCCCTCCTTAATTACTATTAAAATAATCCCCCATTCTCTATGCAAAAAAATCCTTAACCAATATAGATTTAACTGTACCCACAAGCTCTACAATGTCAATTGACAAGACTATCATGAGTATATATTCCTTTTGAATCTCAAATAAATGGTAAATTTTGATGATGAATTATGAGTTAAAATATAAAATACTAATGTTTGAGGTTGCTACACTCAATAAAGGGTCACTTGACGTATTGTAGCTCTCTTTGTAGCATAGATTATTGTTGTTAATGATAGTTAGATTGTTGGTTAAATTGGTAGACAAATTGTTAAGTTAATTTCTTTGATTTAGATTGATATGATTAGATATCAATAAATATTAAAAAAAATTGAATGTAATAAGTTAAAACATAGCTAAAGTCCAATAGAAATAGTCATTTGTAGCCATTATTGTGTCATTGATCAATTACCCACAACAACTGATGTGTAGTAGATTTTCTTTTAGGATAGTTATGTCACCAATTTATTTTGTTTCTTTTAGTTAATTTCCTATATGCAATTCATAGAATAGCTTAGAGACTCCTTAACTACACATATAGTGCCAACATCATCCAAGAAGATATGTCCCTAGTCAACAATAAAATGAGCCCATTGAAGTTAATAGGTGTAGCGTCCTAAAATTGCGACACTTGCAATTTCGACTGCATTTCGGTCTTCACGATGGCGACGCAACACGCAACCTGAATGGAGACCCCGAAACTTGTCCACGACATCAAAAACTGCATTTTCTTGCACCCTGGCCTGAACCTCCTTTGCACCCTGCTGTCCCGGGAGGTGGGACTAGAGTGCCCAGCGCCCTGGTCCCCCAGGACCATAGCGCCCAGCGCCCTGGTCCCTAGCCCTATTTTGGGCCCAGTCTCCTATGGGACTTCGGGTCTTTTGGTTTGCAAATTGGAAATTATTGCTTCCTGGTCGGCCTAAGGTCGGGAAAATCAGTCTATCAGCCGTAATTGACAAGTATATAAAACTACATTTTCCTCTCCCATTTGGTAGAGGAAAGGAAGAAGGACATATGTGTACAAGCGTGGAAACGATATTCAAACATTCAAGCATTCAAGCATTCCTTCAAGCAATTGATCATTCCAAGTCTCCATTCAAGGCTAAGTGTTGCATTCAAGACAAGGATTCAACCATTGAAGAGGAGATCACATACTACAACATACAACAATACAACAAACAACAACATCTATACCTTCGCACATAAGGATACAAACATCCTTACAACAAGGTATTAGTACTTGTTTTACATTACAATCATTTACATTTACAGCAATCTCTCATTTCTTGGTTAATTCCAAAACTGGGGTTTGACCTAAAGGCAAACCCCTAATCCCTAACCCCCCAATCGTCTTCGCTTTTCTGTGTGTAGGTTGCAGGTACGCGGCTGAAATTGAAGATCTGGAATCCTTGTGCAGAGACGAACAGATCCCCCTTCGTTTCGCGGATTTTTCGGAGGACCGTGTGCACGCCGGGCGCCATCGTCCCGTCAACTTTTGCTCAAATTTGCAGGACAGTGCCGTATCGACATTTTACTGCTAATTCCAGGTCCGCAGCTTCATCCTATATCCCTATCTCAGTTTATAAGCGAATCTTTCTCACTTTCTATGTATTCCTAGCTTAATTCTTCTATCAACATTCTTTACAAAAGAGGGTAGCCTTGCTTTCTTAACCCTTGAAACTCATTTAGCATCCAATCTTGCATTGTGTGGGATTGGATCTTGTGGGTTTCAACCCCTCTTTTGAATGTAAAGTCTCCCAAGTGAAAACCATCAACCCTAGCGACCTCCCTTCTCTCTCCTTGGAGTTGGAAGAGGGGAGAGCAACTAGGGTTCGATTGCGATTTTCCGCTTTACAATAGGTTACTTGATAATGGATCCACTAGTATGTTGAGGCAAATGGATGAATTTTCTGCATCAATCTGTTATGCTTAGAAGGATTTAGTCAATTGCTAATTTATATGCACCTAATCCATATACTTCAATGATGATGTATGGTTCTAGCTAGTTCAGACTAAAGATTCCCTTTTTCACTTGGAGTACTTACATTGCATTGATTCTCAGCACTTGTTGAACACAATGTACCACTAAGAGGGGGGTGAATCAATGGTTCCTGGTTCCTAAAAAATCTTTACCTTTTAAACCAAGCTTTGAGTACCAGTTAACAACCTAAGCACTAAGAAATCAAACAAGTAAGATATGAGAGAATATCAAAAGGTAAATAGACAAATGCACAACTCACAACACCAGATGTATGAGGAAAACCCGATATGGGAAAAACCTCGGTGAGAAAAGTTGTTGGAGTCTACAGCTCCAATCCAGCCTCACAATAAAACAATGGATTACAATGATTTAGGGCACCAACCCAAGGAGCACCAAGCACCAACTCGGTGTAATACAATGAAATACAACTTGATACAATAATAACACCTTGTTGCAAATGAGTTTTGCAACACCTGATTAACTGATGTCTGTCAGTTACCAACCTCCTCTATTTCACTGGTTCTTCCATTGTTGGTTATCAGATTGCTCTCTGATCACTTACCAACTACTCTCTGCCTTTCTTCTCTTTCTCTGAACCTCACCCTGCACAATACAACACTTGGATGCCTTCCTAACCTTTCAATCCTTATCGGTACCCTTGACTGTTCAGACTAACAGTTCACCGGTTACTCTGTCTCTGTCGGTTAGACCCTCTCACCAGTTCAGACTGCTAACACTCGCACACTTTGATTTTTAGCGAGATACTTCTCAAACTGACTTCTCTCTACTTGCTCAAACGCTCACTCTTCTCAACACTGCCATTCAACATCAAACCTCTTCAGTATCAAGTTCACATATTTATGTGTGAATGTTCCCACCAAAAGCAACATTCAAACAATGGCATGCTAGGGTTTTCCTCCACCAAATCAATCCATATCAAATCTAATCGGATCTGCTTTTCTGAAATGATGATCTGCATCACATCAATCAGCACTGCCTTCTCTTTGCCTTCCAGTGCACGTTTTCTATTTTTAGACGTCTACAGTATGCTTTTCGGCCTTCCTCTATACAACACCATTAATGCTTCAGTTGTTTCCTCGACTAGCAACCACAAGGATCGGATTATCTTGCAAGATCAGATCAATCATCTTGCCTCTCTATCTTCCTTGAGCCGCAACATCCTACCATCGTCCCATGATTTTCGGGTTCTTCATTAATGTCAACCTTCTCCTCAACTACCACGTCGATGAACACTTCACCGACCTCTGCAAGCTCGCCACCTGGTATCCACCTGTCATCCTTGTCGACATCTACCTATGCTTAGACTGCAAAGTCGGTTTGGCATAATCTTCAAACTTCTATGTCGATTTGACATCCTTCACCGACCAAGACTCACTACCGGTTCAACTCACCTTATTGGTATAACCTAACCTCATCGGTGGACCTTCATACATGCTAACCTCTTGGTGGATCAAGTTGATTTGTCATCAAACATACTGGTCCATTCACTAAGTCTATTCGCCGGTTGCATTATACTTCTCTTTGTATACCGGTGATCACATCCCTATTACCCTTTGTTGGCTTACCGATAGATGTTGCACTTCAAGTGTACTAGTAACATACCTTTTTTGTCTACTTACACACTACATCCTTCATACCGGTTGACATCACTACTTACTACTCCCATATTGATCACCACTACTTACTCACCAGTGACCATGCCATACCCCTTGACATCAATGACAACCTAATGCCAACAACACCAAGTCACTGACCATTAGCATTGAATAACTCATTCATTATAGTTGCATTGCATATTTTTGATAAGCTTTAATATGTTTGAGATATTTTATATGTTGTTCATTGCACATTTCAAGTTGTTGAAGACTTTGATCTCTATAAGAGATGTCATCAAGGATGCCCTTTAGAGAAACTCGCAATGAAGGAATTTCTAACTCTAAAAGCATAATCACAACAACACCATAAACGAGAAGACAAGTGATCTAGAATTATCAAGGAGAAATTGACAAATTACTTCAACAGTCATAGATCAAAGTGGAACGTGCTTCAACCCATTTCATAAAGTAATTTGTAGCTATATGATAAATGTATGTCCTTGAAAAGGAGTTCTTACTCCAATAACACCCAAACACCACATGGAAAATGTCCAAGCAACTAAGGGCGGGCACAAAAATGGGGGACCAAAAAGGGGTCTTAAGATGCCACTTTTTTTTTTCCTAAAATCGACAAGCTCTAGTCTTCATCAAGAAAATAAAGATAGTTACGCTCAAAGTTTGAAGATACACATATCTAATACAAAAATATATGTACAAAACTTCCATATAATCATACAAAAAATTCATATTGTAATCACTTCCTCTAGGGAGGGGGAATAATTCATGAGCCTTTTCCTATCAAGTGGATGAAGAGAAAAGTGATGATGGTTTCTTTTGGGCCCAATAGCTTGACCTCCTCTCTAATTTTTTTGGATCAAGCCACCTAATACAATAGAAAATATATAAAATTGAAATATATAATGACTGATAAATGAAAAATAGCATGCCACCATTTGATAATCTCTTCATAGTCCAAGGGCTAGGTGCATGAACTAGAGTTGTCACCCCTTATTAAGCATCAAGGAGAAAATTAAACTACAGATGAATGTTATTCAAATTTTCACTAATAGACAAGATAAAACAACAAATAGAATATGAAATTTAATAATTTGGCTTGTATCTTTATCAAAGGCGCCAAAGACAAAACTACCACAACAAACTCAACTCTAGTAAAAGATCCATGGATATTTTGATTGACAGTTCCTAATGTTGAAGGCCCAACATTCACATGTTCATCATTCAATATCAATTGAAAGATAAACATATCTACATACACTATACTCATTATTATTTTTACTAATTACATATTAGTGGACATACTATTGTTACATAATTGGGAGTAGGACTACTAGGTATAGGGTGAACCTTTTGTCCTTCAAATTTTATTACAGACAGTTTATATTAATTTTTAATTATCATATATAAATATAGTTGAGCTTACAGTTCAAAAGGAAATGTAGAAAATTTTATTTATCCTTATTCAAATTTACTTGTTTGTCTGTGCCAAATGTCTCATAAAATTGATCTATGAACACCATTTCATTGAATGTGGATGTGTTCTACTATTGGCCACATGCATCTCAAGCATCATTAAACCCATAACCATGAAAAGACTTACGATTTAGGTAAATTTGAGTTAAATGTGGAGAAATTGAAGCCTAACCTTTATCACCTATGTTAAAGGCCTACTATATTATAACATCTATGTGAGGAAGGTGATGGACTCTAAAGTATGTAGCTCAACACCCTTCTTCACAATGGAAGGGATCATGATGTGATAAATGTTTGGCCTAGTAAGAGGCCTTTGTATTAGGTTTTGGCATGACATGCCCCCTCTCTATCTTGTGTTGAGGCCCCACATCTACCTTGGAACTCATGCATTTTAGAGTATTTCATTGAGGAAAAATCACAATAAATTTTCCACAAAAAATACTACAAGATCTCAATATTATTGCATATGGTCAAAGAATATCCTCCACATATCCCAAAAATTTTCTGGTCATCTTGCAACTAACATGTAGGGATGCATTTATTCATGGATCAAAGACCAATGAAATTGTTTTAGATCTAAAATGCTTGCCACATAAGGAAATGGTTACAAAAACCTATAAAAAAATAATTCGACATTGTGAATCAAATAAAAACATAATGAAATAGTTTAATATATAAATAATTTGAGATTTAATATTCAATAATAAATGAGTATGCAAAGAAATAATATAATAGAAAAGACATAATTTCTTTTAAAAGCAGGAAGTAACTTAAGGATGAGCAGAATATCTTCTATTGAAAGATAACAAGAAAATAGCAACAAAGGAAACATGTACACATGGAGAATAAATCTAGGTACTTCAATAAATAATGATTCAAGCCAAGGTATATAAGGAAGGGGGTTCCCAATAAGATAGCAAGGTGATAGTAGTAGACAAAGAGGTAGAGGATTCGGTAGAAGATGTTACAAGTGTAAAGAAGTAGCTCATCAAGGAAGGAAGAAAGAATAGGTATACATACCACTATAAAGGATGAAAATAAGTTTACCTTAATTTCATCATAATAAAATGGAGAAATGGAGAGCAATTGTAAAAATATGTTTTGAGTGCATAAAACATGGTTGTAAGAAATGAAACAAATAAAGGGTGGCTCAAAAGAAGTGGAAAATTTGAAAAGTTTAAAAAATAAATAATGACTCAAGCCAGGCATATAAGTAAGGGAGTTCCCAATAAGAGAGCAAGGTGGTATTAGTAGACAAAGAGATAGAGGATTCACTAGAACTTGTTACAAGTGTAAAGAAGTTCCCAAAAAGAGAGCAAGGTGGTAGTAGTAGATATGTAGTATTTCATCAACAAGAAAGGAAGAAAGAATAGGTATACCACTATAAAGGATGAAAATAAGTTTATCTTAATTTCATCAAAATAAAATGGAGAAATGGAGAACAAATGTAAAAATATGTGTATAAAACATGGTTGTAAGTAATGAAACAAATAAAAGGGTGACTCGAAAGAAATGAAAAAAAAAAAAAAAAATTTAAATAATGTAGAAGGGTGAGGTTCTATTTATATGTAGCAATTTATCAAACATTTAAAGTAAGATTTAAAGAATAACATTAAATATTAGTACCAATGCATTGATTTGCGGAGTAAAGATTGAAATTTTTAGGTTGGTGAGTTAGCATTTTCTCATATATGGAGAGAGTGGTTTCTAGAGGGACCTCTTGACATAGGTATTCAAAATACAAGATAATAAAAACTTAATGTTATTCTTATGAAGTTTATAACTATAACTAGTCTTAATGAAATAAAGATATTTAAGAGAATAGAGGTTTAACCAAATTTTAATATGGTAGACTTTTATCCCTCTTATGAGAGAGAAAATAAAATTAAGGCTTATAAGCATAATTGTATAGTTGGAGGTGGAGTTAGCATTTTCTCATATATGGAGAGAGTGGTTTCTAGAGGGACCTCTTGACATAGGTATTCAAAATACAAGATAATAAAAACTTAATGTTATTCTTATGAAGTTTATAACTATAACTAGTCTTAATGAAATAAAGATATTTAAGAGAATAGAGGTTTAACCAAATTTTAATATGGTAGACTTTTATCCCTCTTATGAGAGAGAAAATAAAATTAAGGCTTATAAGCATAATTGTATAGTTGGAGGTGGATGTAATGTTAAAGGAAAATCTGTTGTTGGAAGACATGTTTGACTCTTTTGAGAGCCGTACTTGTTGTTGGAAATTTGCATGCTATTTGGTTGCTGCAATTACAGGCCCATGAAGATCTGCTCTTGGTGTTATTAGGCAACATGTAATATTGGCAAATCAGTGAACCACTTGAGCAATCATAAGATTATGGATTCTCATAATCCTGGAAGATGAGGAAATGAAAACTAATGATATAAAGTTCTGGTCATCACAAGACAAATCACTATATCACGTAAGTAAGCATGGTCCAGGGGATGTTCTGAAAGAAGGAATTGAAGGTGCTGAGTATGCTGAAATCACTTCAAAAGGCTTGGCATCATTTCACCCAGTTTAAAAGTAGTTTCAAATAGGCTAGCCCAAGGCGATGCGGAAAAGGGGACTTCTGTTTCTCCTCACTCTGTCAAGGTGTTAGTATCACCCTCACCAGCAAATAGTATGAAGGATCCCCACTATATATATGATGCCAGAATCTGGAACTACTGATTTGCTAATAAAAACAGCTGAGGAAGACAAAAGTAACTTTAATCAGTCACAAAATTATAGACAAAGTTGTCCAAGCTGCTCAAAGTTGATTTCACTTTGGTTCACTTTGGAAAGAAGATGCCCAAAGTTCTGCAGTGGGTTCAATAGGTGGTAAGGTTTCAAACTCTGCTTCACTGCATAAGATGCCAAGTAAAGGATTTATCGGTTCTGTTCAATCAGGGAACAAAGAATCTTTGGCAAAACCACTGTTGCTGAGCACAGATACAGCAGACGAGAAAGACACACGTGCAGTATCTGAAAAAGAATCAGATAACACTCTGGGGGATAGCAGACGGGGGTTGATAGTAAGACTTCCTAAACTATTGTGCAGTCCTCCACAAAGTTTAAATCATGGATCCAATGCAGAAAAATAACTCCAGTGAATCAAGGCCCTCTTCTTGATAAGAATGGAAGACATGAGAGGAAGGCACTAACTCAGATAAATTTTCATCTTAGCAATCATGTTTCAGAGATTAATAATGGGTTCTTGCAGAGCAAAAGAACCAAATCCTTAAGTGCCAATAACAGTGAGGATAGCAGCTGCAACAGTAAGGATGGTAAAGAATTTTGAAAATGACTATATCATCTCAAAATTTATCATCAGGACCAGGTGAAAAAGAAGAGCATAAAAGTAAAGGCTGTTAAAGCCGAAAAACTAAATTTGCATGAATCCACTGGTGGATTCATGCAGATGGTGTTGAAGATAGCTCACTCCTTTCTAAAGCAACATTGGTTGGTATTGATGAATGTTGAATTTACTGGCTAGTGTCATTCCCACTGATATGGCAAAATTTGAAGACAGTGATATGGCTGAATTGGGCAACATACAAAATCAAATTGCCATTCAAAAACCATATCAGCTGAGCTTGATGATTGTTAAAGTTCTTTGTATTTGAAGAAAGATAATAATCACTCTGATTCATATCTCAAGAACAAGGTTCTCTTAATTCCTCCAATAGAGCTTTGGACCCTGAGATTGTTACCGAAGTTGGTGAGAATGAGAAGGGATCTACAAATGATACATGCTTGTCATGGGAAAATGCTAGCAATGAAATGGAAGATTGCATGCTTTCAAAAGGTGGAGAACAATCTAGCGAAGTGCTATGCCTAGATGTTCTGAAGTTTGTGCAGAACAAGGAACCAGGGTTGAACCAGAGGAGCATACCTTGCACAAATCAGGGGAAGTTGACAATCTAGGACACACAAAACTCAACTTGATGATACCTCAGGACTTAAAGTTGAACAAAGCAATGAACAGGATACAGAGGAAAATAAGTTATTTGAAGTGGATAAAGAGGAAAATGATAATGGAATGCGAGGACTGGTGAGTGAAGAAGGATATGATGCATGTTCAAGGGACCCATCTGGCTGTGATATTAGTGAACTGAAAGTTGATAAATCAGGAATTACTGAAGACAGTTCATTTCAGTCAAGATGTCATGATCCAAAGGAAGCTGGAAAAGAAGCTGACTATGAAGAGAAGGCTATTTGTAATAACCTTCCAGCGAAGATTGTCATGATGTAGTTTCATTTAACAAGCAACCTAAAATCATAGCATCCTTGATGTTGAAGAGCAGTATTGTTCTCGTGTAGGTGGTAATAAAGACAAGCAGAAGGAAGATACTGATGGCATCTTAATATTACTAGAAACCATACAGGTTTAGATGAAATTCAAGAAATTGACTAAAAAGAGAAAATACATTGAAATAGAGCAAACATTGGCATTTGCAGAAAATCAAAATGTGCATCAGGAAAGCAATGAATCTGGAATTGTTCACAAGAAAAATAATACTAGAGAAACAGGGTGTGAGACTGCTGTTGATATTTGTTATGATAAAATGAAGGTTGACATTGAGGACTGTAAGCTTTCTAGTGTTCATTCCCCCATTTATCAGACATCAATCCATTGAACACATCGAATGTGTCTTCAAAATGTGCAACATGTCAAGAAGGCCATGTGATTAGACAAGTAAAAACGAGCACATGCTCAAGTGAACTGGCTCTTCTAAACGAGCTATGACAACAGGTTCTTGAAGCAAAGAATGATGGAAACAACTTAAAGGATAATGTAATCAGTGATACAGGGGAAAGGCCTTATTTTAACTTGAACAAACGTATTAACCTCGAGGAGCAGCTCAATCGGATGTAATGAAATTAATCTCAGAAACTTCTCTATCAGTTGTGCTCTTTACTAATGCTTCTGTTGTTTGTATTGTATCTACCAGTGGCTTAGCAACACCAATAGCTGTGGTTGCTAATGCTTCTGTTGTTTGTACTGTTTCTTCCTGAATTCCTTTTTCTGGGTAGTAGTTTCAAAGGGATGCTATTTGAAGCCATTGCAGCAATTGAGCTGCAATTCAAAGGCCTCTTATCATAATACATGGACTCACAAATTATAGGTTTAAACCGATAAGAGGGTGCATCAGACAGATCCTGACAAATCCAAAAAAGCCACTGGTTTCTAACCTCCACCAATCACTAGCCATTTAGAGATGACCTGGCCTTCCTGTTGGCCATTCAACAATGGACTTGGCCATCCACCTTTGGATCTAGCCACCGTTTTTGTAGATTTTACCAGCTGCTACAGAATAAATTTCTAACACTTTTCATTACTTCTAGATGCATCTTGACCCTCTCTATCCTACTTTTCCACAAAATAGCATAGCATTTACACAGTTTTCAATCATCATTTGATTGCATACAGAGTTTGGTTAGTTTGAGACGGCCTTAGGTTACATATAGTTTACCTTGACATAACTTTTGTTTGCATCATTTTTGTGACCTTGACATAACTTTGGTTTGCATCTGTTTCAAAATTTTAAGACATAAGATAACAGCTTGCAAAAATTACAAAACTTACAAAAGCACACAATTCCTCTTCAAAATTGCAGAGAATATAACTTAAAAGAATTGAATACACACAAATGCTCAAAGACAAAATACGTTTTCCAGATCTTCCCAAATCACTAGAAATTGCAAAAGTGCTGAAGGAGGAAAAAAATATTTAACTACCAAGTGTAGAAGGATAAACTAGCAACGGTGAAACACAACAGTGGCATAGAATACAGATAGTAAAGTATGAAATGCCATTTCCTGGACTGGCTAAAACAAGATTCTTGACTTTTGCAAATCATAATGTACATATGTCGTAATCCCAAAATCAAATCGTTTTATATTTTCTATAACCTATTCCCTAATATCATAAAAATCACTTAAAAGGAATATTCTAGTAATCTTTAATTATCTTAGCCAACAGTTAATTTTGACCGAAGTTTTGCTTTACTTAAGCCTGTGAAATTTTTTATGCTTAAAAATAAAGCAAAGAACATTAGGAGCAGAAAAGCTTATAGGGCTTCCTAAAAGCTCATAACCTTTTATTACATGGGTAGATTGTAGGTTCCTTGGATCACCACAAAAACCCCACCCCAAACTCTCTACTGGAGGAGCAGCTGTATATTTACAAACAGAAGCTCTCCAGCCAATGTTAACGCATTAAGTAGAGAGTGTGCCTTGAGCTGGAAGAAAATACACAGTCGTTATATTCTAATTTCAACTTTAGTGGAAATAAAATAACTAACAGTTGAAATGAGCGAGTATGATGGTCAGTTGTTTAAATGAGGCGGCTTGAGCTAGACATGCATTGCTTACAATACACACATACACAAGTTAGCACAACATAAAGGGGAAAGGAAAAACATGTTTCAACACACACAACCCACACAAACTGAAAGTTAAGTTGGCTTAACAACAAAGACATACTCCACATTCAAAAATACAAAAATACATACACTCTACATAAATTAAATTTTAAAGTTTATTTAAATACAGATGCACATACACTCATGAAGTTAATGTCAATGTTTATTCTAAAACACAGATGCATAAATTAAATGTCAAACAAAGTTCACACATAGAAACATATACAATTCTAGATATACATACTTCACATCAAATATAATCAACCAATCACCCGAATAAACACTAGTTCAAACATCTCAAAATGCAAACAAATGCAAACACACATGTAGAGTGAATTTTGAACTTATAAAACATGGTAAAGTACAAAAATACCACATGAAGTCCATTCAAACATGACAAATTTAAAGCACACATGCAACCCAAAGTGAATGCCAAATTTATTTCAAACACATATAACACAAGTGAATGCCAAAGTTAATTCAAACACACAACACATAAAGTCAACTTTTAAATATAGACATGCACATACATACAATGAATGAAATTACACATGCACACATGCATTCATCCACACAAAGAACATTATTGAAGTTTTTTTGTACACACATTTCACACAAAGTGCAAATCAAAATTCTTTTATACACTCCACACAAAACAATAGGAAAAATGAATGTCAAAGTTCATTCCAACATGCACACACACAATAAATGCCAAATTTAGTTCAAACACCACACAAAGTAAATACCAAATACACAAACACACACACACAATCAAAAAGTTAATTCCAACCACACTTCACACAGCCCCACACATAAATAAAATGCCAAAGTTATAAAACATTTTGCACAGAATTTTCTCAAACATGACAAAGTTAAAACACAGCACACAAGGTGAATGTCAAAGCTAACTCACATGGTAGTTCAAATGCACACAAAGTAAATCCAAAACACATACAAAGTGAATCCAAAACACATACAAATTTCAAACTAATGTTCAAAGTAAATCCAAAACACATACAAATTTCAAACTAATGTTCAAAGTTCAAACACAGAAACACACTACACAAACAATTTTGAAAGTGATTTCAAGCAAACAATTAATGAATGTCCACACTCCATATAAACAATAAATGCAAACAAAGTGAATATCAAAGTGTCAAAGTTGAAAAATACAAAGTGAATGTCAAAATGAATTAAATGTAAGTGAATTCCAAAATTCAAACTCACACTTCAATAAATAATGATAAATCAATATTCAAGAACACACTTCATACAAAATATAAATGAATTCTAAAAATAAAATACATTAAATAAACATGTTTAGCGTACTAATAATACAACAATAATTTTCACAATGTTACCAAATTACATAATAATTAAGAGATATTGTAAAAATTTAATAATTACACTACACCTAAAATTTTAAATCATTAAATGTGATGGAGTAAAAATAAAATAAATAAAAAGTAGGTTTGAGTTTAATACAATATAAAAATATTAAAAACAACACAGAGACATTAGACTGAAAAGAATGACCATGACTAATGATCATTCCCTCCAACCTAAAAGAGGGGGCAAATTCAACCCCTCCCAAATAAAAAAATTATATTAAACAACAAATCCATTAACATATCAATTTACAAATTAGTTGATCAATTTGATTCAGAAGTGTGACTATAAAATTAAAATTGGTTTTGCATCGACTACAATAACTATTGAGATACTCATGGAAAAGATATTTAATGTCTATAATAATCAATAGTATCAAAGAAACCAATTGTCTCTGGCACATCAAATGCTTGAACCAGATCTAGACATTATCAGCATCTCATGTTTTCAATGTTGCAAGCTGATCAAAATGTTTTGAAGCAAATCTGCATACTTGATCCGTTTGTGGCTCCTCTTCTGAAATCACAAGAATAATTACTGAGTCATAATTTATTAAAAAAAATAGTAAAAACCAGTTTCCTTGATGATGAGTGAGGAAGCTCATAGAAAACTTAAATCAAAGATGTGCTACTTATCAAATTCAATCAAAGATGCTACCACATTACCACTGATAAATCAATCTTAAAAGTTAAAACACAACAAAACAATTGATAATGTATTCAACCACCAAATCTATCAGCGAAAAGGTTCTCTCAATAGAAAAACTTTAGTGAAAGAGGGGAAAAACAGCTGATGCAGCCAGTTGAGAAACTCATTGAATCCAATAAATTAGAACAATCATAAACAATTGCCACCATATTTACGCCACTATCCATGGTCAGAGCCCATGCTGTCCTCTCTGATAGTGTCTTTCCCAGTTCATACCACAGCTGTAATCACGAAGAGTATATGCACCAGGAAGCACATACAAAAGCTGGAAGCTTCTTTTGCATTAAAATGATTTCATGTGATATGTCAGCTCTTCATTAGGATTTCGAAAGCCTGAGTAACTGGAAATTATGAGGAATTCTAGACTACATTACTGCCACTTGACAAAAACATATTTTCAAGAGATGCTGAGATCTTTCAATGTTACTCCAGGGCACCAGCTAGACATACCACTCCTAAACAGTAGCTGTTCCTAGCTTTTTTACAAGTTTATTAACCAAAAGGAACCCATTCCTACTACCATTATCACAATACCGGCAAACTAAAGGAAAAACATAGAAAATTTGCAAAGCTTTGTTTCTCTCAAAGTCACAACAATACCGGTAAATTTCCAAAGCAATATATAAAAACTGTGAGAAGCCTCTATTTCACTCAAACTCACCAGATCACTGATAACAGTACACAAAGAGAAGAATATATAGAAGTTGGAGAGCTCTGTTTTTCAAGTCAGCAGAGGCTAAGAATGAAAAGAAAAAAAATATATTTCTTCAGCAGTGGCATGTAGCAATTATGTGGACTCTTTAGTTTTCTAAGAAGGTGCTGAAGGAATATAGAATAATGAATGATGATTCAACAATTTCCATTACATTATTTTTTCATAACATGCTGAGAATACATTACATTATATAGAGTTGAGAATATAACTGAAATTTACAACTACCTATAACAAATAACTAATTACAACAGTTGATGTTCATTATTCTTGACAGATTCTTATGGATTTAAAAGCCCAGTATAATGTGATTTATGTTTAGCATATCTTTCTCCTTTAAAAGTAGACACTACCAATCTCATCCCCACAACATATTCATGAACTGCACTGCCTTTTCCCAAACAGAGAGCTGCCTAACATGCCTCCAACAGTTACTCCCAACCAGTATGGAGAATGAGGCAGAGTAAGCCCATGTTCAGCAGCACTGTCAATCAAATCCCTCAAACCTGTGCCACTCTCAACACTCACTCTCATGTAACATTCATCTACAGACACAACATGGTTCAAATCACTAAAACTGATGACGACTCCTGTCTCCCCTTCTGGGCATACCAGTTTGGGAATACTGTGAGAATGCTTTGTTACAACTCTGATCTTTTGCTGCTTCTTGACTGCATTTGCAACAGAGGCCAATAGCTCTTCTTCTGTGGAAGGAAATACAGCCTGGGCAGCCTTGTGGATTGATTCTATCAGCAAAGGCACCATATGAACTTGCAACCACTTGAACATTCCACCACAGGGCCAGTAGGACTGCATTTTCCATGACTTGAGAAAAATACAACAGCTGCGGAGTACAGAACTATAATACATGTCTTCAACTCCATTGGATAATGACTAAAACTGATGACGACTCCTGTCTCCCCTTCTGGGCATACCAGTTTGGGAATACTGTGAGAATGCTTTGTTACAACTCTGATCTTTTGCTGCTTCTTGACTGCATTTGCAACAGAGGCCAATAGCTCTTCTTCTGTGGAAGGGAATACAGCCTGGGCAGCCTTGTGGATTGATTCTATCAGCAAAGGCACCATATGAACTTGCAACCACTTGAACATCCCACCACAGGGCCAGTAGGACTGCATTTTCCATGACTTGAGAAAAATACAACAGCTGCGGAGTACAGAACTATAATACATGTCTTCAACTCCATTGGATAATGACTAAAACCAATGAAAACAATGGGTGAAATACATGTCTTCAACTCCATTGGATAATGACAATTTAAGGGATTGTTTTCCTTGGAGACTGTTTACAAGGGACAGGACTTATGGGGCCTCGTGAGTTTTGGGTTCTGTTGTGACCATTTCACACATCGCCCCATTGCAAATGGGGACCCCCTCTTTTTGCTTGTTTTTCGCTCGCCTTTCGCTTCGTTTTTAGGGTTTTGTTAGTCAGTCAGTTGTCTGGATTTAGGGTCAAGCCTTAGGGTTTTAATTGCCGCCTTTCAGGCCAGAATCCAGTCAATTTTGAGAGCTTTTTGAGCTTCCTTTTGTAGGATGCAAATTTTGAATGCAATGAATTCGCCAAAATGGTCTATTTTCAATTGGAATTTTGAGTGCAGAGCTTAAATTTGTCTAAGTGTTGATGATGAAATATGAATTTTTGTCCAATTGAGTAATTTTGACCAAATTTTGACTTTTTTGATTTTTGATCCCGGGCATTGGGAATGATTCGTTTTTGCCTCGTGAATTGATTAAACTTGTGAAATCATGTTATTTTTGCCTGTAGGAGCAAAATCGCTCCTGTCCATCAGTGAAGGACCGGAGCTACAAATCAAATATTGCTTTGTCCTTGCAAGATTTTAACGACTTGACGATTTGAAGAGATCTAAGGAGATGCATTTTACCAAATGAATATAACTTGAAGTGCCGACATGAAGGAGAATGACCCAAGATGTAAAAATCGCTCCTGTCCCTCAGCCAGGGACCAGGGCGAAGTTCTTTGTAGCTCCTGTCCCTCTCCCAGGGACCAGAGCGAAGTTCTTCATAAGGCAAAATCCAGACGAAAATCAAGCAAGTTATAAGTTTGAAGGCAAGAAATGATGTGGCTTTAACCCGTTGAAGACAAATTGAAGACTATGAAACATCAACAAAGGACCTAAACACCCAGTTCGCTCCTGTCCCTCAGGCAGGGACCAGAGCGATTTTTGTCTTAAATGATTTTTTTGCCAAGTTTGAGAGAATCCCAAGGCATGGGTAAATGGAATGGAACATTACGAGACCATTGAAGATAAATGTTGAAGATGATAAAGTGAAATAAAGCCCACAAGAGCAGGATCGCTCCTGTCCCTCTCCAAGGGACCAGGGCGATATAATGATTATACTATCGTTCCTCCAAATTCAAGACTTTCTAAGACGGAGAACAAGGTGGCAAGGACGTCTTAAGGCATCTCCATCAAGCACAAAGCATCAAGGGTCGTCGACATTGAACGAATTACATCAAAACTTGAAGTTCGCTCCTATCCCTCAGGAAGGGACCAGAGCGATATTGAATATATTGACCAATTCATGCAAAAATCAAGTGAAGTTAATGTTTTACAAGGTCGTAAAAGGTTCAAGGCGTCTTTTGAAGGTCATATACCAAAGTGTTGAACGTTAAAATGCTACCAATTTGTACATAAGGCCTATATCGCTCCTGTCCTTTGGACAAGGACCAAAGCGATTTTTATTAAAATACCCATGTTCCCTCAAAACCAAGACAAGGCAAGGATAGGCAACGTCAAAGATGCTATTTGGAAGGTGATGAACGAAGAACCAAGATCAAAAGTTTGCAAATTTGACCAAGGACACAAGGATCGCTCCTGTCCCTCTCCAAGGGACCAGAGCGATATTATTCATATTGGCTAAATCTCTCAAAAATCACGTGAGGTCAAGGTTTTTGCAGATCACACAAGGTCTAAGGTATCATAACAAGGTGATATGCAAAAGGGTTAAACGTTAAATGATCATCAAATTGAACAAAGAGGCTATATCGCTCCTGTCCCTCAGGAAGGGACCAGAGCGATTTGCATAGGATCCTTCATTTTCCTTCAAATGCATGTCAGGGCAAGTTCACGCAAGATCAAGGACGTCCTTAAAAGGCAATGAACAAGGAACCAAGGTTGAAGGATGATGCGTTTTAGCTAGAGCTTCAAGATCGCTCCTGTCCCTCTCCAAGGGACAAGGGCGATGATCCTTCCAACGTCTAAATACCTTATGGAATTCAAGCGAAATGAAAGTGGAATGAAAGAATAGCATTGTTTGTCCTTCACAAAGATGATTGAGGCTCGAATTTACAAAGGTCAAGGAGAAATTATGAGGATCGCTCCTGTCCCTCAGGAAGGGACCAGGGCGATATTTGCCAAAACACCTATTATCCTTCGAAGATCATAACAAAACAAAGTTGCAAAGGGTTTGAAACGTTGCTTGAAAGGTAATGAACGAAGAGTTAGAATCAAAAACGATGAATTTCAAGCTAGAAGACAAGGATCGCTCCTGTCCCTCTCCAAGGGACCAGGGCGATATTACATTTAAAGACATTCCTTCGCACAAACAAGTCAATCAAACTCGAAGGACCCAGCTAAAATGTCGATTTGAACGTGGAAATGAAGACTTTGGACGTCAAAAAATGCAAAGACCAAGACCAAATTGATGGATCGCTCCTGTCCCTCAGTCAGGGACCAGGGCGATGAGGTATGTATATTTCATTTTCAAGTTTTGGCGCCCAAAGCAAGTATTTTTGAATTTATTTTAAATGCTAAAATTCGATATGTTTTGAAAATTCAATTAAATGGCATTTAAATATTGCGCTTGGTATTAATTAATTATTTTGCCTTATAAAAAATCGAAGTTTATTAAATAATAACGATGGCATTTAATAATTAATTATTAAATTAATAAAAAAAAATCAAAGGGGCGCTTGGTATTTTAGAGGTCGGCCTTTATTATTTATTTAAAATCATTTAAATTGCCTTATTTTTACACAAGTCGGCCTAAGGTAATTATGGTGAAAAGCGCCTATAAAGGGGAGATGAAGATCGTCATTTTCACATCATCATTTATCATCTCTTACATGCGATCTTGAAGGAGAAAGTGCGAATTGTGTTTGAGGAGTGCGAACTTAGTTCTCACTTGGGCGAATTGACAAAGGATCGATCATTTAGAGGAGATCACGTCAAGGACATACCAAAGGTGGCGAATTTGTCAAATGCATTAGAGATCACGTCAAATACTTGAAGGGTGGCGAAGTTGATAAGAAGGACGTTGATTTGAAGATCACATCGAAGCTATCTAACGTCAATTTTGCCTAGGCGAATTTTTCTTCATTTTGCATTCTAGAGTTAGCTCTCTTTTGAGGTATGGCGATATTTGCTTTATTGTTTTATTAGTTGATCGTCATTACCTAGATTTTGAAATTTTGAATTTTGAATTCCTAGCTCAATCGTCATTTTTAGGAAATGATAACTCAAAGACTTATCATGAAGTTTCCTAAAATTTACTCTCTAATCCATGTTATTTATTGCAAAATCTAGCTTCTCATTATGAAATGTTGTGTAGGTATGGCAACCCCGAAGGCGGGAGCATCCACCAGTCGTTCAGCTCTCATGAAAGAAGATCAGAAGACTGAAGAAGTGGAGACTAAGATCGTGTCGAAGTGGAGCAACATTGGAGATACTAATTTAGGCAACTTCAGCACGAAGAAGTTTCGAGATGTCCCTTACATTGGTAAGCCATCACCTGTCGCCTGGAGGATAATCAAGAGTGGCATCATTAAGGCGGCCGGCTTTCCTCCAGCTGTTCAGTGCCATGAGTTGATGATCGAGTGTGCTCGTCACTATGATCCACAATCCAGGACGATCGTGTCCAATGAGGGAAACACTTTGGCGTATCTTTCAGAGGAAGCTATAAGTGAAGCTTTCCATCTTCCAGAGCACAGGGACATGATATACAAGAGCATAGAAGGAGCCAGGTCAATGTACGAAGATGATCCAGATGCTTGTCTAAGCATAATCAATAAGAACTGGTTACTCAAGAGTCGTCCCCGTCTGAGCAAGGTCCCGAACACACCGCACAGGATTGATTTCCAGGAGGAGTATAGAGATTTGATTACCATGCTCAACCGAGTTACAGGAGCCCCTCACGCCTTCTATTTTGAGAAGTGGATGTTTTACTTCATCCAGGTAATCGTTCAAGGGAAAGGTACGATACATTGGGCTAGGATGATTAGCCATTGCTTGGACGTACAGTTGAGAAGACTCAAGGCTACTAAGTCCTTCCACATGAGTTCATATGTCATCTATGCCTTGATTAGGAGTGTTGAGTACGCAAGACTGCCTCACAGAGGAGTGATTGGAAGAGGACCCGGCGAGGTCAGAGTTTGTGATTCTTATGTCTACTTGCATCATCCGCCAGGAAGTAACTACAAGTTAGTTAATGATACCTTCACGATGAACATCACAAGGACGTTGCAAGGTGGGATTCACAACAGATTATCTCAGGATGCACAGGAATTCATAAAGAGGTATGGTGCTTGGTTCATTCAGTTTCCCAAGTTCACTTATATTAGAGTGCATGGATGTCCTTTACCACCATACATGTTGCCGAGATATCCAACAGACAGAATTGTGTTACTTGAAGTAACAAGACAGTTGGCAGCATATGCGAAGGCATTCAAACACAGACATCAGAATGGAGTTCCAGTACCTATCATTTTGGGCAATTCAGTTGAGGTATGTCCTAATGCTTTAGCCATGGATGACGCAGAGAAGGAGTTAGCCTTGTATGCTTTTTCATCTTTTGCTTTGAGAGAAAGCTTTGATCCACATGGACATTTAGAGGATACAGTCGGCAGAAAGTTTAGGCATGAGTACCAAATAGAAGATTTTATGATGAATCTCTTAGATGATCTTGAAGTGAAACGGAAAATGCATTCTAGATTGCCTTTGGATTTCATCAGGAAATGCAGGATTTATAGAGTGGCCGACCAAGCTCAGGACAGTGGCAGACATATCCAGTCATCCTATGATCGAGAAAGCAAAACAATAAGGTTGGATTGGAATGAGCCCGAGGTCGTGGATTTAGATACTTTGATGGCACCAGTCTTGTCTTGTACTCGCAGATGGGTTGACGTACAGCATCAGAAGTTGAGAGAACAAGGCATAGCTATGTCTTTCACTTTGGAAGAGAAGCCTGCTGAAGGTGGAGTTAGTGTGAGTGAAGGCAATCCTAATCCTAGAAATTCAGGTGAAGGTAACCATCGATGTGCCAGTGAGGGCAATCTCCATCCAAGAGGTTCGAAGAGAAAAGAGAGACCTAGAAAGAGAGAATCTTCCAAGAAGAAACAAGAGGCTAACAGAGATCGATCATCCGGTACTTCTTCTAGACCTGAGAAGAGAACAATTCAAGTGGAAGAATCCATGGAGTCTATGGTACAGAATGACAGGCAGGAAGGAGGACAGGCCCAGCATGGTTCACCAGATGGATCTCTCCAGGACTATGAGTTAGATAAAGATAAAGAAGACAATGAAATAACATCTCCTCCCAGACAAGAGGAAATAGTGCACAAAGAGATTCAAGTTCAAGAAACAAGATCGATTATTCCAGATTGGTTGAAGGAAAGATTAACCAAGGTGATCGTAGTAGAAGACGAGGATAGTGCAATTGATTTAGAGAGCCTTGTTGGACGTTCTCACGAAGTAACAAAGAAGAGAAAGGCTACTATGATGTCCAAGATGATTCGAGATGAGACTGGATCCAGAAAACTGCAGATAGCTACACCGGCAGCAGACAAATATGAAGGTGAGATCCTAGCAGAGGAATATGATATACAGACATTTGAGTTAGGACCCTCTACAGCAGAGCAGACGCTAGATGATGCTACCGACTCATTTGAAGCATTAAAGGACAAGCTTAGAGAAGAAATGGAGAAGAATAGGAAGCTTGAGAGAGAGGTCGGTGCATGGAGGGCATATTTCAGTCACATCAATGAACCTTTGGGATGTCAGGATCCAGCTAGATCACCAGTGCAGGCACTTCCACTTCAATCAATCAATGAAGCAGAAAGATTCAGGAACATGGTCCAACGTACAAGTAATTGGATGGATAGATCTCATACAGTGGCCATAGAGTTTGTAACAAGAATGATGAAGATTATTCATCAAGCTATCCAAGTTCTTGAGATAATCCACAATTTGATGATAACAGTAGTTGCATTTGCCCATACCAAAGATGTCGTCATTCCTGTCTTGAAGGTAATTAGACACACATCAAGGAAAGTTTTAGCGCAAGAGAAGATCTTGGATGGAGAATCTCACAGTTTGTTTCAGTGGTCAACCTTACTCCATATGAAGAGTGTTTTCTTCAAGGACATCAGTGTTAGATGTGGCCAAATTGAGGAGGTGATCAATCCGATCCAGGACAGAGTATTTGAGGTACTTCGTGCCATTCTTGGCAGAAGGATCGAGGTCGAGACAGATGTGGATATGCAGGAATTAGAGGATAGAATCAAGGTCATCTTTTGCAAGGACGCAAATGTTACAGATGAGCAATATGATCAAATGTTTGCCACCATGCTCCTAATTGAAAGAACAAAGGAACTTGAATCTACTTGGGACGCAGCTCTTCTAGATGCATTCGATCAGGTCATCCACTTGGAAGAGAGTATGAAGAATCTTCCCGAGATTCCAATTGCAGAAATCGAAGGAATCGTGACAAGATTCATTGCATATGCCAAAAAAGAACATTGGAAAGGAAATAAGGTTCTAGATGAAAGGTTGTTATAGATGACATGGCATCTTATTTGTCATTGGTTTATGTCTCCTAGATTTTTGTGCCAAATTTAATATTTGGCTATGTATTTAATATTGTTCAGTAAAAAGGAGGCCATTTGTAACAAACCCTAATTAGGGTTTAGGTGTCATGATCTTGACCATTGATCTACTTTCGATCTGGACCTTTCATTGTAATTGGGGATGCTATTTATACCCCCATTTTTCATTTCATTTGGTAATAGTCAATAGTTAGATATCAGAGAGTTTATTGTATTAGAGAGATTAGAGCTAGAAGCAATTTTATTTTGTAGCAAGATTGAGTTTTGAAGAGAGGAATTCAAGCAATTGTTGTACATGATGACTTGGAAATCAATAAAATATTGAAGTTATGGTGTTTTGTTGCAACTTTCTTGGTTATCTTCATGGTTGTTTAATTTACTTGAATCATTGCTCAATCAAAGTAGTGTGTTAATTTGAAGGACATAGTGTGAGACTTGATCTTTGGTAGGATTCGTAATCCAAACCACTAGCTTCTTGCTGATTGTAGGAACGCCTTGCGTGGTCGACTGAAGAATACCTTGAATCCCTTAATCTTCAATCATTATTGTATCTTGGATATGTACTTTCGTGGTAGTGTCCTTGATCTTTGATGCATTGAATATCATTTTGTTACCTTAGAAGATCGCACTAATTTCAATTGAGTTGTTATCTTATGGCAAAATTGAAATTGGTTGAATCTTGCCAAGTCTTGTTCACACGAAGTCATTCTTAGGGTTAGGTTAGATTAGACCTCTTTCAAACCCTACTCTTTTGTTATTTTTTGAATAGTTTCTTTAGTTTAGCAAATCTTTAGCTTTCGGAATGTGTAAGACCCCTTGAAGGAAACAGCAAATCACATCATACCGCTGGAAGCTTGTCCACACGTAGAGACCCTACTAACCAGAACCTTGGAGTCTTCCTAACTGATCCTTTATGCGAATCTTCAGCAGTTAGAGGCTTTTTCTCAAGAGAGGATAAGATGCCTATTGGTATTTTATTCTGTGTATGATGGTGTATAAAATACACGTCAACAGGTTCCTGCTAAGCTGACAGGTCGACCAAACTACCTTGTCACTCATTCAATCTTCCCATTGGGAAATATTAAATTAGACACAAGTGGATTGATGATAAAGAGCCTATGTTGGTCCCATGTATATATGCTACCCTAATGTATTGAATTATTTTATTTGGTTTCTTTGGACACAGTTTGTTTAAGGTCTGATAGAAGAGTTAATTTGTTCTGTTAATTTTTAATATATATATATATAGAGAGAGAGAGAGAGCAAAGCACTTTAAAACTGAAAGCTATCAATACATACATGAAAAAGAAAATTTATACTATCACACAGTATAAGTTTGTTTCATAAACTGTAACACTACTTTACCTTGACTTATTTTCAAGGCAGTCGAGGCTAAGAATGAAAAGCAAAAAAATTATTTCTTCAGCAGTGCCATGTAGCGATTAAGGGGAGGGTACTGGTTGAAGGAATATAGAATAATGAATGATTACTCTATAATTTCTATTACATTATTTTTTTCATGAAAATATATTACTGTATATAGACTTGAGAATATAACTGAAATTTACAATTACCTATAACAAATAACTAATTACAAAAATTAATGTTCATTATCCTCGAAAGATTCTTATGGTTTTTAAAGCCACTATAGTGTGATTCAATATCCATGAGCCCACTTGAGCTATTGGGGAGAGTAGTAAACAAAAAAATGATTTTCAAATCCATCTTGATTAATATTAGATAAGGGTAAAATACAGGGTATTTACTTTAAGAAATAAGCTCTAGCAAATTCTATATAAATCTTAGCTAATTTTAGTTAGTCAAATCAAGAGATATAGCCATCTGTTGAGGGAAGGCATACCTGGTCATCCTATGAGTCAATGGTAAGTTGAAGGCCAAGCAGAAGATGATCTGAATTGTCCACCTCGACGCAATAAAGATTAATTTTGTGAAGCAGTCTGTTGAATCCCTAGAGCAAAATGGCAGAGGATTTGGAATGAGAGGGCGGATTGTTCCCTATGATATAAAGAGCAAAGTGCTTCGAGATACCAATGCAGCATCCAGTCCATTGACCGCAAATCTAAACAGTAGCTCACAAGCAATGCACTAGATGGAGATTTCATTGGAAAGAAGAAAAAGATTTCCAAGAATCACAGCGATAGGTAACAGTAGTTGGTCTCTGGCTATACCTGCAATGCACCCTCATGAAAGTTAGGAGGAGCCATAATTTGCAAACCATAAGCAAAATACCAAAAACCATGCAAATGTACAAAAACCTCCCAAACCAGATATACATTGATAAAGAGAAATGAATACATATATTGACTGACAAATGGAGACATAATTGATACTAGAATCCTCAAACCTAGAAGATGCACACTTAAATATTAACACAATTTCTTAACTACTCTAGGTGCACAAATTCATGAGGTAGAGACCCGTACACCCACAATGTGGAACAAATGTCAAATACTTCAACAGTGACAGTCTGTGGGTGGTCAAAAGCAAGACAGAGAATTCATTAATCACCGGATACAAAATGCAAAAACTTCCCAAACAGCTGCAGGCACACAGGCATAGGATGAACAACAAAAGCAAAAAAGTGCAGGAAAAATTAACGAAAACCTTACACATTCATATTCAGTTAACAACAACATCACCTACTAAAATTGCACTAGCATTTGCCTTGGCCGCTTGCAGACCTAAACAATTTTCCAAACTCTACATACCCATAATGCACTTTCTGTAGAAAATTGAAAACCATATAATTCCTCAAACCTTGATATACATTTCATGCACATCAAACCATTAACTTCTATACTAGAACCAAACAAACAAAAAGCTCAACTTCAACTGTATACAAATAAGCAAATACATTCACCTAAAGTAAAACAGCCTATTTTATACAGCTACAAAAAACCCTAAAACAAAATCTAATTGCATATATACCTTCTTGTCAGGGCCAACATTATGCAGGGTTCTGGATGCTAATGGCTTTCCAATTTCATCTTTCTCATCTAGGTCCAACATATTAAGCTTCACCATGATCTCTGCTTTGGGAACAGCCAATATTGGGTATGTAACCTTACTTCCAGGGGTACATGCTTCAACATCAGGCAGCCATGCTTTGTGTGAATCCACTTCATTAGAGGACAAGCTCAAAAGCTTAACTCCCCGCTTCTCAAACTCCCCAATGTAATTGGAAATCCTTTCCAGCTTAGTCGTACAGACTGGTGTAAAATTGGCTGACCCAAAACAAAGAATGAAAGTACATGTTAAACAAAAACATAGAAAATCAGCAGACCCAAAACAGGAATGAAGGCATAAGTTAAACAAAACATAGAAACAGAATGATAACTACAATCCTTCCTAGCCTGTTAGTACAGAGTGGTGCAAAATCAGCTGACTCAAAAGAAGAATGAATGCATAAGTTAAACCAAAAAAAAATAGAAACATAATGATAACTACAATCCATTCTAGCTTGTTAGTACAAACTGGTGTAAAATTAGCTGACCCAAAAGAAGAATGAAAGCATAAGTTAAGACAAAAACATAGAAACAAAATGATAACTAAAATCCTTCGCAGCTTGGTAGTACAGACCCAGACTGGTGTAAAATCAGCTGACCGAAAAGAAGAATGAAGGAAAGTTAAAAAAAAAACATAGAAATAGAATGATAACTACAATCCTTCCCAGCTCTGTAGTACAGACTGGTGTACAATCAGCTGACCCAAAACAAGAATGAAAGCATAAGTTAGAGAAAGACAGAGAAACAAAACCATAACTACAATCCCTAATGTAAAATCATCTAACCCAAAAGAATAATGAAGGCATGAGTTAAAACGAAAACATAAAAAACAGAATGATAACTACAATCCTTCCCAGCTTGTTAGTACAGACTGGTGTAAAATAAGCTGACCCGAAAAAGAATAAATTAGACAAAAACATAAAAACAAAATGCTAATTTGAAGAGTTTTGAGAACTGACCAGTGTGTGAGAAGATAATGGCCCGGCTGTCCCCAATGTAGTCATAGAACTTAATTTCTCAAACCCTGACATACATTTCAAGTTGAAGAGAAATCAACAAGCAGATGTCACAGACAAATTAAACAAACCGATTACTCTATTATATAGGAAATGTATATAAAAAGCATCAACGGTAACAGTGCTTTTGTTTTCTCATAGCCGTTGGCAGACGTTTCAATCCATTGAACCTGCATGAAACTCTCCTTTTAACAGTAACAATGTTTTTTTCCCAGCTTTTTTCCCAACGGTAAGAGCCAACAGCTTGGAGAAATCCCTCTGAGCCGTTGGCCCACACTCCACACCACTGAATCTGGATGAAATAAATAAACACTCAAACACATTTTCTTCAAAGATTTATCCTTAAATTACAAATTCACAAATTTATCTTTAAATTACAAACTTACCAATTCACATGCAAAAAATAAATTGAAATATAACCTTAAATCAATTAAATAAATTATTTTTGTTTAGCATAATTTATTTAGAAATAAGCGTTAGTTTTAAAAAAAAAAGGAAAAAAATCAAGTTTGAAGTTTACATAATTTTTTGTCACAAATTAAGTCTAGAACATTCATAAATTTTAAATGAGGTGATAAATTAAGCTTAAATTTCAATAAATTTATAATTGAGTTGGGAGATTAAGACTTCAAATAATATAAATGTTCAATTGTGCAATAAAATAAAACTTAAATTAATATGAATTTGTAAGTTAAATGCTAAATTAAAACTAAAAATATTTGTGAAAAAATATTATAAAACATAATGGTTGAATCTAAAATGTGGTCTACAAGTTGTCACGTCAACTATAAAGAAATATAAAACACTGAAAAATATCTAGCAACTCCTAAATCCATCTCAAACTATAATAAAAGCTCATATTTCAAGTCAAATCATATCCTTTATTTTTTTACCGGTAAGAGGTCGTAGCCAAAAATTTTATTAATCAAAATTAATATTTTACATCACTCCACTCGTGCGGGCGCCAATAGGAAAGAGTGGAGGCGAGAAAACCTTCGGCCTTGCCTGGGATCGTAGTCCAAATAGTTTCTACATCTAATTACAATAAGCATAGATTTAGAATAATACAATAACACCCCAGGCTAGGGTGAGCAAGTGGGAAGATATTTTCTTTCCCTTATAGGCCCATATTACTATTTTTCAATTGTCACTGTTCTCCTTGTGCTTTGTTTAAGAGTTTGAGCCTTGATTGCATGTAGTCTTTTGTCATTTTAGCAGCTTTCATCCTGTCATTTATTCAAGATGGCCCTGCCCTCCTGCATGGTTAGTTTTCAAAACACTTGCCCAGATTGTTAGTCACATGTAGTATACCAGCGTGATTTGACATCCTTCTCTGATGTTTCTAAATTCTTAACCTCATATATCTGAAATTATAAAGTCATCAATATGGCATATTCATAAACAAAGTTTCTAGATAATTTCCATTTTGAGAAGTGATCATCCATAGTTATGAATCACCTGTTTACCACCTTTTGCTTATGTACCCGGATGCTATCCCTGAAAATGGATGATATTCAGGATACAATAACAAAAGGGGGTAAATGGGACTTCTGTCTTGCCTGAGTCCAGCTAAGGGTAATAGAGGTAGATGAGTTTTATGGCAGAACCACATATTACCCGCAGTCTGTGGATTGTCAGATAACCATTCAATTATAGAAAGCTCAGCAGTAAGTATCAAATGAGTATATGGCAGGGCACTTAGGGGTTCCTATAGGCCAACACATGTAGAAAATGAGGGCTTTTATTTTACCGAAATGATGCACTTGTTGAATCGAAGAGACCTATCGATGTTTCATCAATAAGATGATTTATCGGATAGACTTGGGCGTTGATGAACTTCAAAAGGGGCTTATCGCAAGCGTTATTTTTCATCGATAGAAGGTTATCAAAGAAACCAAAGGAGGTTTCGTCGATGAAGCAAGGCTACCGAAGAAACTGCAGTATCGGTAGGACATGTAATGAAATCACCGAAGGACTTCCGAAAAGATGAGATCGAAGAAACTGGGGAAGGTTTCATCGATAGGACAGTTTGAGAGAAGAAGGGTGTCGAAGAGATACTAAAGTTATTGGCCAACAAAGACAGTTTCATCGAAAGATAAAAGGTCGATAAAACATAAGAGAGTTTCATCGATATAAAAGGGTATCAAGGGAAAGGGGACACCGATGAACCTAAGAGGGGCTCATCGAAAGCATAGATTCCACCGAAAGAGGATATCGAAGAAAGCAGAGATGGTTTTCAACGACAGGAAAAGGCTTCCGAGGAAATAATGCCATCGGCGCAACATGAAGGAAACTAACCAAAAGAAGCGTTCTTATCGAAAGTACGATCAAACAAAAAGATATCGATAATAATGAGTTTCAAGGAGGCTAAAAGGTACATTACCGATGAGTGTGGTTTTACCGATGCAACTTTATCAAGGAAGATTACTAATGAGCTCATTGATGAAAGATGAAAGTGGAAGCAAATCAACAAAGGACAAATGGCCTCAATGAAACAATAGACCCATTCATCGAAGGAGTGTAGTCATGTCGATAGAAAAAGTGTTTCGATGGAAGGATAAAGGAAGTAACCAAAGCCCAAGGTTTCTTCGACATAAGACCCAACGATGTCTCATCAAAAAAAAGGGAATCGAAGAAACCTATCGATGTTTCACCAATAAGATGATTTATGGAATCGACTTGGGCCTCGATGAATTTCAAAAGGGACTTATCGAAAGCGTTGTTTTCATCGATGGAAGGTATATCGATGAAACCAAAGGAGGTTCCATTGATGAAGCAGGGCTAACGAAGAAACTTCGAAATCGGTAGGATATGCAATGAGTACAACGAAGAAGATAGTTCTACGGAAAAGATGAAATCGAAGAAACTGGGGAAGGTTTCATCAATAGGACTGATCGAGAAAGGAGGGTGTCGAAGAGATACTAAAGTTATTGGCTGACAACGGCATTTTCATCGAAAGGTAAAAGGTTGATGAAACATAAGAGGGTTTCATCGATATAAAGAGGGTATTGAAGGAAAGGGAACACCGATGAACCTAAGAGGGACTCATCGAAAGCATTGACTCCAACAAAAGAGGATATCAAAGAAAGCAAAGATGGTTTTCATCGACGGGAAAAGGCTGTCGTGGAAATAATACCATCAGCTCAATGAAAGATATAAACAGAAGGAGGCTACATCGATAAAAGATATCGATAAGAATATGAGTTTCGAGAAAGCTAAAAAGCATGTTACCGATGTGTGTGGTTTAACCGATGCAACTTTATCGAGGAAGATTACTAATGAGCTCATCGATGAAAGATGATAGTGAAGCAAATCATCAAAAGAAAGATGGCCTCGATGAAACAATAGACCCATTCATCGAAGGAGTGTAGTGATGTCGATAGAAAAAGTATTTTGATGGAAGGATAAAGGAAATACCGAAGCCCAAGGTTTCTTCGACAAGAGACCCAACGATGTCTCATCGATATAAAAGGGTATCGAAAGAAAGGAAATGTTGATAAACTTCAAAAAGGACTCATCGGAGATAGTAATTCCATCAATAAAAGATATCGAGGAAGGTGGAGATGGTTTTCATCGACGGGAAAATAAGGTCGATTAGACAAAAGGTTGTTTCATCAATAAAAGATATTGATAAGGAAATAGGTTTCGAGGAGGCTAAAAGGCATGTCTCTGATATGCGTTGTTTCACCGATACAACTTTATTGGTGGAAGAAGTATTCGGTGAGACAATAGATCCATTCATCAATGGGGCATTGATATCAATGGAAGAATTATTTTGATGGAAAAATAAAGGAGGTCACCAAAGCCCAATGTTTCATCGACATAAAACCCGATGGATATCATATAGGAAGCGATAAGGAGACAACCCTAGCGACTGAAAATAGTATATCGATGAATGAAGGAAATACGTGATCGAAGTGATATTCGAAACAAAAGTGTTAGTTAATGGCTTATGTTGAGAAGCCAATATTTAAACTGAATGTTTGTCTGAGTATCTATACGAAAATATAGGGGGCAGGAAGAGGAATAAATAAGGGGGTTAAAAAAAAGTCTGGGCAAGAGAAACAGAAGGGGATGAAAGGAGGAACATGCTAACGACAACTTAGGACACGAAAACAAAAGATTGATGCCTTAAGGTGGCACAGACAGGAGATTGATGCCATTGGCTCCCAAATTGGCTAGCTCATCCACTCTTTTATTGCCCTCCCTATAAATATGATTGATTATGAACCTATCAAAATCTCTATATAGGTCAAGAGCTTTTGACAGCAAAGTATTTAGTCTCCAATTAGGCATACTACCTTTCCTCAGAGCATTGACAATTATAGCCGAATCTCCTTCAATTTCCAAGTTCTTAACTCCTAGTTTCCTGCATAAATGTAGACCCTCAACCAAGGCCATAAGTTCTGCCCAATTGTTGGTGTTGATGCCAACCAGAGAGGCAAGGGTTGCTAGTTCCTTGCCTTCCCAATTATGAACAACACATCCTATCCCTACTTGCCCTGGATTGCCACGGGATGCCCCATCAAAGTTTAGCTCCATCCAACCTTCTCTTGGGGGCTGCCATCTCCATGCATCCCTTGATCGAAGACTTGCAATAGGACCAACACCTACATAGGAAGGAAAGGATAAGCCTTCCCAACATTTTTTTCATTTTTTCATCCCAATAAGTGATAGAGGCATTCTTCAATGTGCCTGATGACAATTGGTTGTTCATGAGCTCAGTGATAGCTGACTCTATCCTGTTAATGATTATGGGCGCCTCTAGCTTTTCATTCTTAAAGAGACGTCTATTTCTCTCCTTCCATAGTTCCCACATTATGGAAGAGGGAAGAGTTGTCCATAAACCTTCAAAGAGACAGCCATGCCTGAGGAGGGGCCATGCCTTGAGCATTCCAAAGATGGTGTGGGGGAAGGTTGCAGACCATTCAAGTTTGTTGGTGAACCAGATCCAACATTTGTGAGAAAAGGGGTAGTTAAGGAGGATATGATTAGTCTCTTCCTCATCTGCCTCGCAAAGAGGACATCTGCTAGGGCCCTCATACCCCATTCTTCTAAATTTGTCCACAATTAAGAGCTTGTTCTGAACTGCAAGCCAGGAGAAGATACTTGCCTTAGGTAGACAATATTTATCCTAGCAAAGTTTCAAGGGAAGCTCAGTCATAGGTCTTATAAACGATTTGGAGATGAGAGAGTACCCATCCTTGGAGTTGTATTCTCCTTTTAGGGAACCATCCCAGATGAGCTTGTCCTCATTATGACCTAAGGCAATGTTCCTTGATTTGAGAATTGCCATAAGTTTTTGTTTATCCCTTACCGGGATATCCTCGTCTTCCTTCTTGATCCACTGCCAACCGGCCCCATCTGTTGAAGGGGAGATATAGTTGTTTAACAGGGGTCCTCTATGTGATTCAAGAAGGATATGAGTAGAGCCAAAGTCAAGGATATTATCAATAGCCTTATATCCACGCCAAGAATCCAACCAGAAAAGAGCTTTATCCCCGGACCCCAGCTTCCAAGTAAGTCTGTTAGAGATAATCCTCCTGCAATCTAACATAAAATTCCATAGGCAGGACCCTTTGGGAGGGTTGGTTTCTCTAAAGATTTGGATAGGATTCCCTCCAATAAGGTATTTGTGGTGCAGCAAGCGAGCCCATTTGAGGTGGGGGGTTCTGAACATCCTCTAGACCAACTTGGCACCCAAGGCTTTGCCCTGATCGCGAAGGTTTTTAATGCCAACTCCTCCTTCTTCTTTAGGTTTACATATCTTGTCCCAGGATATGAGTGATATTTTACGATTGTCATTAGCACCTTGCCAAAAGAAAGTCCTGAGATGCTTATTGAGCTTTGCAAGTTTAGAAGAAGATAAATGTTGATAGGAGAGCTGGTAAATGGGCATAGCTGACAAGACCAATCTAACCAAGGTTGCTCTACCTGCAGATGAGAGCCATTTTCCTTTCCAAGTGTTAATCCTAGACTTGATTTTATCCAACAAGTTGTCCCATAATTTTGAGGGTCTTCTACCCATGTCAAGGGGAATACCTAGGTATTTGCAAGGAAGAGTTCCTCCACTAATCTCCAGGACATTGCTGATCACTTTTCCTAAGGAGGGGTCTATGTTGAACATAAAAACTGCAGACTTGGCCAGATTCACCTCTTGACCCGAGGCTAGCATATAGGAATTAAGGATGCCTTTGAAGGCTCTCACTTCCTTTACATTTCCCTGCCCAAAAAGCATCATGTCATTGACAAATTGTTGGTGCGTAAAGGGAGGGAGGCCATTGGTAATGGGGATTCCTTGGATCACACCTTCCTCTTTGGCCTTAAAGATGGATCTACCTAGGGCTTCAACCATGATGATGAAGAGGAAGGGAGACATAGGATCTCCTTGCGTGAGCCCTCTTAAGTTGCTGAAGAAACCTTCTGAGGAACCATTAACCAAGACCAAGAATTTGGGGGTGAATATACATTCAAAGATTAGGTTGATCCAGGATTTGGAAAATCCAAAGGCCTCCAAGAATTTGCATAGGAAGTGCCAGTCAACTTTGTCGTAAGCTTTGCTTATGTCTAATTTGACTAGCATACTTGGCAACCTATTGAGTTGGACCGAATGAATGGCCTCTTGGGCTATAATAACCCCATCACAGATTGATCTATCTGCTACAAAGCCAATTTATTCTTCACTAATGATAATGGGGAAAAGATTCTGGAGTCTGGTTGCTAGAGTTTTGGTTAAGAGTTTGTACAAAGTGTTGCAAAGGGCTATTGGTCTAAAGTCATTAAAGCTTTCAAGATTCTCTTTTTTGGGGATGAGAGCTAAGAAGGTATTGTTGATTTCTTTGAGAATCTTACTAGAGTTTCTAATACCTTCTAAGGCGTCTGTGATCTCTGTCCCCATAAAACCCCAACATTTTTGGAAAAAGCTAGTGGGGAAGTCATCCGGACCCAAGGCCTTGTCAGGATTCATCTTCATAAGGACATATTTAACCTCCTCCTCAGAGAATTTCTTTGACAGGATTTTTTTGTGGTCATCGTTAATGAGTTTTGAAAGATTCTTGATAATATTAAGTTGGCCTCTGAGGTTGGAGCCTTCAATATTGTTTAAGATTTTATCAAAAAACCTTGCTACCTCGGAGGCAACATCATCCAGTTCAAACAGAATGGAACCCTGGCAATTCTTAATTTTAGAAATTTGATTGACCCATCGCCTCTGCTTAGTACTATTGTGGAAAAACTTAGTTTTTCGGTCCCCATCACTCATCCAAGTCTCCCTCAATTTTTGTTTCCAAAAGATCTCTTCATTTGAGAGTGTCTTTTCATACTCAGAGAGTAGAGCCTTTTCTTTGAGGAAGAGATGTTCATCCATCCCCTTCTCAAGAACCTCAATGTTAACATTCTTAAGATCATTTTCTATTAGGAGTTTTTTATCGAAAATATTTCCAAAATCAGTCATGTTCCATTCTAAGAGCTTCCTTTTGATAAGCTTTAACTTGCTTGTGATAATAATCATCTTCGAACCAAAGAAAACAGAGCTTCTCCACCAGTTCTCAATTAAGTTTAAAATGTTATCATCTCTGAACCACATAATCTCAAATTTGAAGGGACATTTTTTAGGGGAGTGGTCAAATAATATGATTAGTTGGAGTGGGAAATGGTCAGATCCTGCTAAAGGGAGGGGTTCTGCATTCAGGGTAAAGTTAAGCTCTGAGAGCCCTCCATGGATAAAGAACCTATCTAGTTTCTCAACAATGTTACAGAAACCAAGCCTTCTATTGTTCCAGGTGAAGGCATTATCTGTCGTCTAGATTTCCAACAGGGAGTTCCTATTGATCCAATGATTGAAATCTACAGCCGCTGGAGGAAGTTTGTTGCTACCTCCTCTTTTGTCTGCTACCTTAGTGATAGCATTGAAATCTCCCCCAATGATGCATACATCATTTGGGAAACTTCTAAGGAAAGACTCCAGTTCCACCCACACCCTAGCCTTATCCCTATTTTGGATAGGACCGTAAATGTTAATCAATTTGAATCTTAGGTTATTTTTATAACTTACTACTTCTCCTCCCCTCCAATTTTTCTTAATCTCTAAAGGTGTAAATGAGATGAATCTAGAGTCCTAGATGATGGCTAAGCCTCCTAAGGCCCCTGGAGCAGGGGAGTGCTTTAGCTGTCTAACGCCTAGTTTTTTCTCAAAAAGGGCTATATCAGAGAGTTCATTTTGGTTTCTTGGATTAACATTATATCTGGTTTAGAATCAAAGATGCAACACTTTAAGATGCATTGTTTGTTAGGGGCATTCAGACCCCTAACATTCCAAGTTATGATTTTCATGGCTCTGTGGGGAGGAACTTCACCTCCCCTGCATTAAAAAGAGTAGATATTTTAGACTGACCCTTGGCTTCTCCATCCTTTGATCTTAGTTCAGCAAGGGATCTCCTACCTCTTCTCTTACTATCTTTAGCATAGTCAACATATTCTTTGCTTCTATCAGAGCTGAGAATGCCTAGAATATTTGGGTTATCATTTTCTAAGTTATCTAATGCTACAAAGAGTTCATTTGTTTCTAAGTCGACTCTAGTAACATCCACAAGATTTTTGACCAAGAAATCCCTTTGTCTTTCCAACTCCTCATCATCACAGATTTCATCAACCAATAGGTCCATGAGGTTGTTTACTACTTCTTCCCCTACAAAATTGGCAATGATTTTAACTTCCCTAGCCACTCGATCATTCTCAGATTCTACAATTGGATCAAAAACACCCTTTAGAGATGGAGGGAAAACCTCTTCCTCCTCAAAGCCCTCCATTTTTGATACTAGAGAGATTGGTTGACCCTGAAAGGATGCCAATCCTGGGTCCAAGGAAAGCCTATCCAGCTCTGCTGATTGCTCAAAGGCAATTTGTTCCATTAAAGGGGGAGACCCCAAGGGACTCAGCCTCTCTGGTGGAATGAGAGAGCTAGATGATGACAAAATTGTCAGGCCTAGCTGCTCTATCTAGGAGATAACCTCATTGATTTCACCATCTTCCAAATCTTGATCCCCCATAAGAGAGTCAGTTGTAGGTGAATTTATAGTTAGTAGTGAAGGAAGAGGGGATCGAGAGGGCTTAACAGGGGAGCTATGAGGATATAGGTTAGAGGTAAGATGATTAGGGTTAATATCAATCTTATAGCCCTCTAGGGTAAAATCCCCTCCTTCCACGAATCTGAATGGAGCGCCATTAGACTTGAGCAACGATACAGGGAAAGGTTTCTCAGAGGGGATCTTCCTTGGCATATAATCTTCGAAGGGACCATTATAAAAGGGTAATTCTAGGGTTAAACAAGATTTATCACATTTTAGAGTTATAGGCTCTAAAGATTTAATGTTAATATTCATTTTAACGATTAAGAGCTGGTTAAAGAAGCTTAGGGCTGATTTTTTTGACTTCTACAAATTTACCGATTTTGTTGCCTATTATTCTTAAAAATTCATTATTGTGCAATTCTACAGGGAATTTATTAAGTGAAATTGCACTATTAACCATGCAGGAATTGAATTGAGATGGGAGAAAGAGAGGTTGTCATTCCCAGCAATCAAACCCTATACTTTTAAATTTTAATATATCCTTATTAAGAAATGAATTTCTAAGATTCTAATTACCACATTCAATAGCTAAGAAATTATCAGGAAGGATTTCAATTCTTACTTGGTTATTGAAGGAGGATGACACCCAGTTAGCAATTTGTTTCTAATGGGATCCCCCAGCCTTTCCACCAAGCAAAGATCATTCTATCGCTGCAATGCATTTGATATCTAGCTTGAGTATAATTATCAATTTCAATGACCAGCCTGTTAGGAGTAGCTGGGGAATTTGAAGGTAGATCCAACATAGGGTGCTTAATTTCCTTAGAATTATGATAGCCAAATGTTTCCATCTCCTCTGATTTTGGGTTATATCCTTCCTTGCACAAATTTTGGACCACTGACTTTGAGCTTTTCAAGGTGGGTTTTCTTAACCCTAATTTTATTTTGTTTGCTCCTGATGCAACATCATTTTGGGCTTGAGAGAATCTCTCCACACAAATGTATGGTGAATATGAAACATTGCCTTTGTTAGGGTAACAATTGTCCAGAGAAGCCTTCAAGATGGTAAGAAATTCCTTTCTCTTCTGTGTTAAAGGATTTTCCTGTCTCTTTAATGGTGCCCTAGGGTTTCGTTGTGTCCATCTCCAGACCGGGTTAGCTGTCATAACTGAGGAAGATGCCAATTCACCTATATTTCTCTGGCCGGATGGGGGGCCCCTTGGAACCCCGACAACCCTTTTGCATATATCATTAAGCTGTAATTTAATCAAATTTTCTCCTATAGCACATGATTGAGAGGCATTCAGAGCTGCAAATCTGTTTGAGGTGCCCACAACATTTTTATGGACCTTATGTAAATATATTCCACTTTGCCAATCGCCATTATTCCTCCCCTTCTTTCGAGGATATTTTGAGGGTTTTGCAGAAATGAATCTGCTTTTCGCATCATCTGCTATTCGCATTTTCACTGAGTTAATACACAATAAGTCAAATCATATCCTTACTATTACCAAAAAATAATATATCATCAACATACAATGCAATAGCAATAAATTAATCACCATCCATCTTATAATAAATACACTTATTTTATTTGGATCCCACAAATTACAAAGCCATCACAAATGAATCAAGATTCTAACCTATCACATCCTAGGAAATTGTTTGAGCGCATACAAATATTTTCAACTTACATACCAAATGATATTTCCCTTCTTTCCATAGTGTTTTGGTTGTGTCACATAAACAAATCTTCCTTCAAAATCATCATGAAGGAAAGCTCTATTCACATCCACTTTCTCAATCTTAAAATCAAAGGACGTTGTAAAAGATAATAAGAACCAAGTGGATTTTAGCTTAACAATTGAAAGAAAAATATCACTATAGTCAATTCCATCAACTTAGGAATATCCTATTGCAACAATTCTAACCTTATATTATCAAAATTCATATAGAATTGATCTTCCCTTCAAACATCTATTTACAACTAAAAAAAATTAAACATTAAGGCAATGTACTAAGACTCAAAATCATCCACACTTAATACCTTCTTCATATTTATAATCTCATTTATGTTAGTAATCAAAGAAAAATGCATCTCTAATCAAGAGGAGTACACATGTCTAGTTGTTGTCTATATCAAGTGGACATCCTCAAGAGATGACGTGGAGGTTCTACCTTTGGTTTGAAACTATTTGAACTATATGAGAACTTCTCATCCTCTTTAGGTCCGTCATGAGATTATTAGTTAAAATTTATTAATCTCAAAGCTTATTTGGACCATATCTTTCTTATTATCCTCCTTTATTTGCAAAATAATAAGACAAGACTTAATATCTTTAAAAATTGCATTTATGTTATGCAGAACTTTCTCATATATAGGATCCCAAAGCTTATACCCTTTCACACCAATAACATAGCTAACAAAGATACACTTAGCATTGAGTGCTCTAATTTTGATTAAAGCTATTAAATTACGTTCCACTAAACATTGGATGAACAAAAAAAAAAAATTAAATGACTTAAATGCAAAATATATTAATATGATAGTTAATTTAGATAATAATTGTTGTAGCTAAACTTATTAGCATAAATAAATAAATTAGAAAATATTTTTAGATATAATTCATATTAATAATTAAATAAATTGGAAATTAAATTTAAACATAAATTATATTAATTAAATAAATTATATACAACATAAACCAACCTAGATTAAATTACTCTAATAGATAGAGAATTGCAAAGAGACAAAGTTTAAGAATATATAAGAAATCAAAAGAATGATGGTGACATGGAAGAAAATCAAGAGTGGGTACTATGTTGATGGCTTGGTATTAAATTCACCAAAGATATAAAACCATAATAAGATGAAAGATGTGTTTTTTTTCTATTAAGTATAGTTTATCAAAATAGAAATACATTATAAGGAGATGTTGCTCCAATAGTATCATCAATGATCACTGATCAAAATGAGGCAAAATACAATTATTGTTTTTACATCTAGTACAAGAGTATATCAAGCAAACTTAGCCAATAACTAACCCCATTAATCTATAATGTTATTATTGTATTCTACTTTGTCACGCTTGTATGTGCCAATAGGTGGCACAATCAAGTTAGGATCACTATTTTTTTGTTCAAATTGGAATCCTATTTATTGCTTCTTAAGTTCATCTTCAAGCACTAGTTTGTTGATCTTTTTCTTCTCCAAGTGCTTGTTCAACAACTAAATCTCTTCTTCATTCAATTTGTTTCTACCCTACAGGAAGAAGTGTGTGAAGATTTTTGTTTTGTAAACTATTGTGATGCCCTCTTTCAACAAGATCATGAAATGGTCTTTTGGAATCTCCAATGTGGTAGAGACTTGAAACATGATAGTGAGATAGGTAAGTTCACTATAGAACTCATTAAGATGCCTCCTTTTGCCCTGGAAGACCTCATCATTCCTCTCTTCTATATCAACCACCAAATCTCATTAGTAATAACAAGCCAAAATTTATTCAATTCAAAGTTAAAAGCATCAACATGCCCAACAAGAATCTCATGACAAAAGAAACCAACCTTATCATTCCAATTCACAGGCTGACCAAAACATAAAGACCAAATGTTAATGGCATATTTTCAATTAAAAAAATAATGTTCAGAAGTTTTAGGCATATCATAAAGATCACAAGTTGTGGTAGATAAACCATATTTATGTGACACATATCCAACAACAAGTTTTATGTGAATGAGAAACCAACTTTTTGGGGTTATATTAAGTTTTTATATATATGGAGCAACCTATGGGACCATTTAGCTTCATACTAGTTAAGGTTCTTGGACAAATTGAGCCAATTATAAAACTCTTCTAAGCTTACTAGCATCATATTGTGAGGTGGGGGAAATAGGATTCACAATTCTATGCATACAAACTAGGAATCTATATCATTCTACTAATTACATTGGAAGGAGAATGATCCACTAGGCTCAAGATGACTTAAGAACAAAGTGGATTCAGTGGTCCTTCATTGTGGAGGACTATGACTATGCAAATTGTAAATGAAGATTGCAAAGTAGAATCAAATAGGTTGAAATGCCATTTTTCATCTATTGGAAGTATGTGTTGTTGTGGTTGTCATTGATGTTAAACTTGTTGTTCTAGATTGGTGTTGGTTCAGAATGTCTATGGTGCAGAGATATCTTGTTGTTTTGGTAATGCAATTATTCTATTGGTTGTTTCAAAATTATTCGGGTCTAGAAAGTATTGCTAATGTTGTTTGTTATTGTTATCTTCTTTGGATATAGTTTTGGTATCATGGATATGATAGTTTTGTGGTCCAAAAATATTGTTTTGTTATATGAGTGTTGATATTCTATGTTAGACCTATCCTTAGGTCCGGATATGATTTGTGGATTATTCTATTGGTTGTTTCAAAATTATTCAGGTCTAGAAAGTATTGCTAATGTTGTTTGTTATTGTTATCTTCTTTGGATATAGTTTTGGTATCATGGATATGATAGTTTTGTGGTCCAAAAATATTGTTCTGTTATATGAGTGTTGATATTCTATGTTAGACCTATCCTTAGGTCCGGATATGATTTGTGGAATATTGTTTGATGTGTTATGGGGTCTAACCATAGTGTATGGAGATCCAAATTAGAGTTATTTGCATTGGAGGATATATTTTGATCGTTAATTGCTTTTATGGATGCATAGCATGCTGGTGTGTTGTTAGCTATGTTATGGTGATTCTGGATCGATGAATTCATCTTTGCAAAATGTGCTTTGGTCCCCTCTTTCTCTTGGAGTGGATCAACATGTGTATTTTTGGTCTGAAATGTTTATTTTGGTTCAGACTGACTTGGTTCAAGCTTTGATGATCTATCTTGTATATAAGGATGAATGTTGAATTGAGTTGAGTATGTGATGAGGTGTGGAGTGTAGATGTGTGATGTGAAGATAGTCAGTGAGGTTCAATAAAGAGAAGAGAAGAAAATTTGTGTTCGAATGATATGAAAGTTGTGCTAAGACTGTGATAGAGATATGAGATAGAGTGTTGGCAGTTAAGGTTTGAGTTTTGTGTGTTGATGTTGGTCACTTGATACAGAGTTCAAGGACAACTTCATGATTAGGAGATCCTTCTTTTCATATCATTTTTGTATCTTGCATTGTTGCAGCTAGCTTCAGGTTTGCAAGTCCTCTTTTGTATCTTGCTCCAAGAGAAGTTAGCCTTGGTTTGCAAGTTCGGAGCAGTGAGCTATTTTCATCGTAATCTAATATACATAGTGCATATATTTTTGTGGGTAGGAGCTCACCGTGGTTTTTCTTTGTTTGGGTTTTTCACGTAGAAAATCTTGGTGTTCATGTATTTTATTTGTGTGGTTGTTTACTTGTTTATGTGCTACACTAATTTCTATTTTAGACTGATTCACCCACCCCCCCTTCAGTCCTGCCTTGGGTTCAACAATTGGTATCAGAGAAAGATTCCTCTTGAGTAAGCTTAACCGCTTGAGGTAGATCCGATATGGAACAGGACATGCATTACAAAGTTTTGATCTTTGATGGTACAAACTTTCCATACTAGAAGAAGAGAATGGAATCAAATTTAGAGACATTGCAGAATGGAATTTGGGAAATCATTCAGACTGGATACACACCCCTGTCAGGTGGTGCTCAGACTCTAGATGAGATAAAGTTAAAGGAGACTAATGCAAAGGCTAGAGCTATAATTTCTAGTTATATAAGTAATTCAATGTTTGGAATTGTAAAAGGATTGAAAGAAGCTAAAGTTGTGTGCAACAAGCTGTGTCTGGCATATGAAGGAGATTCGAAGACAAAATAGGCTATGTTGATGAATCTAAAATAGAAGCATGATTATTTGAGAATGCTTGAAGATGAAGGTGTTGAGAACTAATTAATACAGTGATTGATCTTGCTAATGGCATTAGAGTTGTTGGTGGACATTTGGATGAATGTGATGTTGTTCACAAGATCTTGCTAACTTTTCCTAAATCCTACAAACCTACAAGGTGTGCTATATAGGAGAGAAATGATTTGAGTAAGTATACCATTGATCAGCTAATTGGTACTTTAGCAACTTTTGAAATTTCAGAAATAGAGGAAGATAAAAAAGAAAATAAAGAAGCAACATTTAATGTTTCAAGACATGATGATCCGAAATGCAGTAGAGATATAGATGAAGTTGAAGCTAACTTTGTGAGAATATTGCATCGAAGCGCTGGAAAGTACAAAGGTAATTTACCTCTAAAATGTTTTTCTTGTGGTAGAGTTGGACATTATGCTTCTAATTACACTTATAGAGAAGACTATAAGAGATCAGATGATGATGAGAAGAAAAATAAGTTTAAGATGCAATAACTTTAACTGATAAAAGAAGAAGGGCTTATGCTTTATTGAGGAACATACACTTGAAGATGAATTTGATGATGACTTGAATGAAGAATCTTTGTTTCTGGCAATTGAAGATAAGGGGGATGCCTTGAAGAAATCAAAGAAGAGAGAATAGTCAAGACTGTATTGCATGTTAATATAGAATCAAATACATGGATTATAGACTCTAGATGTTCAAATCATATGATCGGTGATAAAGATAGGTTTATTAATCTCAAGAAGTATGATGGAGGATCAATAAAATTTGTTGGAGAAGATGGTGCAAATATTTAAGGTATAGGAAATATTTCTATTGAAGGTAAGCATACAACTGTTGATGTTTATTATGTTGAAGGATTGAGGCATAGTTTGCTAAGTGTTAGTCTGATGTGTAAAAAAGGCTATGAAGTTTTGTTTAGCAGCATGAGATGTGTGATAAAAAAAGAGAAGACTACTAAAAGAGTTGCATAAGGAGTTAGAATGGGTGGAAATGTATACTACATCAAGGATAGAAATGAGAGTAAATGTTTTGTAGCACAAAAGGTTGAGATTGTTCCAGCAATTATAGAGAAGACAAGTGATTTAGAAGAGAGAAAAGAGAAGGAAACAAATGATGAAGAAGATGAAGAGGAAGACTCAACAAAAGTTCCTGCTAAGTATGTTCAAAAGCATCATTAAAAAATTCAGATAATTGGAGATAAGACAAAAGGTGTTCAAACAATAAGGAAGATTGCAGAAGCTCAAGAACAAGCTAATTATTGTTTTCTATCAAAGAGTGAGATGAAGAGTTATGAGGAAGCATGTAAAGATGAAAGTTGGGTAAAAGCAATGTAAGAAGAACTAAATCAAATCTAGAAGAACAAGACTTGAGAGTTAGGACCTAGATCAGCGGACAAGAATGTAATAGGAACTAAGTGGGTATTCAAAAATAAGCTAAATGAGCAAGGACAAGTGACAAGGAATAAAGAAAGACTCATATGTAAAGAATATTCTCAAGTGGAAGGCATAGACTTTGAAGAAACTTTTGCTGGGGTAGCAAGGATGGAAGCTATTTGTATGTTTCTTGCATTTTCTGCTTATAATAATTTTAGGTTTTATCATATGGATGTCAAATCAACATTTTTTAATGGAGATCTAGAAGAAGAAATTTACATGAGTAACCAGATGGATTCAAATTGACAGAATTAGCCATATATGGTGTGCAGATTGAAGAAAGCATTGTATGGACTCAAACGGGCACCTAGAGCTTGGTATGCAAGATTTGACAGATATTTGTTCCTACAGAATTTGAGGAGAGGTACAACAGACAATGACTTTTATTTCAAGATTGATGGAGATAAGTTGTTAATTGTTATAGTTTGTATTGATGATATCATATTTGGAGCAAATGATAGTTTATGAAAGGAGTTTGCCAAAGAGATGCAAAAAGAATTTGAGATGTCAATGATTGGTGAGTTGTCTTTATTTCTTGGGTTGCAAGTTATTCAATCTGAAGATGGAATTTTTATTTGTCAAAGAAATTATGTGAAGGAAATGTTGAAGAAATTTTGTTTTGATGATTACAAACTAGTTACAACTCCTTTAATTGTTGGGTGTAAGTTGAGAAAAGATGATGAGTCTTTGGAGGTTCAACATAAAAAGTGTAGTTCAATGATTGGTGGATTGTTGTATTTGATTACATCTAGACCAGATATCATGCGGGTTGTGTGTTTGGTAGCTACATTTTAAGCAAATCAGAAGGTGACACATGAGCAAGTTGTGAAAAGAATTTTTAGATATTTGAAAGGTATTGCGGATTTTGGATTTTGGTACAAAAAAGGTGGATATTTTATGTTGAAATATTATACTAATATAGGTTGGGCTAGGAGTGTTGATGAATAGAAGAGTACTAGTGGTGGTGCATTCTTTTTAAGGGACATATAGGTCTCATGGTTCAGTAAGAAACAAGATTCAGTTTCCCTAGCTACTGTTGAAGCAGAGTATATAGTAGTGACATCTTTTTGTTCTTAGGTAATGTAGATGAGGCAGACTCTTAAGGATACCAAGGTAACCTATGACAAAGAAATTCCTATTATGTGTGACAATACAAGTGCGATAAACATTTCAAATAATCCAGTTATGCATTCAAGAACAAAACATATTTCAATCAAAATATCACTACTTAAGGGAGAAATTTGCTAAGAAGGAAGTTCGGTTGAGTACATTTCTAGAAAAGAGCAGGTTGTAGATATTTTCACTAATGCATTGGTAGAGGATACATTTGAGTTTCTTTGGGAGAAGCTTGGGGTTATTGCCCATCCTTCTTCTAGCTAGGTGCATTATGGAGATGCATCTTTCCAAGGGGGGCTTTCATGCTTATTTCTTTTCTTAGATTGATGTTGTGGCTTCTCTTAGGGAGAATAAAGGTATTATAGCATTATTCATAGTTGGTAGTGATATTTTATGTTAGACCTATCCTTAGGTCTAAATGTGATTTTTGGAAGATTGTTTGATGTGTTATGGGGTCTTACCATAGTGTGTGGAGATCAAGGTTAGATTTATTTACATTGGAGGATATATGTTTTTATCATTAATTGCTTTTATGGATGCATAGCATGTTGGTGTGATGTTAGTTATGCTCCAGTGATTGTAGATCAATGAATTGATCTTTGGGTGATATGTTTTAGTCGCCTCTTTCTCCTAGAATGGATCAATGTGTGTGTTTTTGGTTTGAAAGGTTTATTTTGGTTCAAACTAACTTAGTTAAATCTTTGATGATCTATCTTGTATATAAGGATGAATGTGATTGAGCTGAGTAGATATGAGGTGTGGAGTGTAGATGTGTGATGTGAAGATAGTCAATGAGGTTCAATGAAGAGCAGAGAAGAAAATTTGTGTTTGAATGATATGCAAGAATTGTTGAGATTGTGACAGAGATATGAGACAGACTATTGGTAGTTAAAGTCTAAGTTGTGTGTGCTGATGTTGGTTGCTTGATGCAGAGTTCAAGGACAACTTCATGATCAGGAGATCCTCCTTTTCATATCACATTTTTATCTTTCCCTGTTGTAGTTAGTGTCAAGTTTGCAAATCCTCTTTTGTATCTTTCCCCAAGAGGAGTTAGCCTTTGGTTTGCAAGTCTAGAGTAGTGAGCTATTTTTATTGTAATCTGATATACATAGTGTATATTTTTGTGGGCAAGTGCTCATCGTGGTTTTTCCCTATTTGGGTTTTCCACGTAGAAAATCTTGGTGTTCATGTGTTTGATGTGTGTGGTTATTTAATTATTATGTGCTTCATCAATTTATATTTTATACCGATTCACCCCCCCTCTCAGGCTTGCCTTGGGTTCAACATCATCATGCACAGGAAGGTAGTGAATTAGCAGACCGATTCTAGAAGAAGATCCAACAAAAAAGATTGTAACTAACTTGCAATCTAAATTTCAGGATTAAGATGTAGAGGGAGCAAGGTGCCCAACTCGACTTGATCCAAGGACAAAGGTTCCCTACGCGGCCCGCTCTTGACAATTTTAGGTTTGACAAATTGCAAATTATAGATCTCCTCCTTCTTGCTTTGTACCTATTTACATAGGTCTGTCAACTATTCTTGCAGACAAAAAAGAGAAAAATTTGGATAGAAAGGGACTTTCCTAAGTTAAAACCAAATTTTTGGACTTAACCTTGAAATTGAATTGAAATAAACTTGAATTGAAAGTGTGTTGTTAGATAAGAGAGGCTAGAACTGAAAATGGGAATGTTTATACCTTCATAAACGTTCTTGATATCAAAATGCTTATGAAGACATTGATGTTGACTTGAATGTAGTTGACTTTAGGAGTAGAAGTTCATGGATGTGAACAAAAATGCATAGATTTGCAAATTACTCCTAATATTCAATGCCTTGATGCTTGATCTCTTGCTCTCGAGGAATTCAGGTGTGAAATTGGTATCATATTGTCATCTGTTTGCACTTACTTTCTTACCTTACCCTTGATATGAGGGAGGATACCTTGCCTGTATACCTCTCCTGAGCATTTTGAGGTGAAAAACTTGGAGCAAGATGACACAAGCAAAGAACTCCTGCCTAACCAAGTTGAACATAAAGTGGTTTAATTTTGGGCTCAAACACTATGGAGCAAAGCACCCTGATTAGCCCAAGAGTGAGATTAGGTCACCCTAGGCACCCTGATCCCTCCAATGTGGCCTTAAATTAGGACTTGAGGTCCAAAAAGGAGAGGAGAAGATAGAATGAGATGTGAAATAGTGTTGGATCAAGCATGTTGGGTACAAAAGGTTAGGAATGGTAAATAGGGCCTAGATAAGCGAGAAATTACATAGGGATGCAACTTATGATGCTACATTTAGCCCCCACTATAGTGGGAGTATGAACCTACATTCATACTCATGGTAAAGTAGATTAAAGCACAAAAAAAAATTATCAAGGTAAAAGAGACAAGGATCACCAAGCTCCCTAGTTACTTCAGGAACTCATCAATCTAAAACCAAGACAAAAGGAGAAAAACATGAAGAGAGAAAGCATGAATACACTAGGCTAATAAGGTTAAACTTACTATGAGTCATGTAAAGTAGTGCAAAGGAGAATTGAAATAGTCCAGCAAGCTGTGCTATGCTAGTTAATTCACCCCAAGGATAACCAAGCAAAGCATTGTATGCTTAAAAATCTACCAAAGGAATGGTGCAAAGGATAAACAAAGAAAGTATTGTATCCAAGGAGATCCACCAAAAAGGAAAACTATAAAGCAAAAGACATTTTGATGAGTAACCTGAAAAAAAAATGACTACACAAATTGATTGGCGGTGTGAGCATAAAGTGTAACAAAAATGGAGTGTATGCCCCCATGTTAAAGTGATTATGTATACCTTATTGGGAGTAATAGCTTTAAGGTAGCATAAATTAAGACAGGTGCATTTTTAGTATGATATGCCCCCAAGCAAGGACAAAATCAAGGGAAATAAAGCACATGACTATAAAGAGCACATAAGGGATCCACTAACTCTAGGGTAAGTATATGCATATGATAACTCATGTATATCAAGTGTAATTGCATTGATTTGACCTCATCCCCCAAAGGTAGTGGATCTAAAAGTACAATGGAAGAAGAACATATAAGATAACAAACAAATATATTTTTGGGTCAACATGGAAGAGACCAAAAAGAGATCTTAATGCCTTGTATCATCTCCAAGTAGACAACACAAATGAACATTTATGAATAATAGCACATGTACAACATAACATTGATATGCCATATAGAATAATTGAGATATAAATAGATGAAAGTCACAACATGATTGGCCACTCTATTGTCTTGCACCAACAGAGCAACAAGGGACATCAAAAGAGAGCCTAACATAACACAAAGACATATCAAGCATCACAACATGGGGGAAGCACATTACAGACACACAAACACACAAAAGAGAATCCACAACATGAATGAATATAGTCAAGCAAATCATTCACCCCCCAATATTGCTTAATATCATTTAGGGATGGTGGACAAGATGCAAGAGGAGCAACATCAAGAATGATAGATGCAGCTACTACAAGTTCCAAACAAGGACCATTCTCTAATGATGGATTCCAAAAAATTTGTTCCCTAAGCTTTCACAACTTGTACCAAAATTCCATGGGGAATATGATGAATCAACAATTGATCATTTGGATGTATTTTATACATTTGTAAAGGATTATGAGGTTTATGCAGAAGATTATGTGATGAAATTATTTGTCAGGAATTTGAAGGACAATGCAAGAGAAACTTATGAATCACTCCCTACACATAGCATCTCATCATGGAGGGAGTTAGAGCAATGGTTCCTTGATGTGTTTTATGATGCGGGTGAAGAGGGAAGTATGAGCTATGAGCTAGAGGAGGACCAACAATACATAATAGAAGCAGAAGTTTGCATGTCTCCTTTGGATGAATTTATTGACATAGAAAAATAGGAAGATGAATCTACAACATAATTATTTATGAGGATGTTCAATATATACACAAAAATACCTTCAAACATCAAGCCCCCATTTTCAAGAAAAATGCATGAGTTGGGGATTTATCATGATCCTTAGGTAAGGCTTCTACTTGAGATTTTATATGAAAACATGTCAGAGGGAGAATCTAATGATAAAGAAGAAATTATGGATTTAAGTAGGGAAGAATCCATATGTGTAGGTACAGACATAAATAATAAAGAGGAAACATTCCTTGGTCTAGATGAAATTTCGTATTTGTTAGATAAAGAATATGAAAGATATGTTCATAAGAATGATCCAATTTTTTTTCAGAATAAATAGACTAATGGATTAGGGCACATTCAGGGTCTATTTGATGAAGAAAATGATGATTCCTAAGAAAATAATACATCAGGGGAATACATACATAGTGAGGAGTGTAATAGGAAATGTGCCCTTGAAAATCCTTTTGAATTTTTTTTAAATCCTTAGTATCATGAAACTCCACATGAATGTGAGGAAATGATTTTTTGTGAATCATTTTTAGTCCCTCCTGTGAAATTATTGACTATCCAAGAAGTGAAGGCAAAATGGATTTACATTCAGTATACAGACATGAAGAAACTTCAGCAAATAGCAATTACGAATATATTGTTCCTATCAATGAGACATATAGCAATTATCAGGAGAATACTTTCATTAAAGGTATGCAGTATGATAATCTTTTGTGTAATGAACCAGAAGAGGGTTTGTAGAAAAATATGCATACATATTATATGTTTTCAAGCCCATTATTTGAAAGATATAAGGAAAATATACCCTTGAATAGTTTTTTCAGAAAAATCATATAACACATTGGGAAAAGATGTTACATACAGAGAAAAGAATGAAATATTTTTACATGACTTTTATGAAAGTGATATATGTTTGGAAACCTTATCTAAAAGAAAGAAAAATGTATTTCCAAATATAATCAAAAATTTTCAGGACCACTATGTAATAAAATTATGGGAGATAAAAAAATAATATGTGGTAATATGATTAAAGAGGACAAGGCACTCTTGCAAAGTATTCCTAAAAATGATATATGCCCAAAGTTGATATACAAAGAAAATAAAATGTGTAGGGAACATGGGGATGTAATGATAATTGAAAAAATACAATGTGGTACAAAGGGTAATTATGAAAATATGGGGGAGCTCAATTTGCATATTATGATCCGAGAGATAAATATCTCAAAAGGTTATGATAAATATTTATCAACTATTTTTCACCCAAGGAATATTATGCAGTCTGAAAATGAGTTATACGGTGAAAGGGGTATTCAAAATTATGATCACACTCAGGTAAAGATTACATATAATAATGATGATTTGACTTTTTCAAAAGAGGAGGTATGTGATAAAATATTAAGGCTTCCAAAGGAATGTAAAGATAAAAGGCAGTATAAGTACATGATTAAAAATCATAAAGAAAATGGATATGAATATAATCATTTATATTCAAACCTGTAGCGTCCTAAAATTGCGACACTTGCAATTTCGACTGCATTTCGGTCTTCACGATGGCGACGCAACACGCAACCTGAATGGAGACCCCGAAACCTGATTATGACACTGAAAACTGCATTTTTCAAGTACCCTGGCCTGAACCTCCTTGCACCCTGCTGTCCCGGGAGGTGGGACCAGAGCACCCAGCGCCCTGGTCCCTGGGTCCTATTTTGGGCCCGGTCTCCTAAGGAGATTGCGGGTCTTTTTGTTTGCAATTTTGAAATTACATTTCCTGGTCGGCCTAAGGTCGGGAAAATCAGTCTATCAACCCTAATTGACAAGTATATAAACTACATTTTCCTCTTTCATTTGATATGATGGAAAAAGTGTGGAAACTATACTCAAGCATTCAAGTATTCAAGCATTCCTTCAAGCAATTGATCATTTCAAGTCTCCATTCAAGGCTAAGTGTTGCATTCAAGACAAGGATTCAACCATTGAAGAGGAGATCACATACTACTACAACATACAACATACAACATCTAAACCTTCACACATAAGGATACAAACATCCTTAGAACAAGGTATTAGTACTTGTTTTACAGTCATTTACATTTACAGCACTTGCTCATTTCTTGGTTAATTCCAAAACCAAGGTTTGACCTAAAGGCAAACCCCTAATCCCTAACCCCCCAATCGTCTTCGCTTTTTTGTGTGTAGGTTGCAGGTACGCGGCTGAAATTGAAGATCTGGAATCCTTGTGCAGAGATGAACAGATCCCCCTTCGTTTCGTGGATTTTTTGGAGGACCGTGGCGCCAGGCGCCATCATCCTGACAACTTTTGCTCAAATTTGCAGGACAGCGCCGTATCGACATTTTATTGCTAATTCCAGGTCCGCAGCTTCATACTGTATTCCTATCTCAGTTTATAAAGCGAATCTTTGTCACTTTCTATGCATTCCTAGCTCAATTCTTCTATGCACATTCTTTACAAAAGAGGGTAGCCTTGCTGTCATAACCCTTGAAACTCATTTAGCATCCAATCTTGCATTGCGTGGGATTGGATCTTGTGGGTTTCAACCCCTCTTTTGAATGTAAAGTCTCTCCCCTAAGTGAAAACCATCGAATCCTAGCGAACCTCCCTTCTCTCTCCTTGGAGTTGGAAGAGGGGAGAGCAACTAGGGTTCGATCGCGATTTTCCGCTTTACAAAACCAAGTGATATTTTTGGGATATTTATGTGAGAAATACTATGATAAAATGGATACAATAAAATGTATAGATATTAAGGCAAGTAAGAGTAATGACATCTTCGGAGGTGCATGTTATTACAAGAGCAAAATTAGGTATTTGACAGAGGAAAGGGAAAATTGTCATTTTTGAAGGGGCCTCGGGCCACCCAATTTTATTCAGAGGAGAACCTATAGAAGGGGTGCTATCTAATGGTCTGGTTTTCTAGAGATAACTGAGATCTCGCTATGCTCACATGGAGCATACGTCCCCAGAAAGAGCCATTGTTGGAACCCTAAAATTTTCAAATTTTAGAGTTCTAGATTTATGCCAAAAGGCAAATTTCTAAGCTCAATCATGTGTAACATCTATAATCAAGTAAGTTCGTTCAATTCTAACTTGCAGAGACTAGGTCCGATGCATCCATCAAGAGGTCAACTCGAGGTATGTATATGTTTCACAAATTCCAAAATCAAGCCAGGTATACCTTTTTGAACCATAATTCTTTTTCATCTCAACACTTCAAGTCAAATTAACTATTCCTTTGTATTTCGTGTATATCTCAAGACCTACATTTTGAATTTCGGATTCATATGAGATTATTTGATATGTTTTCTAAAGGCAAATCTAAATTTAGAGCTTTTTAGTCGGATGTTAGTAAATCGTTTTGCAGGAGCATAACTAAAGAACATGGAGCTGTGTCAAAAGAGGGAAAGCCTTTATCCCACATTATTTGTGGGATATGCTCTTTTAACACTTAAATCCAAATGGCCTATATGTTAACTGTCAAAAGACAAATGGATTTTGGCATGAAGAAGGCTGAACCCAGTGGACTCCATGCATGCAGATGCGCATCTCAAGGAAACCAAAGTTTTGCGACAGACTGACGAGGATGGAGGCTAAAGATCTAGCAAGTTAGGTGGATCTGACGGTCAGGAAAAAAGATCTAACGGTTGTTGCTACACCATGATGGGAAACCGCTTGATGAATATCCATCATGACTTGGCGACAAGGCATAGATTAATTCCAGTGGTTAGTGAGGTCGTGCTAAGGTGGCGGGATAGGGACTTTAGAGACAATCAAGATGTGCCACGTGGCCGAGCGCAGAAGAAGAACCCAGGTCCAAATTGTGGGTAGGTGGATCCATGGGTGAACCAAAGAGTGACATGCGACATGGATGGATAAAGAGAAGAGAGAGCCGCTTAGGCAAGGTTAAAGGCCGAGAAAATAAGGAAGATCGGATGGTCGATCGATTCGATCTGACGGTGGTTGCTATACCGCGATTGGAAGATGTGCGATGTTTATTCACTGCGACATGGCAACCAAGTGGTGGGGCCCACTAAGGAATTAGTTCAGAGGAGGTAACGTGCAAGCAGGTTAGAAAAGATCTAATGACTGTCGTTGATCCGCTATGCAAAGATGCACGATAAATATCCATCGTGGATCAGTGACAAGGAAGAGCCAAGGTCAGTGGTGGGTCCAGCGGTGCTGAAGTGGCTGATGAAGTGGTGCCCAAATGGACTTGCAAACCAATTCAAAAGTAACACATGGCAGGGCACATAAATGAAAAGTAGAGATAAAGAGCTGGCAGGTCCGAGGGAGATCGACAGTTGTCGCTATACCATGATAGGAAAGTGCACGTTGGTTATTCATCGCAGATCAACGACAAAGCATGTGCAGTAAATAATGGGGTAAAGAGTGAGAAGATCATGGAAGATCCAACGGATATCGCTATTCCATGATTGAAAGTTGCACGATCAATATCTATTGTGGATCGGCGACAAAGAGGAAACAGAGTGAAATGGTGGGTCCGGTGGTGCTGAGGTGGTAGATTGGTGGTGACGAGCTGGTAGTCAGGTGGCACATCATCAAATTCATAAAATGACTTATCGAACAAACCTAGGCTGTGATGGATCTCTAAAAGGACTCACTAAAAGTAGCAGTTTCATCGACATGAAGTTCATCAAAGAAATTAGAAGCAGTCCCATTGAAAATAAAAAGTATCGATGAAACTACAGAATCAATAAGACCTGTGAACAGCTCGCCGAGGGAGGAAGTTTGGTTGAAAGAATAATACTGATTCACGGATGTCATTATAAAGGGAAGTATTTTATTTTATTTTATTTGATATAACAATCTTTTTAGGGTAAAGTGTTATTTTATATAAATGGATGTTATGTTTGCAAAATTATTTTCTTAAAATGTAAATACTTTGGTTTTATTGAATTATTTTAAACAAGTATTTGTATAAAGATTATTGACTTTTCAAACTAAAATCTAAGGCGGAATATGTTTAATTTTCAAATCAAGGAATTTGATTAGCTTATCTCGTGTGCAAGAGATATTGAGAAGATGATGAATATTTGCCAAGGAATTTTATCAAGATGGAGAATAAAAGACACATGATTTAAGTATCATTTAGTAATATTAAGGATTCTCATTTGTAATTAATTATTAAACCAAAGGGTGTGTCCTTTGGAATGTAATTATCCGCAACTCCCTTCTGTGTATGAAAGGGTGTGTCCTTTCATATATGCCTTTTGATTTAGATACTTAGAGGGAGTCATTTTTGTATGTAATGTGGGAGGAGAGTCATAAGAACAAGATACTGTAGTAAGGATTGAATATCATTTTGTATTAGAGAAGTCTATAGGAAGAAGAAGTATCATTTTGTGCAAGCAATCTGTAATGGAGTATCTGCAAGTGCAGCATATGTATGCAATTATTTCCTGAAGATTAATATACAAGGTTTGCTATTTCTTTTTCCAAATATTGTGTACACTTTTGTGTTGATGATTATCTTCATCCTCTTGATAAATCTGTTTATAGATTTGTTATGATGTGAATCACACACCATTGCATTAAGTGAAAGATTGAGTTCTTATTGTTTGTGTAATGCATACTGAACCTTCATAGTTGATGAGAAATTATCTCTTGAGTTGATAAGATATTTTGTCCACAAAGTGTCATATATATTCCTGGATAGAGGCACTGGTCTATTATTGATCTTTTAAGGTTTTGATCTATATGCATTCAAGGTTTTTGATAGATAAATGTTCTTCCCAAATCCTATATGAACTTATTTATGCAGATTTCATTTAAGTCCTGAAAGCAATCTCATTTTCAATATGCATTCACAATCATTTCTTTTCAAAGCATTCGTTTAAAGCACATAATAAAGCATAGTTGCAGAACAATAATTTGCCAGTTGTGTAAACTTGCTAAAAGGTCTAAATCCACTATAAATAACCTCTTTTGTGCTTGAGAGGAAGAGGCATACCCACCTAGGTTCAGTGGAGCCTAAAGTGCAAAGGGATTTGGTCTTTCACCATCCCTGTTCATTGGCCAAGGCTGATTGGACTACTTGAGGATTTGGCAAGTCTTTTGGTTTTCCAATCTGTGGTTTTGGGCACCAACATGTAGAAGGAAGAATGGAAAGAACCTCACTAGGTTGAGAGATAGAGGATGTTGAACATTTGTATGATATAAGAGGTTAATTTGAAGCATAAATAGAGGGAATGGAAGGTGCGGGAAGGAGTCAGGGTCCAAGATGAGAAGGAGGGAAATTTGTAGGTTTTCTCAACTTGGAAATAATTTCAAGTTTATATTTCTAGTAAGATAAGAAGAAAATATCTTGACAAGGTTTTAATGGTTGAGGTGTTTGAGGCCAAAAGAAGTCAAGGAAAAAGTTTCCAAAACTTGCTAAAGGCTTAATTTCTCCATTGTGAGGGAACTTTAAACACTTATGAATAGGAGACACAACAACTTTCATGGTAGTAAGCTAAGGATATCCTAGTCTTACATGGGATTGGTTGGAGGTTAGGATAACGAAAAAGGTGAAATCTAAGAATTTCTTACCAACTTCAATAAGAAGGGTAATAGAACCATGTGTAAGGAAAGAAAATCCATCATAAGTCTTAATCATCACATTAGATTTGTCATAAGTTTCTTGATGAAGTTTTCTTGTAAAGAGATGTTCTTCAGTTATAATATTCACCACACACATAGGGTCAACAAGTACTCCTTAAGAGAACTTACCATTAATCTTAATGGTCCACAGGTGCCTTAATAATCTCCTTAGGATCAAAAGTAATGCAAGGTTCAAGCTTAGATTTTGGTTTGGGTTTAGGTTGGTCAATAATATTGACAACATTGTTGGCCTCAACATAAGTGTTATCAATATTCATGATAGTAGGGTTGTTGGGCACATCAATATTGATGGAAAAGGAAGGTAATAAGTTGGTAGGCTTGACAAATTTGGTAGAATGAGAAGGAAAAGGATTGGTATATATTTTCAAATTGTGGTTAGGGGGTGCATTTAATTTGTTTCCTTTTTCATTAACACCCACAACATTTTTGGTATTGGAATCAATGAGGTCTTGGACAAAATGTTTCAACCTATAACACTTCCCAGTTTGATGGCCAAGTTGATGTTGGTATTGGTAAAAGGCTTCAGGATGATGGGAAGTTGGCAATGTTTTGGAAGGGTCATGTGGTTTTATAGGAGGAAGTTTAAAAACATTATAATTAATCAACTACAACATAACATTATGCAAAGATTCAAAAAGAGATGTAAAATTATGGGCTAGTTTAAAAATGAATGGCAAAGGAGCCACACCTGGTGTTGCAGTTGCCACTTGGAAAGCTTGTTGAGAGACATCATTCTTATCAACCAAAGCCATTGAAGTGGATGACTCAAATTATCTCACTTGAAGCTAATAATTATGAAGTACTGCACACAATTGGTTAAAAGAAGTAAATCATAAGTAAACTTAGAGGAAAATAACTTATCTCTAATATGTTTTTGTAAATTAGAAATGAAAATTCTTTGGACATCCATACCAGGCATAGGATAAGATATTTGAGAATGCAAATGTTTAAATCTACCAATAAAATCAGTCACTTTTTCCTTAACACTTTGTTTACAATGAATCAAATCAATCAAATAAATTTGAGGACCAATACTATTTTGAAAATGTTGAATGAAAGTATTAGCCAATTTTTAAAAAGAATTAATGGAATAAAGAGGCAAAGAACAAAACCATTGTAAGACCTTGTCCTTAAATGTCCTAGCAAACAATTTATATATGTCTATGATCGTTTAAAAAGTCATTACACAAGGTTTGAAATTTTTTCACATGATTCAAGGGATCTCCTTTTCCATTATATGTCTCCAAGTAAGGGATTTTCATGTATTGAGGGATAATGGTATGAATGATGTCTTGGGAAAGTGGGATAGCAATGTCACAAGTGGGAATGTTGAATTTGGATTGGGTCATGGAAGAAAGTTGTTGTTGCAAAAATGAAACACTTTGGGATAGGTTATCAATGGTTGCTTCAGTGGATAGGTTGGTATTGGACATGTTGGATAATGAAGGATGTGGAATATTATGGGAAATGGATGGAGCATTGGAATATGAAAGTGGGATATTGTGGTAAGTGTAGGAGATGGTTGGGAAATACATGGAACACTCATGGAAGGAGGTATGATAGGAATTCCTCCAAGACTAACATGTGTAGGATTCACATTTTGTGTAGATGTAATCTTGACAAGTGGGGTATAAGTAGGAACTTTAGGTAATGATGTTCGGAAAAGAATGGTATTAGGGAAATTAGAAAATTCAAGAGCTTCAACACAACTTTTCATGGTCATGATATTATCATTCATAATATGAGATATGTCATGCAAAAAATCCACACCATGTTCATCATTTTGAACCATCCTCATCAACCCTTCAATCAAGGGGATTGTATCACTATTCAAGTGTTCTTGACCCATCCAATGTTCAAGATTTCCAAATCTGAGATAATATGTACTATTTAGATATAAGACACTCATGTTAGGGATTTATCCTCATCATGAGAAGTGTGGGAAGAATTATTGTCAACAATGTTAGGTATTTCATATGTAGTCATAGAAGTTTCACCTAAGTTCCTATGGAAAATGTTATTTAACTTTGGCTCTACACCTCTTAGTGAAGCCATAAGTGTATAACTTTTCTCATGGGGATATTAGATGTGGGACTCAAATTCATAAAACTCACACACAAAGCTAATGAAGGAAATGTATAAATAATACAAATATTTAATCAAGTGACTATTTAAACATTGCATAAAATGAAGAAAATTTGAGTCTCTGAATGTATATAACTAGTTATCAAATGAAAATAACTATGAGTGCATAAGCTCTATGATTTCAAATATGAATTAATAAAATACATACAAATTAGATCTAAAAATCAAAAGTAAGAATAGGATACATCGGGTTCACCAAAATGTGAGGTGGGTGAAATAGGATTTACAAGTCTATGCATGCAAACTATGAATCTATTTCATACCTACCAGTTACATTGGAAAGAGAATGATCCACTAGGCTCAATATGACTCAAGCACAAAGTATATTTGTTGGTCCTTCAATGTGGAGATATATGACTATGCAAATTCATAAATGAAGAATGCAAGAAGTAGAAGTAAATAGGTTGAAATGATAGTTTTCAACCTACACGGGAAGACAATGAACTGGTAGACCAATTCCAGAAGAAGATCCAACAAAGAAAAATATAGCTAATATGTAGTCTAAATTTTAGATAGAAGTGGAAGTAGCAAGGCACCCAACTAGACCTGCTCCCAGGACTGAGGCATCCTACTCGGCTTGGTCTCGGTAGTTTCAGCTCCGACAACAATTGCAGACTATATATATCCTCATGCTTGTTCTATACTTGTTTCCACAGGTCCATCACCTATTCCTACACATAGAAAAGAGAGAAAGTGTTGGTTAGAAAGAGGTTTTCCTAAGTCAAACCCCATTTTTAGGAATTAACCTTGAAATTGAATTGAATTGAAAGTGTTTTGTTAGGTAGCAGGGGCTAGAAATGAAAATAAAATTTTTATACCTTCATAAACCTTCTTGATATCAAAATACTTATGATTAATTTAGTATTGACTTGAATGTAGTTGACTTTAGGAATAGAAGACCATGGATGCCATCACAAATGCATAGGATTGCAAATTACTTCTAATATTGAATGCCTTGATGCTTGATCTCTTGCTCTTGAGGACTTGAGGTATGAAATTGGTATCATATCTTCATCTCTTTGAACTTATTTTCTTACTTTACCCATAATGATGGAGGATACCTTGATTATATACCTTTCCCAAATATTTTGGGGTCTAAAACTTAGAGCAAGCTAACACGGGCAAATAATTCTTCCCTAATCAAGTTGACAGTTAAGTGGTTTAAATTTTTGGCCCAAATACTGGGGAGAAAGGTGCCTTGATTGGCCCACTCTTAAGAGTGGGTTGCCCTAGTCACCTTGCTCCCTCTAATGTGGCCTCACATTGGGACGTGAGGTCCAAAATGGAGTGAGTAGGTGGAATGAGATGTGAAATAGAGTTGGATCAAGCATATTGGGAACAAAAGGCTAGTAATGCTAAAATGGGGCCTAGATAAGCAATAAATTACATAGGGATGCAATTTATGATGCTATAGTTTGATCACTCCCTGATTGAATCCATCATTTGCGTTGGCTCATATCCCTCTACTTAGTTGAAGGCTTCAATTTCTTCCTTTAAACTAGATTGATCTTTGCTTCAGGACTAATATTGCTTGGATGACATTAGAACTGTTATGTTCTATCTAAAGACTTGAATAAAGATTTAAACCTTAGTCAAAGGTGGGATCCCATGTATCTATCTAGAGAAACTTGTTTGGTATTATTGGGAAAAAGAAGGCCTCGTATATAAATAAATTAAAAAATATACTTGACCAAAAGTTGCTACTCCTTGAGGGCCAATTACAAGCCACTAGTCCTAACATTGAAGTGTAAGCCGTACTCATTAGGACCATTTTTTTTCAAGAAGCTATAAAACTATAGATTTCAAGGCCAAAGGATTTGAGCCAACAAGATTTGGCTTAAAGAAAGGGACAGGTTCAAAATACTTCTTTAATATGATCAAGTACAAGTAGAGTAAGCAAAAAATAGGGCCAATTGATCACAATGGGGATGTCTCTAATGATCCTTATTTTTTGAAGCAAGCTTTTCACTCCTTTCAAAAGATATTCTCCTTCAAAGAAGATGATAAATCCCTTGAAGATAGAGATTTTTGCATCAAAATTATATCTAAGAAGATTAGTAGTGAGGATGATAGAGATCTAAACAATGATATCTTAGACTCTACAATTGAAAACACCATTACATACTCGTAAAGTGGCAAGTCCCTTGGTGCAGATGAGTTAACTATTGAATTATACAAGGTAAACATTGATTGGATAGGGTTTGAACCGCTAGAGGTCTTCAATGCTATTTTCCTAAATAATTATATGGGGCATAAGATGAATGGGACATCATAAAATTGATCCCCAAATATGGGGATAAAACTTTAGTTAAAAACTGGAGGTTTGTCACCCTTCTAAATGTATCCCCAAATAGATCCTTGCAAAAAATATTGCTCATAGGTTGATAGAGATTCTTGAGAGGATAATTTCAGTCACCCAAAATGCCTTCATAAAAGGAAGTTATATATTAGATAATATTATTACAAGTTGGAAGGGAATGGATTGGGATAATCATGACAATCAAAATGTAGACATGATTCTACTAGACTTTGACAAGGCCTATGGTAGAAATGAGTGGCCATTTGTGCTAGAAATGTTGAAAGCTTTTGGCTTCCCCTATAAATTTTGTAAACAAATAAATATCCTCTTCAATGGCTCCTCCACTCAAGTGGATGTGAATGGTGAGCTCTTTGATCCAATATTTTTACAAAGGTCCATTAAAAAAGAGTAACCCATAGCCCCTACGTTATTTGTTATTGCAATAAATGCTTTGCACTTTATTATTATATCTAACTTGATCTCTCTTCCAATCAAGGGCAATAGAATTTCCAACTGGGAATAGTTACAAAATGCCCAATTGTTTTATGGTACTAATTTATCCATTTAATTATCAAAGGCCAATTTTGGCAATACAATTAAAATATTGCAAGTTTTTTGTGCTACTTCTAGATCTAAGATCTCTCCCCATAAGTTTACTATGATAGGTTGGACTAAAGACTCTCCTAACTAGTTGGTAACTAAGGGATGGTAGTGGGTTGATCCATAAAAGGTGATTAGATGCTTGGGCATACCCTTTGTCATCTCCTCCTCACTGAAAAGCACATGGGAATATATTTTTCAGAAGATAGAAAAAAGCATATTAAATGAAAAACTCATTTGTTATCTCCTAGAGGTAGAATTTAGGCTTGCAAAGTATCATTGCTTCTCATGCATTTATCTCTCCCTAGATTGATTTTTTTCTAATGTGTAGTTTGATGGTAAAGGCAGTAGGAAAAGGCATAGTGCGAATTGGACTTGGTGTTGTTTTCCTAAGAATAAGAGAGGCCTTAGTCTTAAGGATTTAAGAATCCAAGGTCAAGCTCTATCCTCCAAATGGATTTTTTAAGGCCTCAATAGTGATGAACCCTAGAAAGTGTTGATTAGAAATAACTTGGCTTTGTCCAAACAAAAAAGGGGTAAACAGTGGGCTCCCTTACACATTGCTTTGAGGTTAGAGTTTTTGGCTTAGATTCATTTATCACTCTTTGGAAGGTATGGTGTAAAGTTAGAAAATTAGTTCTAAATAGAAGTGCACTGAGAAAAACTCCTCCATTTTTTGTTGCTAATAGATCTATATGGTGGAATATTTCTCCTTATGGAAAGCCCTTAGCTCTCTCTTAGGGTTGCTTTGCAAATATTTGATATTCCTTGGGGGTTAAGAGGATTTAGGATCTTTTGGCTGATGGTAAATTGAGGTCTTGGAAACACATGAGGAAAATGTATGATATACCTATCTCACACAAGAAAACACACTCAATGCTCTTAAAAGGGCTAGGGGACTGATTCCCTAGTAAAATAATAAAAGATTCTAATCTAATCAATAAGATCATATGGAAAGATGGTTCTAAATTTTAAGATTTATCCATCAACAAAATTTATATGATGCTAGTAGGGTTGGGGGAGGTTTATAATTCTCTCAATCCATCTTGGAGCCTTAATTGGTCTAAATTAAATGGTCCCATAGGTTGGTCCATATATAGAAAAACTCAATAGAACCCTAAAAACATTTCTTTTGTTGGTTTCTCACTCTAAAAAAATGTGATGTTGGACATGTTTTGCATAAATTTGGCTTATCTACCAGAACTTGTGACCATTGTGCTATGACTAAAAATTTTGAACACTAGTTTTTTTATTTCAAATATGCCATTAGCATTTGGTCCTTACTTTTTTTAGTTAGTTTGTGAATTGGAATGATAAGCTTGGTTTTTCTTGTCATAAGATTCTTATTAGGCATGTTTATGCTTTTAACTTTGAATTGAATAAATTTTGGCTTGTTCTTACTAATGAGATATTGTGGTTGATATGGAAGAAGAGGAATGATGATATTTTCAAGGGAAAAAGGAGGCATCTTAATGATTTCTATGGTGAACTCACCTATCTCACTATCATGTTTCAGGTCTTTGCAACATTCAAGATTTTTTCAAAGACTGTTTCATGATCTTGTTGAAAGAGGGAATCATGATAGTTTACAAAACAAAAATCAATTCACACACTTCTTCTTGCATGGTAGAAACAACTTGAATAAAGAAGAGATTGAGTTGTTGAACATGTACTTGGAGGAGAAAAAGATCAATGCTTGAAGATGAACCTAAGAATAAAAAGACACGATTCCAATTTGATCCCAAAGATATCGATCCTAACTTGATTGTGCCGCATTTTGACACATACAAGTGTGACAAAATAGAATGGACCAATAACATAATAGGTTCATAGGATTAGTTACTGGTTAAGTTTACTTGATATAGTCTTGTACTAGATATAAAAAATGTTAACTATATTTAGTATCATTTTGATTAGTCATCATTGATGATACTATCTGGAACATCAACTCCTTATAATGTCTTTCTACTTTGATAAACTATACTTAATAGAAAACAAATATCTTTCATCTTATTATGGTTTTATATCTTTGGTGAATTTAATACCAAGTCATCATCATAATACCCATTCTTGATTTTCTTTCATGTCATCATCATTCTTTTGATTTCTCAAAAATTGTTATTTACTTTCTCTCTTTGTGTTTCTTTGTCTATCAGAATAATTTAATCAGATTAGTTTATGTTGTATATAATCTATTTAATTAATATAAATTATATTTAAATTTATTTCCAACTTATTTACTAAATATAAATTATATCTAAAGTTATTTTCCAATTTATTTTGATTATCTTATTAAGTATAGCTTAGTGATTCTTATCCTAATTAAAGATCAAATTGAAATCTTTTAAGTAATTTTTTTTTTGTTCATCAAGTGTTTAGTGGAGCATGATTTACTAGATTTAATCAAAATTAGAGCACATAATTCTAATTGTATCTTTGCTAGCTATATTGTTGGTGTGAAAGGGTACAAGTTTTGGGATCCTATATTGTTGGTGTGAAAGGGTACAAGTTTTGAGAGATATGAAGTCTTATCTTATTATTTTTTAACTAAAGGAGGATAATAAGAAAGATGTGGTACAAATAACCCCTAAGATTAATGTTTGAAATATGAGTTATGTTGTCATTGATGTCAAACCGGTTCGTCCAGATGTGGTCTGGTCTGGATATAGTTGTGTATGTTTTCATTCATGCCAAACTTGTTGGTTTGGATGTGGTTTGGTCTGGATATAGTCTTGTGTCATGCAACCTACTATTGCTGACAAGTGATTTGTTATTATGTTGTCATGCAAGTATATGAAGGTTTATTTATTTTGTACTATTGATTAAGGGTGTTAGAAATTGGTCTTGTTGTTGAATTTGGTTGGTGCCTCAGTTGAAGTTTGTTGTAGAAGATGATCAAAGATGTATGATATCAATATGTGTTGTTGGTGTTATTGTTGAGTTTGATTGGTATCTTAGTTGAGATTGTATTGCCATTGATGTTGCATTAAGTTATATAAAGGTGTATAAGATGTTTAGTGGTATATTTGGTCTTGTATCAAGTGTTTAGATGTCATATTGCTTGGTGAAGATGTTGTGCTTACAAGAGGAGTTTCTGGAAGATCGGTGTAGCAGAAGTTTCAATATTTAGGAAAGAGTATTTAATTCCCTAGTGGAAGAATGTTTTGTTCCAAATCATGTAGAGTATGGTGTACAAACTTGGATAAAATGTTAATGCTCTACGAATGGTGTACTATCAAGTTTGTAGATCCTCCAGCTGCTCAGATGATGAGATTAGTTATTGTTCTTTGACTGTGAGATTGTCTATCATACTGGTCCAAAATTTTCTTCGTGGATTTTGGATATGTGAATTCAAGTGTTATGGTTTGGAGGACATGCTTATTAGATTCATGCAGTGTTCTAGTTTGAATCACTGGTGTTGTTTTTGTTCTGCAAGTGAGTTATATTGGTATGTGCTTGGTATTGTCAATTGTCTTGAGTTTTAGTGTGCTCAGATGGATTATCTTAATGGATCATGTTTTTTTGGTTTTAATATAAATTGGAGGTTAGGTAGAATATTGTTTTGGGTCTCACCATGGTGTGTGGAGATCTGCATTAGATAACATACATTGGAAGATGTTTGTGGGCCAATTGGTTGCTAAGTTTTATTGTTTATCTACACTTTTTATTTAGAATTAGCTTTGGAAGATGTGTTAAGGTACGTGGTTCATTGGAATCAACTTAGAAGGATGTGTGGTGCTAATTTTCGGTACCCTCTTTCTCCTAGAGTGGACCTTGTGTGGTTAAAATATGGGGGATTCTTGTACCTGTAAGAAAACACAAATCACACACACACATGAGGCATTACGTTAGTGAAATCAAGAGATCAAAAATACAAACTAATCTACTTGTTAGTCTAAGAAATCTCAAGATTTCTAAGCCCGTCTCATGCTCCTCTATCTCTAAAGATCTCTAAGATTCAAGGTGGCCCTCACTTAGAAGAGCACTTGATCCTCAAGATGACAACCTAGAGAACGAGTTATGAAAGATGATTCTAGGATCAAAATGACTACAACTAAGATCCTAACTAAGATGTGATGATGGATAAAGATGCAAGATGCAAGATAAAGATATGAAATGAGTTCCAAATTGAAAGATTAGGTGAACTAATTAGGCTAATATGAGGATGAGATATGAGAATGCTATGAGAATGATATGAATTACGTTAACAAGATTGAATAACATGTATAAAAAGAACTAAGCTATAATGCAATTAAAATGGCCTAAATGCTTGATGATGGGGTTTGAGCTCCTTGATAACTTGTATCACACAATTAGACTATAGATTGGATGCAATAGTAGTGGATGGATAAAAACTTGGATTCATAAGAACTTTGATCCTGAGAATGAGGAAATGGGCTCTATTTATAGAGAAAATAGAAGAATGGATGGTTGATACCGAGTAATCTTAACAAGGGCTAGGATTGAAATTTATCAATCCATGTGAGGGATTCAATACAATCCCAAGTTGAAAAATGTCATCTTGAGATGGCTTGAGAGATGCTAAGCAAGCCTTAGATGCTAAATGAACATTAGGGAAGGATTCAAGGGGTGATATCATTGGATAATGCTTTTATCCAAGGAAGTAGGCTATTGTCCAAGAGGTAAATTCTTGTGCAAGGATAAAACATGGTCAAGTGGACAACCATCATGGGTCAGGGGTGTGGGATTTTTAGAGGCATTAAATGCCTTTTGAAGACTTTTGAGGCTAACTTGCTTCAAGAGGAAAACCACTAGTGGTCTAGGGGACAAATTTGTAAGAGCCTTACAAATTTGGAGGTATTCAACAAGTTACCTTGTTGAAAGGAGAAGGTCTTAAATGCATTTTGAAGACTTTCTCCAAATTTGGGGAAGTGACTCACCAAATTTAGGGATTGGACATGATGAGGAGAATTAGGCTAATTAATGGAGGATTAGAGGGATTCTAGAAGAAATTAGGAGAGCAAGTGGAAAATGTAGGATTTGGCAAGTGGGTGAGGGAAAATATGAATTTTAGTAAATTAATAAGATTTAATTTAGCCAAAAGAGGATGCAACTTGCATTTGTAGGATTTTGCAAGTGGGGGGGAGATTTACAAATAAATTTTGATTTATTTAGATGCAAAGGAGATTTTAATTAAATGTAGATTTAATTAAAATGGGAAAGGGAATAAATTTTTTAATTAAATGTGAATTTAATTAAAATGGCTAGAGGGGGGATTTGATTAAATGTGAATTTAATTAAATGGCTTAGATAGAAGAAGGGTATGTTAGTTAAATCTTAATTTAATTAATAGGCGATTAGAAGAATAGGGATATTAATTAAATCTCAATTTAATTAATATGAAGAATTAATGATTATTAAATGAATAAAATCCATTTAATTAGTTGTGCCAGTTTTAGGTGTCTACAGACTGCATTGGATATTATTAGTCTAGATAACCTATTTTATGTAATTTAATATACTTTATTTTGGGTCAACCTAGTTGAGAGTTTTAATGAATATCTTTATATATAAGGATGAGTAAATGTATGCATTGAGGGGTACAAAAGTGTGGGATGTGTTTGAAATAATGTGACATGTATGTGAATGATATGCAAATAGATTTGATGGAAAATATGTGCAAAATTTAATTGAGAAGAGCTTTGACAGTGTTCAATAACAAAGTTTGAGATCAGATGTATTGGCCATGATATTGGACACTTGACACAAAGGTCCAAGGTCAATTTCATGATCAAGAGATCCTATTCATTTTTAGTTCAACTATTATTGCTAGAAGATAATGTGTCTCTCTTAGCAGCTCTCTATATCTTGCCTTGAAGAAGTGAGTTTCAGTTGTGCAAGTCCTTTGTATCTTGCCTCAACATTATGTGCCTTAGCTAGCAAGTCGCAAGTAGTGAACTCACTGGCCTGTGGCCTAATATTTGTAATCATATATATATATATATATATATATATATATATATATATATATATATATATATATATATATATATATATTGTGAGTGTGATTCTCATTTTGGTTTTTCCCTTCTTAGGTTTTCCATGTAAATCTAATGTTTATGAGCTGATTGTGTTTTGTGCTTTCATGATTTCATTAAAGTAATATGTTAGCTTTGATTTAAAGTTTAATAGATTAGAAAGAAATTTGTGTTAGATATCTATACTAATTTACCCCCCCCTTTCAGTCTTGTTGTGTGTTCAATAATTGGTATCAAAGTTTGGTCCCTTCTTTAGAAACTTAACCGTTTGAGGGAGATCTAGAATTGTGCAAGATCTGAATTTTAAAGCATCAAAGTTTGAAGGTACAAATTACTCTTATTAAAAAGAGAGAATGGAAGTTCACTTGGAGTCTATACCAAAGGGAATATGACAAATTATCAAGACTAGTTATACTGCTCCAAAAAATGGTCCTCCATAGACCTTGGATGAGATAAAAGATTTTGAGAATAATACAAAGCCTATGGTTGTTATTTTCAGTTGCTTAAGTGATGGCAGGGTTGTGGGATTGAAGACTACTAAAGATATTTGGGACAAGCTAAGAAGTGTATATGAAGGTGATATGAAGTCAAAGCAAGGTAAATTGACAAATTTGAGGCACAAATTTGAGAACCTAAGGATGTCTAATGATGAGCTCATTAAAGGCTATAGACATAGGGTAAATGAAGTTGTAAATGCTATCAAAGGTGTTGGTGGAAAATTAGAAGAAAGTGATGTTGTGAGAAAAGTGTTGCTGACACTGACTAAACCATACAAGCCCAATCGGTTTTCTATTGAGGGGAGCCATGATTTGGATAAGTACATGTTGGACCAACTTCTTGGTTCACTATCTACTTTTGAGATTGCTAAAATGGATGATATCAAGAAATGGTGAGAAGTGGCATTCAATGTTTCAAATAATCCTTAAGATGAACCGAAAGAAATTGAAGAGATGGATGAGCTTAAAGAAACTTTGTAAGAAGGCTAAAAAGAGGAATCAAAAAGTACAAAGGTAAGTTACCTCAGAAATGCTTTAATTGTGATAGAATTGGTAATTATGCCTCTAGATGTATGTATAAGGAAGATTACAAAAGATTTGATGATGATGAAAGGAAGGATAGATACAAAAATAATGATAGAAATAAGAAGACAGGTGATAGAGATAAAGGAAAAAGAGGTTTTTTTTTAATGGAGACACTTATTTGAAGATGGAAATGGTGATGATTCAAATGAATAATTATTGTTCTTGGTTATAAAGAAGAAGGATAAAGGAAGGTCTAGAATACCAAAAAATATGAATAGTGGAAGCCTTGGAAAAGTAAAGGTTGCTTTGCATGCTAAAGTTGAACCAAATGCTTGGATCATTAACTTTGGTTGCTCAAACCATATGATGGGTGATAAAGGAAAGTTCATTAACTTTGAGAAGTATGATGGTGGATTGGTGAAACTTTCAAGATAGGAAGTTGCACCTATTTGTGGAAAAGGAAGCATTGCAATTAATGGTAAGCATAAGACTGATGATATTTACTATGTCAAAGGTCTAAGACACAATTTATAGAGTGTAAGTCAAATGTGCAATAAAGGTTATAAGGCCATATTTAAAGAGTCTAGATGTAAAATCAGAAAAGGAGGTACTGGGAGGTTAGTTGTAGAAGGTACAAGATCCAATGGAAATGTCTACTATGTGAAGGACAATAGTGAAAGTAACTATTTGTTAGCACAATTTTGTGGAGAATGGAATTAGATTGAGACCACACCTAAACCTGAGAATTAGATTATGCTATTGTTGCAAAATAAAAGAAAGCCCCATATGTTAGAATTTGGATAAAGATGGTTTAAGAGGACTTGAATTAGATAGAGGAGAGTCAAGCATTAGAACACATACTTGGAGTGGTAAACAAGAGTGAGACAGAAACCAAGAGGATGTTCATGCATGCAAGCTGAATAAAGATGGTAAAATAAAATAAAAGATAAAAAATGAATTAAATCAAGATGACCTTACGATGGTCTAGAACAAAAGGAATTTTAGGAATTCTTCCGCTCTTCCTACCCAAACTAGTTACTCATCATCTTTCAATGGTAAATATTTTGCACACAATAATTTTGGAAATAAAATAAGTGTGTGCACAAGTCAAAAGAGATCACATTCATTCAATAAATAATATTATGCTTGTAATAAGTTTGGTCATAAAGTTAATGTGTAGAAGTAGAATGATATGGAATGGAAATATGATTGTTAGGTATGGTAGGAATGTTCAGTCTTTCAATGGATATTGTTATACTTGTAGTATGTATGGCACACAGTTGTTGGGTGCAAGTCTAATGGAAGATTCAGAAGGACTGGTGATGGTAGAATGAATGGAAGTGGACTACAACAAGGTTTGGTATGCTATAACCATAACAAGATTGGGCATATTGCTAAGTATTGTAGAGAAATGAATGAGAAGTCTATTAATATGGCAAAGAAGATTAGTCTCAAAGAAAAGTTGAAGATACTATGGATAAAGAAATCAGATGAAGATACATTTATGAATGGATCTGCACCCTCAGTTGGTGTTGATTGTTCAGGGAACTAAGCATAGTGTTGTGTCTGGGGGGAGATCTACCTAAAAATCTTATGAACCCCCTTAAAGATGTGGGTGTTGAATTGCCTTCAGTATTGTTGACTTAAAGAGTGCTTAGGAAGTTTATCCTCCTAATGTGATTTTTAGATGAAGATGCAAAAGAGGTGATGTGGATATGGAATCAATATGAAATGCAGATAACAAAAGAAGTTTAGATGGTGGTAGATTTTTTTCTTGGAGTAGAATTCAGTGCATTATCTATACTTAATGGTTCCTTGTGGCACTCAGGTCATAGGATGAAGTAAACTTTAAAAATAATTAAGGAGGAGACTCAAATCTTATATTTTATCTCTTGGATTGGTGTGGTGGCTTCTCTTAGGGGGAGTAGTGTAGTATATGTTTCCATGGTTTCAAGAAGTGGTTGTAGATAAGAGTTGTCCTTGTCAAAGGGAGTATAGTAGGTATCAAAGATGGAGAATGTGCTAAGATAAAATAGTTTAGAGGAATATTACAATGGGAGAGAGAGCTCTGAAGGAAGGTGACTATTTTCAAATGTGTGCCTTTTGTATTTGATGTCAAAGGGGGAGAGATTTAAAAAGAACATGGTACAAGAGTTGTCATCAATGATAAAGGGGGAGATTGTTGGAAATCTTAGTTATGTTGTCATTGATATCAAACTGGTTGGTTTGGATGTGGTCTAGTTTGGATATAGTCTTGTATGTTTTATTTGATGTCAAACTTGTTAGTCTGGAAGATGGTCCAGATATGGTCTTGTGCTATTCAAACTATTATTGGTGACAATTGGTGATAGGTGAGCTATTATTATGTTATCATGCAAGTATATGAAGTTTTCTCTATTTTTTATTTTGTATTAACAGTGTCAAAATTTGGTGCTGATATTGAATTTGATTGGTGCCTCAGTTTAAGTTTGTTGTGAAAGATGATGAGAGATGTATAATATCATTATATGTTGCTTGGTGTTGTTGTTAAGTTTGATTGGTATCTTAGTTGAGGTTGTGTTGCCATTAATGTTATAGTAAGTTATATAAAGTTGTAGTATATGTTCAATGGTATATTTGGTCTCATGTTGAGTGTTCAGATATTTTCATATTTCCTAGTGAATATGTTGTGCTTACATAAGAAGTTTCCAAAAGATCAGTGTAGCTAAAGTTTCAATATGTAGGAAAGAAAATTTAATGTCACAGTAGAAGAATGTTTTTGTTTTTTTTTCTTCTGAAATGTGAATAATACGGTGTGTGGACTTGGATACAATGTTAATGTTTTATTAATGGTGTACTATCAAGTTTGTAGGTCCTCTGGTATCTTAGATGATGAGATAAGTTGTTGATGTTCTCTGACAGTGAGAGTTTTTATCAAATTGGTCTAAAATTTTCTTGGTGGCTTCCAGATATGTAAATTCAAGTGTTGTGGTCTGAAGGACATGGATATTTAGTTCATGCAGTGTTCCAATTCAAATCTCTGATGTTGTTTTTGTTTTGCCTGTGAGTTATGTTGGTTTGTGCTTGATATCGCCAATTGTGTTGGGTCTTAGTGTGTTCAGATGAATGATCTTGTTTGGATCATGTTTTTTTTGGTCTAGATATGCATTGGAGGTTGAGGTAGAATATTGTTTTGGGTCTCATCATGGTGTGTAGAGATACACATTAGGTAATTTGCATTGGAAGATGCTTTTGGGCCAACTGGTTGTTGAGTTTTATTGTTTATCTACACATTTCATTTGGAATCATCTTTGGAAGATGTGTTAAGGTATGTGTTTCATTGGAATAGAATTAGAAGGATTTTGGGTCCCCTCTTTCTCTTCGAATGAACCACATTGGATATTATTGGTCTGGATGTCCTAGTTTATGTAATTTTATATATTTTGGTTTAGGCTGACCTAGTTGAGAGTTTTAATGAATATTTGTGTATATAAGGATGAGTAAATTTATATGTTGAGGATAAAAAAAGTTTGGGATGTGGTTCAAATGATGTGATTTGGATGTGAAGAATATATAGATATATTTGATGGAAAAGGTGTGTGAAATTTAGTTGAGAAGAGCTTTGATAGTGTTTGGTAACAAAGTTTGAGATTAGATGTATTTGCCATGATCTCAAACATTTGACACAAAGGTTCAAGGTCAATTTCATGATTAGGAGATCCAATTTTGTTTTTAGTTTAGCTATTCCTATCATAAGACAATGTGTCTCTCTTGTCAACTATTTGTATCTTGCCTTTAAGCAATGAGTTTTAGTTTTGCAAGTCCTTCGTATCTTTCCCTAAGGTTGTGTGCCTTAGCTAAAAAGTTCGGAACAGTGAGCTCCATAGCTTGTGGCCTAATCATTGCAATCATTTATATCTATATTTTAAGTGTGGTTCTCACCATGGTTTTTCAAAATAAATCTAGTGTTCATGAGCTGATTGTGTTTTGTGCTTTCATGATTTAATCAAATTAATATGTTAGCAGTGATTTAAAGTTTAATAGATTAGAAATAAAGTTGTGTTAGAGATCCAGATTGATTCACCCTATCCTCACAATCCTATTGTTTGTTCAACAATTAAGAAAGTTTAACTATAATATCATGAAAGGCCTAAAGAGGAGGAGAACTCAAATAGTCAAAATAATTTCAAAGATAAGGTAGAACGTCATCTCTTGAGGATGTCCAATTGATATAGACAACAAATAGACATGTGTACTTCTCTTGATTGGAGATGCATTTTTTTTCTTTGATTACTAACATAGATGAGACTATAAATATGAAGGTATTAAGTATGGATGATTTCGAGTCTTGACAAGTGGTTATGGATGAGCTAAGTTATCTATGGATTGATATCTAAATATTTCTAGTGAGGTGTAGGACTTGTATCAAGTAATTTATTCGAGTATGATAAGAAGTTTAATGTTTGCTATGGTTTATTACATTATACATTGCTTAAGAAGTGAGAGTCCTTAGACATTTAATATTTGATCTTAGATAATTTCACTAGGATATAACTAAAAGAGTCTTTATCTATTTAGAGGGTGCATATAAGTACTTTATTTCTATCATAATGACTACATAAGGGACCAAAAATTCCTACTTATTCATGGATTTACGAATTGAAATTGAGTAGTGTTGGAAATAATAATCATTTGTTGTCATTTATGTCAACACTATGCTTCAGTTGGATATGAATCTTTTCCAGTTTGTTGCTTCTATCCTGGTTGGTCTTGTCTCGGTTGGTCTTGTCTCGGTTGGTTCCTATTCCAGTTGGACTTGGTTTTGGCTTGATTTTGATCCGATATGATCAAATCGTTAGTTTTAGTTTTGGATGGTTATTCAGGATTATTATATGCTTGTCATATTCAATTGGTTCATGATTTGGTGCTCTGGAAGCTATCTCTTATGTTCTGGATTACCGGTTGATATTCGTGGTACCGGTTGGTGATATTCAATGAAATGGTTAAGTGATTTTGGTCCAGCTTACTGAAATAGTTCCTAACATGTTGAAGGTGTTCTTGATCATTTCCTAATTGTTTGGTGGCTTTGCATTGGCTAGCATGATGATTTGATGAACCTATTTGGATCCGGTTGGTTATTTTGTGTTATTACACCGAGAGTTTCTACCGGTTGGTGAAACGTGTTGATATTGGTCTTAGTGGAATTTTTGGCTGATATAATTGATTGGGAATTTGTATTAGGTCTATGTTATGTAATGTAAATCATAATATTAGTTCAGTGGTATAATGTGATGTAAATTTTGTAATTATGGTTTATCGGTTTAGGGTTTAGCTGACCTTGTTATCAAGGTTAATGATCTATATTTATAGGCAACTTATTCATGTAATTTGGGTATGGAATGGTATGGATGTATAGTTATGTAATTTGGGTAAGTGATTTTGGTCCAACTTACTGAAATAGTTCCTAACATGCTGAAGGTGTTCTTGATCATTTCCTAATTGTTTGGTGGCTTCATATTGGCTGGCATGATGATTTGATGATCCTATTATATGCAGAAGCTTAACCACTTGAGAAGATCTAATGGCATCAACTTCTATATTTAATCCCTACTAGAAGGAGAGTCCCATATTTGATGGTACAAATTATAATATATGGAAGGAGTGAATGAAGATTCATCTTGATGTCTTGGAGCTGAAGTTTGGGACATAATAGAGAAAGGGTATACACCTCATGATCCTAATTTTGGAACTCTGACACCTCCTGATGAGCAGAAGAAAGTTGATAATGATGTCTGAGCGAAGGAAGCATTGTTAAGTTCCCTATCAGATGAGAAGCTATTGAATGTCATATACCTGGAAAATGCAAAGCAGATTTGGTTGAAGCTTGAAACTCTTTATGAAGGTGACCAAGTAGTAAAGATTGCAAAACTTGAAGGTTACTAGGTGAGATATGAAACTTTGAAGATGGAAGAAGATTAGAAGATAAGTTCTTTCATGGACAGAGTGAATGAGATTATCATGGGAATCAAATGTTGCAGTGGAAATGTTAATGAGGATGAGGTTGTGTCAAAGATTCTGACAGTTCTACCTCAAGCTTACAAGATGAAGGCTACTGTAATAAATGAACTCCAGAAAATGTCAAATACCCCTGTTACCAGAGATACATTACTTGGGAAGTTGACTGCTTTTAAACTTGGAGATCAGAGTGCTACTAAAATAGAGACTACATTTAGAGCATTTGCCTTCGATAAGCAGAAGATAGACTGTAAGGAGTTATATGCTAGATATATGGAAGACATTGAGAGAGAAGACAAAGAACTTGAAGAGTTGGAAGCCCTAATTGCCAGAACATTCCGTAAAGGACCGGTTGGAAGTAAGTATGAAAGAGCTGCTAGGAATCAAGAAAGATTTATGAGGAATTATATACCTGTAGACACTCAAAATTGTCATGTCTAATTAAATAAATATTTTTATTTATTTAATTATCTAAGCCTAATGCTTCTATTAACTAAATAAATCTTTATTTATTTAATTAATTCATTTATCCTCTTCTAGCCTTATTTCTCATTTAAATAAATACATTTATTTATTTAAATTATCCTTTTCCTAAATTAAATAAATATCTTATTTATTTAATTATCCCACTTCTTCTATTAATTAAATAAATCTTTATTTATTTAATTAATTCATTAGCTTTTTCTACACATGACACATGTCATTCATCTTTTAATTCCTACACTACCTACCTCTTTCATTATTTTATTATTTCTTCTACCTACCCTCTAATCCTAGTCGGCCTCCTTTTTACACCTCTCAATCTTATCCCTCCATTTCATATTGTGTCTTCTATTTAAGGAGATGCTTCCTTCATTATCAAACCCTAATCATTTTATTCATGCTAATGATCATTTTGGCTACACTACGATTCTACTTGCAACCACATTCCGTTCTTTGTTGAGCTCTTGTGCACATAAAATCTGAGAGCAAATATATCAAGCAAGATCAATGGAGATAGGAAGAATGGAGATCAAAACCCTATTGGACATGTGATGGTATAATCTTTGTGATTTTGTTTTATTTACATTGTCTTAGGTAATCTTCATATGTTATGGTGGATCTTTGTTGATTGTTAGGCTAGGGTTTGGTGGTTGAATTCATTTAGCCTTTCAATTTTGTTATTATTGTATCCATTTTCACCATAAACAATACCTAATCCGGAATATCAAAGTAGACCTAGATTTAGAAGGAATAAGGATAAATCATGTTACTATGCTGGTGATGATGATTTTTTTATTACTGATGATGATGATGATGAACCTATGAGTGGATCTGGTAATGGATAGTCTGACAAAGATTGGGTCTTTATTACTATCAAGGATTATTCTTCGAAACCTGTCATTGAAGGAAATCATACTGAGGAAAAGGCTCTAGCTGCTAAAATTTCAAAGAGAAGGATGAATGGGTTATAGATAGTAGTTGCTCACATCACATGGCTGATGAAAAGAGGAAATTCCTAACTCTGTAAGAATTTAATGGTGGAATAGTCATATTTGGAGACAACAAGGCATGCAGGATCAAAGGCAAAAGAACAATATCCTTGGATGGTAAGACTAATACTAACAATGTTAACTATGTTCAAGGTTTGAAGCATAATATTTTGAGTGTAGGGCAGAAGGTGGCAAGAGGATTTCATTTACAGTTCAAAGATGGAAAGTGCAAGATTATCAATAGATCTAGATTAGAAATTGAATCTAAAACTCAGACCAAATGAAATATCTTTCATTTGAACTCCGATGAGAAGGCTTGCTTGATTGCTCAGATTGATGAAAGTTGGCTATGGCATAAGAGGATGTGTCATGTGAATTTTTTTTGCATAGTGAAGATTAGTTCAACACAGGCTGTCAAAGATTTGCCCAAGATTATCAAGCCTCATAATTAGGTATGTAGAGAATGCCAAATGGGTAAGCAAGTTAGAAATTATTTCAGAAGCATACATGATAGATCTAATGAAATTATTGATCTTATTCATATTGATCTATGTGGACCGGCAAGGACTAAAAGTTTTCAAGGTGATAGATACTTTATGTTGCTTATTGTTGATTATTCTAGAATGATATGGGTTGCATTTTTGAAAGAAAAATTAAAGGCTCTTGCGAAATTAATAAATTTCAAAGCTATGCTTGAGACATAAACAAGATTGAAGATAAAATGTTTAAGATTATATCAAGGAAGTGAATTTACATCTTGTAAGTTCAACAACTTTTGTGAGAAGCATGACATCAGAAGACAATTTTCTGTACCTAGAACTCCACAACATAATGGAATAGTGGAAAGGAAGAACAAAACTATCTTAGATGCTACAAGGTCAATGATGATGGAAGCCAAATTGTCTGATATCTAATGGACAAAAGTTGTCAAAACTATGGTATATACTTTCAACAGAGTACACATAAAAGGTAATACTGGTAAGAATTCTTATGAATTATGGTTCAATCATACTCCTGCTGTCAAATATTTTAGAATTTTTGGAAGTAAATGCTATATTAGAAGAGATGATGCATTAGGGAAATTTGACCCTAAATGTGATGAAGGAATATTTTTGGGTTATTCTACTAAGAGTAAAGCATATAGATTTATAACAAAAGATTGAATAGGATAATAGAAAGCATAAATGTCAAAGTGGACGAGCAAGGTAATAATCAGATCAGATCATATCACTATGGACTGGAAGATGAAATTATAAGATTAGAACCGATAGTGTGAGAATTAGTTTAGAGCATTGATCCAGTTGCTCTGATAACATCAAAAAATTTCACAGTGACTATTGATGAGCAGAAAGAGTCAGAAAGTCAAGATAATCCTAAAACTCCCAGGTATGTAAAGCCGAATCATTCCGAAGATTAGATCATTGGAGATAAGAGGAAAGGTGTGATGCCAAGAAGAAGGCTAGTTGCTGAATAGGTATGTTTAATTTCTCAAATTGAACCAGAATCATTTATTGAAGAAAGTAAAGATGAAAATTGGATGAGAGCTATGGAAGAAGAATTGAATCAAATCAAAAACAATAAAACATGGGAATTGGTTCCTAGGTGTAAAGATAAAAATGTTATTGGGACTAAATGGGTTTTCAAGAATAAAATCAATGAGGAAGGTCGGGTTGTAAGAAACAAGGCTAGACTAGTTTGCAAAGGATATTCATAGGAAGAAGAAGTTGATTATGATGAAACTTATGCTCTCGTTGCTAGGATTAAAGCGGTAAGACTATTTCTTGCCTATGTTGTACACAAGAACTACAAGGTATATCAAATGGATGTTAAATGTGCATTTTTGAATGGATATCTTGAAGAAGAAGTCTACATTGATAATTCTGATGGATTTACATTATCAGAGGATAGGGACATGATTTCCAGAGTGAAGAAAGCTTTATATGGATTGAAACAAGCCCCTAGAGCATGGTATGATAGATTAGATAAATATCTTTCAAAGCTCAATTTTAGCAAAGCTAATGCTGATAGTAACTTATATCATACGATTGAGCATGATGAAATACTGATCGTTCAAGTCTTTGTTGATGATATCATTTTTGGAGGATAAGAAAATCTATGCATGAAATTTATTGATGATATGAAGAATGAATTTTAAATGTCTATGATTGGAGAGATGAAATTTTTCTTAGGTTTGCAGATTATTCAAACTAATAAAGGTATTTTCATTTGTCAAACTAAGTATGTGAAGGAATTGCTTAAGAAATTTGGTCTTGAAAACTCAAAACCTGTTGGTACTCCTATGATAATCGGTTGCAAATTATCTAAGGAAGATGAATCTCCTAGAGTGAACCCATCTAGATACAAATCAATGATTGGTGAATTGTTGTACTTAACTTAGATTAGACTGGATATAATGAATGTTGCTTGCATTGCTTCTAGATTTCAGTTTGATCTGAGAGGAAGTCATGATATTGTTATTAAAAGAATATTCAGATATTTGGCAAGAACAACAGACTATGGGTTATGGTATCCAAAGGATGATGATTTTAGATTATGTGCCTATACAGACTCAGATTGGGCAAGAGATGTTTATGATAGGAAGACAACTATAGGTGGTGCATTCTTTCTTGGGAAGAAGTTGGTTTCATGGCTTAGCAATAAACAATCATGCACTTCATTATCTAGTGTTGAAGTTGAATATGTCGTTGTTGCAACAAATTGCACTTAGATCTTATGGATGAAGAAAATGTTGAAGGATATAAGGGTAAGTTATGATGAGCCTATTGTTATTCACTATGATAATATTGTTGCTATTGATATGCCAAAGAATATGGTATTTTATTCCAATTCAAAATACATTTCTATAAGGTATAATTTCTTGAAGGAAAAGGTTGAATCAAAGGAAATCAAATTGGTTTATGTGCCTACTTGTTGGCATTTGGCATTATAACAGACAAGGAGAGATTGTTGGCATTTCAATAAGGATATTGAGAAGGTTGTTGATGATTATGGATAAAACTGATTAAGGATGTTTACTATCTTAATATTATTATTTTGGCATTGATGTCAAGAAATTGATTTTCTAATTCAGTGTGATGTTGCCATATCTTGAGAAGTATGATTTGATGAGTATAAAGATGTCGGTAAAAGACACAGAAAGAATATGATGGATAAGGGGTGAAATAAGTTATTCAATGGGCAACTATTACCGAGTTAGACAATGATGAGATCATGATGATTAGATTGTTTTGATATCCTACATATATTATTGATTGAAAGGTTAATACTATACTATGTTACCGAGCAAAGAACCTAGTCGGTAAACCCTAAGGTTATCACTATCGGTTAATAAAGGCAGAATGTCTACCGAGTGAAGTTTAGTATTTACCAAGTTGCAACTGAGTAATAACAAAATGCATTGAATGAATAAAAGCATTATTTAATGAAGGAAGCTGATGAGCTGGCTATGATTAAATGATTGGTATGCCATGAATGAAGCTTGTTAAAGAATCTATGGCAAAGGATAATCAGCAGGAAGATCTACAACTTAGATTGAACCACAATACCCTAGCACAAGTTCGAAGAAATATATGCAAGTTCCAAGGCGGGGTAAAATGTTTTCAAATCTAAGGATACATTGAGCCTGGTCAAAATTTGAAGATCTGATGGCTATGATTGATCATGGGAAATGTGATCAAGGAGATTAAGCGGTTGGCAAATTGTTTATAAATAGGGAACTGTTGATAAACAATGTATGTGGGCAAGTGTATGCATAGGGATGCTACATAGTGATTACTGAGCACAGAAGCTTGAAGACCTGTTTTGAATAACAGAGTAAAGAGCCTAGCAGATGGACAAGATTAGTTCTATGTCTATATTGTATTGAGCAAATAAGAATCTGCTTTAGCATTTTAGATGTGAAGTTGCAGATAGATTTTTATTACTGTTATTTTGTGAAGTGATAGAAAATCTCTTAACCGAGTGGACTTAACAGTCTTATTTGTAAAAACCTCTAGCAAGGTGACATTCTGATTGAGTGTTTGGAATCCTTTAACAAGGTCACTTCTAACAAGGTGAAGATCCTAACAGATCTGAGGGAAATCCCTTAACTGGGTCACATCTAGCAATGTGTTTGTAATCTTTAAAAGGATTTTCTTTTAACCAAGCATACTCTAGAAGAGTATATTTCTTAGTGGGTCCGAAATCCCACAGTGGTTTTTCCCTATTTGGGTTTCCATGTTAAATCTGGTGTTATGAGTTTTATGATGTTTATATGCTTTTGAGTTTGCATGTTTAGCAGTTTTGGTTATATTACTGAAGTATATGTTACTGAGGTTGAATCTGATGTTTTTATGGAAGATTAAGTTTGTATGATTCACCCCCCCCTCTCATCTTATTAGCTTGGCATCTGTACTTATCTTTAAGTATCAGAACTATCAATTGGTATCAAAGCTTTGGACTCTGGAAGGAAAAGTTTAAAGGTACTTGGGGAAAAGATCCAAAGATGTATAAGAGGGATGCATTGAAGCTGAACAAGTCAAGTTTCTCTACATGGCAGAAAAGGATGAAGCTGCACCTATCAGGAGTTGGAGAATATGTTGTATATTATCTAGAGAATGATTTCATCACACCGAGAATCTATCCATTGACAATGGAAGAGATAAAGGCAAAGAAAGAACATATCCAAGCAATGATTGAAATAACATCTGCATTGACCGATTCAGAGTTTAATGATCTAGAAGGCTGCAATGATGCAAAGGCAATGTGGGACAAGCTCATATCTGTGTATGGTGGAGATGAACATGTTCAAAGAGAAAAAGTGGATAGTCTAAGAGGACAACTTGAATCTATGAGGATGAATGAAGGTGAGAACATAACCCAGTACAATACAAGACTAAAGGAGACTGTCAATCAAATCAAAGGAGCAGGTGGAACTATTGAAGAAAAGGATATAACAAGTAAGTTGTTAAGAACCCTTCTACCGGCTTATGCACTCCGAGTCTCTAAAATCAATGAATTGAGATCTGTACCTAATATGCCAGTTTCTTTAGATGCTACTATTGGTAAGCTACATGCATTTGAGTTAAGTAACTTTGATAACAGTGGGTCATCAGTAAATAAAGTTGAATCTGCATTTAGTTCTTTTCATCTTGATGAATCTAATGATTACAATAATAGAATGAGTAAGTACACTAAAAGGGATCACAGTGGAGCAAGTGAAAGATTTCACAAGAACATGGAGGAAGTACACAAACTATATGAGGAAATCAGAAAGCAAGAAGAGTTTGAAGCACTATTAGCTAGAAGGTTACCGAGAGGCAAAGGTAAGTATAAAGGAAAACTACCTTTGAAATCTTTCAATTGTGATAAGATAAGACATATGGCTTTTAATTGTCTTGACAAAGATTCTATTGAAAAGAGAGATTACCGAGATGATAGACAGAAAGATAATCATTATAGAGGACACCGAGACTTCAGAAGAAGAGATATAAAGTCATGCTTAATAGCCGATGAGGAATCCAATGATGATAAATTAGATGAAACTGATATAGAGGAAGTAGTTTATGTGGCTATCAAAGATGGATCAGATGAAGAAAGGTATGAAGAAAAAGCCCTAATATCTCACATAAATACTAATGATTCTTGGATCATAGATAGTGGATGCTCACATCACATGACAGGTGATAAACACAAGTTTTTTATGTTAGAAGACTATGATGGAGGCTATGTAAGATTTGGTAATGATGCACCATGTCCAGTAAGAGGTAAAGGATCTATAACACTTCTTGACAATCCAAGATGCAATGATGTTTATTGGGTTGAAGGTTTGAAATACAATTTGTTGAGTGTAGCATAGCTAAACAATACAGGTTACCGAATAGAATTTCAGAAAGGAATTGTCAAAGTTCATGACAAGCATAGAAAGTTAGTTGCTACCGGGACAAAAACAATAGGTAACACATTTCACCTTGACTCAACTTGGAATAAATATTTGTATGCAAAGATAGATGATACCTGGTTATGGCATAAAAGGTTTTGTCATGTAAATTTTGATAATCTGATCAAAATAAGCAAGAAGCACCGAATAAGAGGTCTACCGAGTCTTGAAAAACCTGAAAATGCTATGTGCTAAGGATGCCAGATGGGTAAAATGACAAGATCAATCTTTAGAAGTAAGTCTTACACTTCTAAGGGAATTTTAGATCTTGTGCACATTGATCTTTGTGGTCCTATGAAAGTTCAAAGTTATTATGGAGATAAATATTTCATATTATTTGTGGATGATTACTCAAGGATGATGTTAGTAATGTTTTTAAAAGAAAAATCAGAATCTTTTCAAATGTTTAAATGGTACAAGGCAAGAGTTGAAAATTAAACAGGAAGACAACTGAAATGTCTTAGATTAGATAGAGGAGGAGAGTTCACATCTGATGAGTTCAACTTATTTTGCAATGATCATGGTATTAAAAGACAAGTCTCTGCACCAAGAACTCCACAACAAAATGGAATTGCTGAGAGAAGAAATAGATCTATTGTGGATTGTGCCAGAACCCTGATGATTGAAAAGAAAGTGCCACAAACATTTTGGAGAGAAGCAATAAGCACAACAGTTTACACCCTGAACCGAGTACAACTGAAGAAAGATACTTTGAAGACACCATATGAAATCTGGTATGACAAGAAACCTAATGTAAGTTATTTTAAAATCTTTGGCAGTAGATGCTATGTACACAAGGATGATAGAAATGGCAAGTTTGATCAGAAAAGTGAAGAAGGAACATTTCTTGGTTATTCTTCTAGAAGTAAAGCATTTAAATGTCTGATCAAATCATCTAACAAAATAGTAGAAAGTGTAAATGTGAAAATTGATGAATTTGCAAAAAGAAATGATGAAGGAAATTCCAAGGAACCAGAAGATTATGATGAATTTGTCTATGTTCAATCGACAAGTCCTACCGAGAAAACTACATAAGGAAATGAAGAGAATATCCAGTTACCGAGTGATGAAGAAGATCATCTAGAGCCTACTGAGCCTGTATTAGCCAAATATGTCAAAAGACATCATGCACCAAGTCAGATTATAGGAGATAAGGATGATCCAGTGATGACAAGGAACAAACTGAGACAGAACACATGTCTGATATCTGAATTTGAACTGAGAATAGTGAAAGAGGCATTTAACAGTGAAGATTGGATAAATGCTATGATAGAAGAGATTGATCAAATCAAGAAGAATAACACATGGACACTGGTCCCAAGACCGAAGGACAAAAATGTAATTGGTACAAAATGGATTTTCAGAAACAAGCTGAATGAAAAAGGAGAGGTCATTCGAAAATAAAGCAAGACTAATTTGCAAAGGTTATGCCCAAGAAGAAGGAATTGATTATGGTGAGACTTTTGCACTCGTAGCAAGACTTGAAGGAGTAAGAACATTGTTGGCATATGCTGCTTACAAGAATTTCAAGGTATATCAAATGGATGTCAAATCTACCTTTCTGAATGGAGTATTAGAAGAAGAAGTTTTTATTGAACAACTTGAAGGATTTGCTGAAGACAATAATAAAGATCAGGTACGTAAATTGAAAAAAGCTTTATATGGTCTGAAACAAGCACCTAGAGCATGGTATGAAAGATTGCAATCTTATTTAATCAATATTGGTTTTATAAGAACAAGTGAAAACAACAATATTTACATGAAGAATGATGAAAATGGAATACTGATCTCAACCATATTTGTTGATGATATTATATTTTGTGGAAATGACTCTCTATGCAAGAACTTTGGAAAAGAAATGAGAAAAGAATTGAGATACCATTAATCAGTGAGATAAAGTATTTTATAGGTTTACAGATACTGCAAATGAAAGATGAGATTTTCATTACTCAATCCAAGTACATAAAGGAAATCTTGAAGAAATTTGGAATGGAGGATTCAAAACCAGTAAGTACTCCTATCACTACCAACTGTAAACTATCAAATAATGACAAATCTGCATCTGTTGATGAGACACTTTACCGATCCATGATTGGAAAGTTGCAATATGTTGTTCACAATAGGCCAGACATAGCACATGCAGTAGGTATAGTTGCAAGATTCTCTGCAGATCCTAAGGAAACACACATGACAACAATGAAGAGAATTTTCAAATACTTGAAAGGCACTGAGGATTATGGCTTAGTATATCAGAAAAGAAATGATTTTGATTTAAAAGTTTATACTGATGCTGATTGGGCAGGCAACATTGATGACAAAAAAATCACAAGTGGAGGAGCTTTTTTTTTAGGAGAAAGACTAGTGAGTTGGCTTAGCAAGAAACAAGGATGTGTTTCACAATCAAGAACAAAAGTTGAATACATTGCTACAGCATTGAATTGCACCAACATAGCATGGATCAAACAACTATTGGAAGGTATAAATGAGAAAGTTACTAAGCTAGTAACTATATTCTGTGACAATACTAGTGCCATTAACATTTCAAAGAATCCTGTTATGCACTCTAAGACAAAGCACATCTCTATCAAATATCATTATCTTAGAGAAGAAGCTCAAGAGAAGAAAGTGGTGTTGATGTTAGCACAAAGGAACAAATAGCAGATATCTTCACCAAGCCACTACCAAGGGACACTTTTGAGTATCTTAGAAGTAAGTTAGGGGTCCTACCCCTATCTTCTACTCACTGACCGAGTTCGGTGAAAGCATCAATTCAATGACTCTACAAAATATCTTTTAGGAGTTGATGCTGATTTACACACTTTAGGATGTTTTCTAAAGGTGTGCAGGAAACAATACAGGAAATAATACAAGGAACAAGAATTGAAGACATAATGCTCTGACCGAGACTAAGTTGACACATAACAGTAGGAAATCATTTCATACAGGAAGAAATTATGTTTTAGTTCTTTACTTTTTGACATTGTTGTCAAAGGGGGAGAAGACAGAAGAGAAGAGGAGAAGACTGAAGAAGAGGAGAAGACTAATGTTTGGGGGAGAATTCTGATGATAGGGGGAGAGCATTTCAGTATTTCAGAATCTCATAGCAATCCGAATCAATTAGGTCAAATCAATTGGTTTTTCCATCAATGCCAAAGGGGGAGATTGTTGGCATTTGGCATTATAAAAGACAAGGAGAGATTGTTGGCATTTCAATAAGGATATTGAGAAGGTTGTTGATGATTATGGATAAAACTGATTAAGGATGTTTACTGTCTTAATATTATTATTTTGTCATTGATGTCAAGAAATTGATTTTTTAATTTAGTATGATGTTACCATATCTTGAGAAGTATGATTTGATGAGTATAAAGAAGGCAGAATATCTACCGAGTGAAGTTTAGTATTTACCGAGTTGCAACCGATTAATAACAAAATGCATTGAATGAATAAAAGCATTATTTAATGAAGGAAGCTGATGAGCTGGCTATGATTAAATGATTGGTATGCCATGAATAAAGTTTGTTAAAGAATCTATGGCAAAGGATAATTGGCAAAAAGATCTACAACTTATATTGAACCGCAATACCCTATCACAAGTTCCAAGAAATATATGCAAGTTCCAAGGCGGGGTAAAACGTTTTCAGATCTAAGGATACATTGAACTTGGTCAAATTTTGAAATGATTGATCATGGGAAATGTGATCAAGGAGATTAAGCAGTTGGTGAATTGTTTATAAATAGGGAACTGTTGATAAACAATGTATGTGGGCAAGTGTATGCACAGGGATGCTACATAGTGATTACCAAGCATAGAAGCTTGAAGACCTGTTTTGAATAACAGAGTAAAGAGCCTAGTAGATGGACAAGATTAGTTCTATGTCTATATTGTATTGAGTAAATAAGAATCTGCTTTAGCATTTTAGATGTGAAGTTGCAAATAGATTTGTATTACTGTTATTTTGTGAAGTGACAGAAAATCTCTTAACCAAGTGGACTTAACAGTCTTATTTGTAAAACCCTCTAGCAAGGTGACATTCTAATTGAGTGTTTGAAATCCTTTAAAAAGGTCACTTCTAACAAGGTGAAGATCCTAACAGATCTGAGGGAAATCCCTTAACCGGGTCACATCTAGCAATGTGTTTGTAATCTTTAACAGGATTTGCTTTTAACCGAGCATACTCTAGAAGAGTATATTTCTTAGTGGGTTTGAAATCCCATAGTGGTTTTTCCCTATTTGGGTTTCCACATTAAATCTGGTGTTATGAGTGTTATGATTTTTATATGCTTTTGAGTTTGCATGTTTAGTAGTTTTGGTTATATTACTGAAGTATATGTTATCGAGGTTGAATCTAATGTTTTTATGGAAGATTAAGTTTGTATGATTCACCCTCCCTCTCATCTTATTAGCTTGGCATCTGTACTTATCTTTAAGTATCAGAACTATCATATACCTTTCTATAAGGTATAATTTCTTGAAGGAAAAGGTTGAAGCAAAGGAAATCAAATTGGTTTATGTGCATACTAAGGAATAGATTGCAGACATTATAACAAAATCATTGCCTAAAGATACTTTTGAATATCTCAGAGATCAATCGAGGGTCACCACCCCTCCGACAGAGACTTGGAGATGCATGGATGCAACAATCTGATGAGCTTATTAGAAAGATCTTCCGATCTAGGTTGATGGGATGATGTTGCTACTTAGGGGGAGTTGTCAGTTGTTTGACATCAACCCTTTGTCATTGAAGTCAAAGGGGGAGATAGTGTTCATGTGAAAAATAGAAAATCTTAGGGGGAGAGATATTTTCTTGGTTCTTGATTGTTTTGGGGAGATTGTTGGCATTCCTTGGCACTTGGATGTTTTTCACATTCAATGTTGCCATCAATGCCAAAGGGGGAGATTGTTGGCAATAGTGATCATGTTTTTTCAATGATGTCAACACTGTGCTCCGGTTGGATATGGTTCTTTCCCAATTGGTTGCTACTATCCTGGTTGGACATGTCCTAGTTGGTTCCTATTCCGGTTGGACTTGGTTTTGGCCTGATTTTAATCCGGTATGATCAAATCATTGGTTTTGGTTTTGGATGGTTATTCAGGATAATTATATGCTTGTCATGTTCAGTTGGTTCATGATTTGGTGCTTTGGAAGCTATCACTTATGTTTTGGATTACCGGTTGATATTCTTGGTATCGATTGGTTTTACCGGTTGGTGATATTCAATGAAATGGTTAAGTGATTTTGGTCCAACTTACTAGAATGATTCCAAACATGCTAAAGGTGTTCTTGATCATGTCCTAATTGTTTGGTGGCTTTGCATTGGATGGCGTGAAGATTTGGTGATCCTATTTGGATTCGGTTGGTTATTCTGTGTTATTACACTGAGGATTTCTACCAGTTGGTGAAACATGTTGATATTGGTCTTAATGGAATTTCTAGCAGATATAATTGATTGGGAATTTCTATTAGGTCCATTCTATGTAATTTAAATCATAATATTGGTCTGGTGGTATTGTGTGATGTAATTTTTGTAATTATGGTTTATGGGTTTAGGGTTTAGACGACCTTGTTACCAAGGTTGATGATCTGTATTTATAGGCAACTTATTCATGTAATTGGGTATGGAACTGTATGGATGTATGGTTATGTTTGAATTATTAGAGAGATTTAATTGTGTGAATAGAGATATATCATTTAGCGAAGGGTGTGAAGGATTTAGAGTTGCAGGGTAGACATCTGTGCTTAACCAGAGCTGTATCAAGCATTAGGAGATGCTATTTTCATAGTTCATTTTCTTTGGACTGTAGTCTGATGTTTATGCAACTCAGTGACTTCTTTTTGTGATGAGAAGTGAGCTCTAAGCAATTGGCCTAATTGCAAGTGCAATCCCCATTGTAATTATTTCACATACTTCTGCAAAAGTATCATCTGACGTGGGTAGGGTTCCCCACCATGGTTTTTCTCTTTATTGGGGTTTTCACGTCAAAAATATTGGAGTTGTGTGTTCTATGCTTTCATGCTTTATCTTTCACTATGCTATTTATATTGTGCTCTGGTAAATAGTTTATAATCTGCATTAGTTATTTAACTTGTGGAAAACTGATTCACCCCCCTGCCCCCTCTTAGTTTCCCCTCGGTTAATTATTGGTATCAGATATTCTAACAAGTAGAATATATCAAGAAGAGGATAGCCACTGGTGGTTTCAATCTCACTTTATTTGATTGCTCTATTAATAGGATGGATAAGCAATAATATATGATCATCTTCCACCATATAAGTTGGGTACTTGATATTTTCTCATCCTTCTAAAGAATCCATCTAGATTAAGATAATATGTTTAAATTTGAGGCTAATTCATGGAAATATTATAGTTTTATGTGACAATAGAGCATAAAATGTCTAACAAACATAACCTTTCATGTGAAGACTAAGCATATTAATTTGAAGTACTATTTTATTTGCAACTTGGTAGGGGATGGAGGGAGGTGATAGATGTTGAACACTACTAGATTGCTGAAATGGGGGTGAATAAAAATATGCTAAAAACTTGATCAAATTAAATATTTAGCTCAACACACATTCCATTCATCACATGCATGTAAATAAATAACTGAAACAATAAAAGAAACCACACAAGAACACCAAGATTTTTATGTGGAAAACCTGAACAGGAAAAAAAAACCACTATGAGAATGAAACTCACAATACACACACACGCACACAAATACATACATACATACATACATAGATATACACACACACACAAACACACACACGCATATATACACACACACACCTGATAAGAGGGTTTAGTAGATGATAGAAAACACATTCAAATGTACCAATGAAACATAACAAAACAAAGATTTAAATGACAAAACAAGTTAATCATTCATCTCCTAAGATCGTTCCATTGTTCTCTATCTCCAAGGATCCTTCAAACCAAGATAGCTCTTAGATTATATGAGCACTTGATTTCTAGGATAACTATCCAAAGAATGAGGGATAGATGATCAAATATCTAAATACAATATGCAACTAAGATCTTAGCATGATATTGATATGAAACTAGCTATGA